>NC_054056.1:25200437-25501866 GCF_017639655.2 Falco naumanni | reverse complement strand
TTAGAAGCAGGGAGGTTATACCGAAGGACGGATTAGTCTCCACTTGCATTCCTTTCTTGTACTCTTTCTCCTTGCAGCCATTGTGCAAGAAAGGATACCACCTAAATGGACCTTTATTCTGACTCAGCACGGCTGTAGACAGTCTGTCCACTACGAGACAGCGGCACGGTATAATTTGATACTTAAAAAAAAAATGGCCATTCACCTGCGAGATCACAATGCAACTTGCAGTTAACAGCCGCGGTCTTTGTGATAGCCAAGGTCATTTCTATTATTACAGCACAGTGCACGGAAATACCACAAATACCAAGAGAGTCTTATCTATTTATCATAGGTGAAATTGGCATGCTTTGCAGCACAATGGCTCCACATCGGATCGCAGGCATTTGAGTTCACTTGAGTTTATATTCAGAGGCTGGCTTTCCCAGCTAGGAGCCCAGTGGATTTCGTGCGTGGATATATTCGTGATGCCATTGCCACAGCCGTTTCCTAAGTGTCCAGCTTCCACACTGACAGCTGCAGTACCTCAGTGTAAAGTGGCAAACAGAAACGTGCTGGATGGCATTGCCACTGCCGTTTACCAAGCGTCCAGCTTCCACACTGACAGCTCCTGTACCTCGATGTGAAGCAGCAAATATAAATGTGTGTGAAAACCCTTTGCCCTGACCTCACCAGGGTTAGTGGCAGGAGCCAAAGGCAAAGGCCAGGCACGGGTCTTCCCTCCTCTGCCCCCCCGCCCCCCCCCCGGCTTTATTTCCCTGCTGTTGCTCGCACAGCCCTGACCCGAAAGCTCACTCTGTGGCACGGTGTCCCCCATCACGTAAGAAAAGGGGGGTTATGCCTGAAGGTCCCGCTGCTGCTGCTAGACCCGAACTACCGTGGGCCCCAGACCCAGCCGGCCGGGCCGCGGGGAGCGGGCTGGGGACAGGCCCCCTCAACCCGTCACCCCCCTGAGACCCCGGCCCTCCGGCCGCCTGAGAAAGGGCGGGAGGGGTCCCTCGGCGTGTCCCCGGGTCCCTCGGCGGGTCCTCAGGCCGGGACGGCGGCGGGAGGGGACCCTCGGCGGCTCCTCAGTCCGGGACGGCGGCGGGAGCAGCGGACCGAGCCCAGAGCCCCAGGCCGGGCGGCCGCGACACCTTCCACCGCGGGCGGCACCGCGCCTGCCGCCGCCCGGCCGGCCCCGCTGCTGTGCCAACCATCAACAGCAACAGCAGCGCTGACAATAATCACGGTAATTATTGTTGTTATGGCGAGGGCCACGGAGCCCCGCCGCCGGCCCGCCGCGCCGCCGCCAGCCGCCCGCCCGCCCGCTCCCTCAGGTGGAGGCGCAGGGCGCCCCCTGGCGGCCCGCCCGCAGCGCTGCCCGCGGCGCCCCCCCAGCCCCGCCCCTCCCCCGGGTCGCCCCCGGCCCCCCCCGCCGCCGCCCCCCGCCGCTCTGAAGTTTGCAGGCGATTTCCTTTCCAGCCCGGCCTTATCTCGGCCCGCACGTTGCCGCGCGGTGACTAATAGCAGAATAACATTGTCTCGGGATAAAATAGCGCCGGGGCTGTTTACCCGCTCCATGGGGGTTCGCTATAAAAGGGCGCCGGGGACCGCCGCGCCAGCCAGACGCGCCGGGGAGCACCGAGCCGCTGCCAGCCCCCGCGCTGCGCCCCGGGCACGGCACACGGCTGCTCGTCCCGCCGCCGGCACAGCCCGTCCCCGCTTTTTTCTCTTTTATTAGTTTTCCCCCCTCTTTTTTATTTTATTTTATTATTATTTTTTCCCCGCCCGCTCTTCGCCGCCTGCTATGGATTACTCCCAGATGCTCGTCTCGCTGCTCTTCGTGCTGTGCCCGGGGCTGCTGCCGGCAGGTACGTGCCGGTGCCCCGCCGCTCGGGGCCGGTCCTGCGAGGTGGGGCTGGGGGCTGCCCGGTGGTCCCCGGGGAGAGACGCCGGGGCGAGCCGCCGTGGAGCTGCGGGGTGCGACGGGATGCGGCGGACGGGGATGCGCGGGGTGCGCGGTGGCCGCGGGTGGGGACCGCGGGTGGGGACCGGCGGTGGGGACCGCGGGTGGTGGCCGCGGGTGCTGAGCTCTGCCGCTCCCTCCCGCAGCCCCCGCAGCCCCTGCAGCCGAAGCGGGCGCCCCGCCGCCCCCCGACGCCGCGCACCGCCGCGCCCGGCGCTGCTCCTGCTCCTCGCTGCTGGACGAGGAGTGCGTCTACTTCTGCCACCTCGACATCATCTGGATCAACACCCCCGAGTGAGTGGACCTGCGGGGGGCTGCGGCACTTGCTGGGTTTGCAGACGACTGGGTTTTCTTCTCCCGGGGCGGGGGAGGGAAAAATTAAGAACCATAAACCCCCCTGCAGAAATGGGAAGGGGAGGAAGGAATATACTTTCACGGTTTCTCTTGCTCTCCCCGCCCCCCCCCCCCCCCCCCCCCCCCCCCCCCCGCTTTTCTGCCGAGTTCAGAGGAGGAAGCATGCAGGGTTTGACCACCTAGATTGAGCAGGTAGCTCCTAACAGCCCTAACACCTGCGTTTCTAAAATCTGGACAGGCGTATTTCCTTTGGATGCCGCTCAGCAAAGGCTGCGGGATACTTTTTGCTATGAATCAGAAGCAGACTGAATGCCAAAAGTATGATTTTGCCAGCTTGAATTTGTCTGACCGTTTTTCTTTCTGTCAAGTTGGGAGGCTAGAAAGCTTACTTTGACATGGGGCGGCTCCTTGCCACCTCTTGCTGCTCTCTGCTGTGAATTATCACATCCCACGTGTTAACAGAGCGATGTGCAGGGTCTGTTTCTACGCTTTCTTCACCAAAAAGTAGGGAGCCAGAGCCTCACCTAGTGCTGCAGCCACTGGCTCAGGTCATTTGTTCTGCTGCTGGGTTTCCTCGGAGCGCAGAGGATCTGCTCCTCACTTTTATTGCTGCTTTCGATGTTGGCAGTTGCCAAAGTTCAAAGAGATGAGGTTTTATTGCTTTCTATTGCACAGGGAGGCATGGCAGCCTCATGAAATCACAATTAGAAGGTCATTAGCCTTGTCAGTAGCCATGCTAATGAATACATTGCAAGATGATCAGAAGCATTTGCATGGAAATTATGACCAATGAGGCATTCCCAATCCCACAACCTTTACTCATGCAATCGATCCCATTGATAAGGTTGCCCCAAATCCCCCACTGTTTTGAAGCCACAGAATTATTTGAATGACTTTCATGTTGTCTCTTTGATCATAGGAAGACTGTTCCATATGGTCTCGGAGGCCCTTCTCGATCCAGAAGATCGCTGAAGGACGTGGTGCCAGAGATGCTCGCTGAACCTAGCAGCAGATGCCGATGTGCCAACCAGAAGGACAAGAAATGTCTGAACTTCTGCCAGACAGGAAAAGATCTCTGGTGCGTCTATTGTTGCTACTCTTTAAAAGGCAGTGCATGTAAAAAGTTGTGGTAGACTTACTCATTTTGGCACTTGCTGAGTGAATAATCTCCCCAAAGCCTTGCCTCCTACCTGAGTGCTCACGCTGCTATGATACATACTATGGTTTGGCCCAGAAAGATTGCTTAATACATGCCTTGAGAAGTGTTTTTGATGAGGTGCCTCACCTTGTGGACTGCAGACTTTTTTTTTTAACAGCAGTGCCTTTTCACTCTTCACAGGGCTCAGTCCACGGTGGAGAAAACCTCACGTCACCGCACCAAAGCTGGCAATTGCATTGGACCCAAATGCATGAACCGACAGCTCATTGACAGCAAGAAAATGAAGCGGTGAGTTTCTCCTCATCCTGTTGTAGTTCCCCAGAGTAGCAATAGAGAGCACAGTTCACCTGCCTTCGGGTCAGCCTTGGGCTCAGCTGGTGATCTCAGCTTGAGAGTTACAGAGGGATTGGTGAGGGTATCTTGAGGGTTCTTCTTCACGCAGTGGGTTTGTAGCCTGTGAAGACAAGAGTGCTGAGCTCTGCCTTGCATCCTCCATTTGCTTGGAGGAAGTAGGCTTACTCGTAAGGCCTAAAGATACACCACGCTTCAGAAGAGTATGAAGTACTGACAAATAAATAGAGCCTGTCATTTTAGTGAGCTCGTGCCCTATCTTCACTACTTAAAAAACCATCATGTCCCAACTATTCTAATGTGAAACGGAATTGGGATGCCTTTTCTTAGATACCTTGTTTTACTGGAGGGGAAAAAAGATGATTATTGATCTGTCCAGATCTGTCTGGCTTTTTAGAATGCAGGAGACAGGTGTCTATCTGCCTTATCTCTTACAATGCCCGATAAACCTGTGTGAAATGAGTACTGGATGTTAGCGATGGGAATGGCTGCAAAAAGGTGGAGGAAAGGGAAAAAAAAGACTAAATTAATATTTAAACCCAATTTAAAATTTGACATTAAGTAGTAAATTTCAAGACTTCCCTTTGAGGTCTGCACACAGTCAGTTGAGTAGCAGGAGGCAGCAGCAGCACTTCACAGTGCAGGTCAGAGACGCGTGCGCTGGCCCTGGTGCAGCTGGGAACCCCATGGAGGTGAAGTCAGCTTTGAAGCTGAGTGTTAGTCCAGCCATATCAGCGTATGGCACACAGAAGTTTGCCCCTACAGAAGAAGACTCTTTAGTGCTATTTTCACAAGCGGAACAGGATTTGTATGAGCAGGCAGCCTGATAATTTTGAGTGAGAGTTAAGCCCTGGAATTCTGAAATAATTTTTGAAAACGGGGCTGGCTTGCTGGCTTACTTGAAAAAAGCACCCATTCATTGGAAGCAGGATCAGGTTTACCTAAAAGAAACAAAACAGCTGAAAAGAATAACGCTGAAGACCTCTTGACTGGATACATGCTATTTAAGGAAGTCTAGGGCATCTGTATTTAAATTAATATTTTAACTTATATTAACGTTTGCATTTAATTTCTGAATCCAATATTTCAAGTGGCTTAAGTTAGCGTAGTTGTGACAGAGGTGTAGCAATCAGCAGTTTGAGGATCCCATGGCAGAAATCTAGACTGAGGTTTATTTAATCAAAAACTGAATGTCTGCACACTGGAGATGCATCTTCATTATTGTAACAATAAATTTCTTGGGGTTTTGCAGGCTGGAAGCCATTGGGAACAGTATCAAAGCTTCCTTCAGTATCGCAAAGCTGAAGGCTGAGCTCCAGAAAGGGCGGAAGCTGAAACATAACAGGGCGAACAAAAGGCAAAGCATTTGGGAAAGCCTGAAAGCATCCTAGTGGGAAGATCTTTCCAAATCTTTCTCATCACACTTGCTGACAAAGCGTCACCAAAACTCTCTCTTGACTTCTAACATTCCACGATGGCGAAGGGCCTCTCTGTCCAAGTGTTTGCACAGCAGAGCAAAACACTAAGGAAGTCCTGCATTTGGAGGTATAAAAGGAAAGGATTTCATCATTTTGGAGTTCAGATGGATGGATAGAGGGGATGAAGGGGAATCAGGAGTAACATACATGAAAAGCCATCTTTCTGAGGAAACACTTAAATATTGCTTCTGGAATGTTACCCATCAGTTGAGCAGCTTTCAGGGTCTACATCAAAAGCGTCTTGCAAGGAAGACCTCACAGATGTGCTTAGAAAGGACAGAAAGCAAGATCTGAGTGGACAAACTTCAAAGCGAAAAACTGTACCTTCTGATTAAAATGCAAAAATGAAAAAGCCACAGTGCTACTTTTATCAGGACTTACTGCATATATACATGTCTACCTCGCGTACTGTTTGTTGCACTCCTGCTAGAGTATTTTTACACCTTGTTATTGCCTTTACTAATCAGCTGCAACCCTTTGCCTTTTTTCAGATTCCTAGTTTAGTTGTACAACCAGAGTTATCTGAATGTGGGTTAGACATTGTGGTTGTTTGCATAGTCAATGTCCTTTGTGTTTGGATACCAAAGGACTCTTCAACAGAAAATAAAAGTTAGAGGACACTACTAGGTTTCCCATAACAAGGATATTTGGCTAAGTGAAGCTCTAATAATAGAAATTGTTGTGTCTTACATGCCACCAAAAATGCACTGAAGTGGGGGCGAACCAGAGGCTGTTGTGAGATTTATTCAGTGCCTTGTACATCGAGACAAAGGGTTGTTTCGAATTATGTCAAAAGGCTAATATTGGGTGAATGTTTATAGCAGTGAATTTATTCACGTTGTTGAATTTGCTGAAAGGTTGAATCTTATGTGCTTTTTTTTTGTTTTGTATTTATATTCACACAAGTTCTTCATTATATTTACCATGTTGAATACCCATTAAAGTAGGCCATATTGGTCTATGCATGTCTTATGTATTTCTGTATGAAATTGGGAAATGCTTTATGCCTATCGAGGTAAATATCTTCAGAAATAAATATTTTTAATTACTGTACTGGCTTGTTTTTCATATGCTCCGCTTTTCTGTAGGCTGTGGCTCCATGATCATGGAGGTAGATAGCCCCACGTACAGAGCTGACCTAGATGAAGCATGTGCACTTGCTTGCCTTTCTGTCTGGTCAGCCAAATCACAACACAGAAAGTTTGTGCCAGGTGTGAGACAACAGATAATACTTGTTCTAGCTTCAGGCTTGCTCATTAAAACTTCATGGCAAAATTTGAATTGGCCAAATGAATTTATGCTGGAGCAGCACTCTCACATAGCTGATGTGGTTTGCATCCAACAGTGCAAATTCTAATGGTGGATTTACTGTACCATTAAAATATGGCAAATAAGGGGTTGGATAGAGATGAACTAGAGGAGAAAATGCACACGGTGGATGCTTTGTGGACTACATTGCACCAGGCAGTGTTATGTTACTTATTACCATGCTATCCTGAAAGCCTCAGCCCAGCCCATGCAAGCTTAAGAGGGAGACCTCAATGGAGCCTGGCCCAAGCCCAGGAAAGAGCTAGAGCAACAGTCACACTTTGCATGTCTTCAGACACTGGCCTAGAGTGGTTATAGCTGGAAAGATACTTAAAGCAAAGCAAATAAACGGATTTAACTATCTCTGACACTGTAGGGAAAAAAAGCACAAGAGTTAGACCATGGATAAAACTGAGTAGTTTGGGGTTTTTTTAAAAAAGCAAACTTTTACAAATACAGTATAAGGTGTGTGACACTTACAAACACTGACAGCAGTCATCGTTAAAAATTTCTGAAGTTGTTCTGCATTTCTTGTCAGTATTCATTTGTCTGCAGCATTTTTCATTCTCAAACACCCTAAGGTTGGATAAAGCCCATATTGTGTTTCCTTCATGCTGTTCTGCTGTGTTTTGGAGCAGTAATTCAGCGAAGAGATGGCTGTGCTGGCAGCCTGGCCCAGGCAGGGGGAAGGAACCAGGAGCCCCTGTGCTTCTGCAGGGCAGGATGCAGCCCCTAGAGCCACCCTTTGATCTCTGCATCACCCACGCTCACTGCTCAGGATGCGCATGGAGCAGTGACCCCTGTCAGGTGTGAAGAGACCTCACTAACGCTCCCTGGTCTTCCATTTCTTCCCCTACCAGTAGTTGCCTTTGGCAGGGAAAATAAACAAGCAAGCAGTCGAGGCGCTCACCCAGCCTGCACAGCAGGGGAGTGAGTGGTGTGGGGTCCCCCTGCTAGGGAAGGGGCTGCGCATTGGCATCCCCATCCCAGTTGCTCCTCTTATCGCTCCCAGGAAAAAACCAGAGGAGAGGAGTGATGCTGAGAGCAGAGGAGTGCCGCAGCAGCGCCTGTGCCATTATCAAGGCTGGCTATCTGGATTTTGTAGGTGGCCAGGCTAAATGGTGCTGTGTGTGAGATTTAGTAGCCCAAATTCCTGGCCAGCGTTTAAAGGATTCTTGAGAGACCATCCTAAAAATAAACCTGTTCCTTCTAGGGTTTACTCTGCTCATGCCTGGACTCGAAAGCTGGCTTTCTTCCTCCTTTCCTTCTCTGTAAACTGACCCCGCTGCTTGCTCACGCTGCAGTTTTGGGTGGCGAAGGGCACCCGCCAGCCTTTTGGGAAGGCACGTCCCCAGAGCCATGCAAGGTGAAGTAAGAACATTGAGCCCGAGCAGCAACACAAAGAGCACAAAGAAGGTGAGATGCCCCGATGCCAGGGGCTTGCAGGCTTTGGGAAGAGTGGCCAAAGCTGTTTCATGGTGCCCAGCCTGTATCAGGGGTCTGGCTGCATGCGGCGGAGCCGGGGGGGATGCATCCCTGCCCCTGCTCCTGCACTATTTACCTTCTGGCATAGAAGCATAAACTGTAGGTTACCCTGGTTTGCATTAATGAGCTGGACCGAAAACCAGAATTTAACAGTCTGTTTGTCTCTGAATAAGCAAAAGGGAACATGAAGCATTTTATCTGAAGGCTGGCTCATGTGCAAGCACCAGGGTCTGCCCCAGAGGTTTGCTCCTTCTCAAAGTGAGCTCCATGGCAGAAAGAGATTCAACCACTCAGGCCAGAGCCCGGGGTGAAAGGAGAGGCATGGCATGTGCTCGGATTGATGGCACTGAACAAAGAGCCGTGTAAAAGTACATTCTTACTTATAATAAACGACCTGAGCAAAAAAAATATTCTACCTGAAGCCAACGGAAACATTGTGGTGACTGCAGAAGCAAGGCTGCGGAGTCAGGGCTCTCGTTCTTCCAACTACAACTAATCGCACTTTTTCTCTTAAAAAGTAAAATCTTTTGTGACTGTGATCTGTTTCCAAGTGAAAGGTTCTTCTAATCCAGGATGAAATTTGAGAAGGACGAAGGGAAGCACCTAGAGAAGAGGGCCACCACCTTCCAGCGTGGCCATACTCTAATGGTCCTAAAATACACCTGATGTATGGAAATTCCAGCTAGGATCAAGAGCAGGGAAATGCCCCATTCCCAGGCTGTTACCAAATTGCATTTCCCTCCTCTGATTTTTCCTGGGCTCAGGATGGCCATTTCTGAATTAGCAAAAATTTTGCAGGAAAAAACAACTATTCCTCTCGGAAATCAAGCATGCCATACTTATTTTGATTCAATGCTGTGTGTAATTCTTTCTTGCTCAGCTGGTTTATTTTTATTTTCTCTGGTTAAAGGGTGTTTTGACTATCTATCAAAACAAGGTATACAATAAAACAAAGCTTCGACATGTGAGTCAGGCTTCAAGTCAGGAAAATACTACAATGCTACTGAAATTCTTTGCATCTTATCTACGTAATTCTGACTTAATTTTTTTCCAGAAATGGCAATGCTAATCTGCACCATGTTATCACGAACTGCCCCAAAATAATTCACGCAGGATGTCCTAATGTTGCCTATAGAAGTTACCAAATACCAGCCTCTTTGTTCATATTTCCTTACATTAGGATAAATTTAGCCACCACAACAGGCTTTTATATTTACAAACACAGACTGAGCTGGATAAACCGCTGTTTGAATCCTATCTGATGTTTACTTTCTTCACGCTTAACTGTTTGCCTCTGTGTATATAAAACTATATCAATTTTGACTTTGCCTGCATCACGGTGCTATTATTAGGTTCCTTGGTTAGAAATCCAGCTTCCGTGCTCGGCCAATATCTTTATTTAATTTACTGTTCTTCCTTTGTGACCTAGGAAACAAAAGGACAGAGTTTTTGATTAATTAGAGGAGAATGTTTGGAAGCTGTGATGGTGAGTGTAAGTATGTGAAGAGACAGAGAGCCACAGATAAAGTACAAAGATAGCAGCAGGATCGTTTTTCCCGAGGTAAACATCGTGCAAACGACATTTTGGAAACTTAGCCGGAATGGGTGTTCGTGTCTTTCTTTATTTTCTATCTCCTGATCAAATCTGAGCTAGGTGAAAAATGATAGGGAAGCCTATTTTGCTATTTCTCAATATGGTTAAACAATCGGTTGGTATGTCTTAGCGGTGTGCCCGGGACTGCTCTGATCAGGTCAAGGAGACCTGAGTTCTGCCTGAAGTCCACTGGGTCAGTCGGTCAGCCAACAATTCCCTCAGCTTTTGAGGCATCCTTTCTGCCAGTGAAAAGGAGACCAAAATTTGACCCAGAAAGGTTTTGTTCTTTCTGATACCAGCACGGGGCAGGGGATGGGGGGAGCAGATGGACACTGCTTTGCTGATGCTAGCATAGGGCTCCAGCAGCTCTTGCTGCTCTTGGTCTGGGTTGGGGTTTTTTTGTTGTTTTGTTGTTTTTTTTTTTTTCCTCCTGCAAGCATTTTCTGGTAACAAATTAGATAAATATCACTTTGGTAAGCAATGGGACAGTTTGCCTCTGGCTCAAGAAAGCTGCATTCAGAAATGGATGAGCCCTGTGGAGTTTGCGGTTTCATTGACCTCTCCAGCTATTTTGGGGGCTGCAGAAATGATTTGAGTTCACCAACTGTAATTCAAGCCCGCACTGTTGTTGCTGTGGTTTTCCCCCTCAAGAAATAATTTTTTTTAAAAAAAAAAAAACAACAACCCTAGACCTAACTTTTTTCTAGCTAGAGGAAAAATGTATGTAATGTGCCAGTCACTAGAAACAAATCCAACCTCTAGTCTGGCAAGGAGAAAGCAGCACTGTATTTTGGTCTTATGTATTGGATTTACATTTTCTTCTTTTTTCTCCGTCTCTTTTTCCCAGACACAATTCAGCCAAGCACTTGGTGAAGTGCCTATCATGAAAAATTAGCTGATGCCCTAAGGAATTCTTGTGCAAAGGTAGCCACATGCACTGAATGGTTTGATGGACCAGAGCTTCTCCTCTTGACATCTTTCTTGTCTTCCTTTCAGTCCCATGGTTGCAAGAGGTCTGTTTTAATTCTGCTTCTTATTTTCATCCTCTCTGATTTCTAACAGGAGTATAAAGCAGTGATATTCACAGACTAAAACTTTGAATATCACAAATTCATCAAACTAGAGGGGACAGAAAAATTGCGCAAATGGTGCCTGTCGTATTCTTATCAGAAACATCCAGGTCTTTAAGTTGTTTATTTGCCTGTGGAAGCATTTCCAAGTAGCTGGGATCTCTTAAAAGTGATTTATTTAACCAGAAAAGCTCAGCCCTGCAAAGAGTTAAACTGTGTGGCCATCAGCTGCTCATGAAAATGTGGGCATGTAAATGTGCACAGACTGCCTGGAAGCTTTGAAGGATCCAAGATGCTGGGAGCTTTGCAGGACCAAACTGCCTCCTCGAGGGAGCAAGGACTTTTCCTGTACTTTCTCATACCCTGAACTTGCTCATCCGCTTTAGGTGAGCATTCCTCCAGTAGCACAAGCAAGCACAAACCAAGAACCCTATTATCTGCAGGAAAGGTGCCTTGAGAATGCTGTCTGGGTTCTTCCCTCATGACTATACATCTCATCTGACCTCAGGGGAGACATTTCTTTCTTGCACACAGGCTGACCAGCACATCCATCAGGCAGCTGGCTTCATTATATGGCAAGGCGACCAAGAACCCATGCTGCTGAAAAGAGCAATCATTGCTGGGCTGCACAGAGCCTACCCTGCATGCTGCGGGCATGCTCCTCAAGGGACGGGGGAGAGGATGGCTGCAAGTCACAAGTCACACCAGCAGCCCTGCTTTGTCCCTTGGAAACATAAACCATGGTCCCCACGTGGCTGTGGGCTCACCCCAGGTGCTGCCACGATGGCAGCTGCTCATCGGAGACCTGTCGTCTCAAAGTGACCCCACGTGGTTTATCAGTATCTTATAGCAGATTTCTCTGAGAAAGCATCTCAGTCGGGAGGGCTCTCCACTCATCCCGGTTTCCCTATGGGTGGACTAAACTGGCATCATTCAGGTGAGTTTGGAGGAACACTGCGGATTTCATCAGGTTTTCCAGTGTATCAGCCCTGCAGCAATAGTATGTGACTGTGAAATCCACATACATCTACAGAGATCCACATTTCTTCCGTGTATTCATAAGAAGAATCTTTTCATCATTTCCCCAGAAACTTTACTTCTATCTTTCTAAAATCTTAGGCTTTTCCTGAGGACTTGGCCTGCTCTTTTTCCTCCTGGATCTCTGCAAACCATTACATCATTCCCAGCACTCATCCAGCTGGATGCTTTGCAGCAGTGTGCTTTCCAGTGGCTTCCAAACAATGTGTATCGAGGCTGTTCATTTAATTTTAATTCACCCTGAGTCTCCTTCATCATAAGCCCAAGGATGTCTTTCACCTGGCTGAAGAGGGAAGCTCCTGTGAGTGCCGTCCTTTGCCCTGAATTGGCAATGCCTTACGGATCGCTGGTTCTGCTGTTGACCCTCCAGGCAAGTCAGAAAGTTGGCTGGCTATTACTGTACCGTAAAAATTTATTCTTTGAACTAACCGCTTTCTGCTGAGTAATTATTTATCTCCATAAACATTTCTATAAATGTCTATATATGCACAGGGGTCAGCTTTCTAAGCAAACGACAGCCTTTCCTTCCCCGCTCCTATATTTTTCTTCTCTCAAAGTGTTTCTGTGCCATTCCTGTGACCAAACACAGCTTTTACGAGCTGCTGCTGTATGAAGCTGTGATCACAGCCTTTTTTTCAGCCTGTGATCTGTGAACATCTGAAAAGCCATGAAACGTGATTAAGGGATGCAAGTTCATATGTGCTTTACAACAACCTGCATATGTGAAATTCCTGGAAAAGTTTGCACTTCCACTGGAAACTTTTTGGTGGTCCACATTACAAATTAATTAAACCTGTGTTTTATACATGGAAAGCAGGTTTGAAAAAGAGTTGCAAAAAAGAGCTGTCAGTGTAGGAAAGTGCAGAATTGAGTCCAGCCACATAGCAAATAAGAAAGATACCATTCTAATAAAAGTGTATGTGACTGTATAACTACATTATCAGGTCCTGCAAAGAGTGTGTTCAACAGAGTTCACCGGGGGAAACTTGAAGCATTCGCCATCTCTGCACGTGTACTTGTAAGCGTGGCAGCATGCACACATGTAATGCAATGGAACATAATGTAACAAAGGTCCTCCTGATGTTGTACGACATATTTTGCCAGAGAGTTCTGGACTCAAGGAGCTCTCTGCCTCAATGGCTGTCTTTTTTATCCCCAGTGAGGAGAGCTCTGGGCAGGATAGCCGAATTCTGTAGGCGCCTTTGCAAAGGACGCATCGCCAAGGGTGCTGCTGTTCACAGCGCTCTGTCCAGGCACTGTTATGCAGAACAGTTGCTTTTGCCCAGGCTTCTCATCTGTTCAAATAAGCTCATATTGTTTACACGGATTTTTTTACTATGAGGTCTACAAGGAGAGAGTGTATTTGCCATCAGTTTTCTCTCTCCGGACAGCACAGTTGGAGAGCTCTGAATGGTTTATAGGCTAATTAAAAACAGACCACAGGTTTTGGTTGGGCGGTTGGGTTTGGGTTTTTATTTTTTTCCCCTTCTTTTTGCTGCATTCCAGTTCATTTAGCTGCTCAGCAGGGATTTGACAGGGGCATTGTTAACGAGACAAAGAACCTATGGCTTGGGTGACATTAGTGTGCTAAGAGATGCCTCCTTTTCACCTGACAGCCTAACCACATTGGATCAGGTATCGGAAAGACTGACAAAACATTGGAGGACATGAAATATTTAGCAAATGACTGACCTGCACATCCTACCTGGCTCTGGCTACAGTAACAACTTTGCAGGGTAGCTGATGCAGAACTGCCCTTCTCTCTCCACCTGACAAGCTTAAACAGCTGATAAATTACCAGAACTAATTGTTGCCCTGACAGGCCTTTGATCCCTGGAACAGTCAATTTATAAATGATGAGCTCCTTTTACATGCCACCGCTGATGGAGCTATTGAAATCGTTATAAAACCAATAATCCCTGCAGTCTGGGGATCCTTTAGTTTTCTCCTTTTTATTCAGGAGACAGTTCAAAGTGCCTGCAAATACTCATTTCCGTCTGTTCCCAGCACCCTGGCCAAAAAAAGTCAGGCATTGCTGCAGGAGTGAGTCTTGGTAAGGAGGGAGAGAGAGAGACCACCTGAAAAGCAGGCCAGCCCAGATGAACATCAAGCAGGACGCAGGACAGCCTCTGGATCTCACCCTCAGCCACTTGGGATGGTCTGTCCATCCCGCAAGAGAAAATTGCCGAAAAGAAGGGCAGAAAGGCAAGGCGGGAAAAGTTTGGATGATAAGCAGCATCATGGGGAATGGCAGCATCTTCAGGGTAAAGTAGAACAGAAATGCCATTCATAGCTTCCAGTGTCCAGCCTTTACTGGGAGCCCAGCCAGTCTGTTCCTGGGGACATGCTGCCTCTCCCAGAGGCAGAGCTCACTGCGATCTGCCGGCACACACCTCCTTCGCCTCTGGGCTTGTCATTACAGCACAGCAGAGCGCCAGGAGCTGGGCTACAAGCTTCTGCTATGGCTTCATCTGCATATGGCTGTAAGTGGCTGGAGTCCACTCCACCCAGCAATGATTGTATTTTCCAGGCTTTTTTAGTGTGAACTTGTCTTTGTTGATCTGAAGGAACAAGACAATATTTAGCCAAACAGATTCCCTATGGGTACTGTACCCCATCGGTACAACCTCATGTGCAGAATTTGGTCCTAGACCTGTATTGCAAGAGCATATCATGACCACCACATGATGGAGAACCCAAGGAAACCTCATCCTGGGGCTGTTTGAGCAGGTTACTTGCTCTTTTACAGCAGACCCCTTTACAGAGCGGTTAGGATGGATACTCCAGAGGTCATGTTTTTCTTACACAGTCATCTGATGACTTCCTTTCTCTCTACCTTTTTTTTTTTTTTTTTTTTTTTTTGTGTGTGGAAAAAATATACCTAAGTATAGAAGGATACTTAAGATGTGATCGAGGAGAGTTGTGTCCTCAGCTCTCACAAGCCAGCACAGCATCAATGATGGGAGCTTGCTGGACCTCTAGCAAGAGGCAGCACCAGAGCAGAAGTCGTCCTCCCATGCAACAGGTCTTCACTGAGCAAGATGCTCCTCTGAGGACTGCAGGTGTGAGAGGGATGATGGCTGTCACCAGCGGTGGCCATGCAGAGAGAGGAGCAATGCTTCGTTCCAACTGAAAGGAAAATTTGGCTGAATTCTGGTGGGCCCCTTTGCAGGAACGCCTGTCATTTTTGAATAGGAGGCAGAAAGGGGGGTGCTCACTGCTCAGTACCCAGGGTTATGAGAACCTGGCTTCCAGCGGCCCAGCTCACAGGGAGTGTCAGCACCACCACCGGGGTCATCTGGGACCCCGTTTTCCCTGGGCCATCAGAAGCAAAGGACATTTTAGAAGAACAGTACAATAATTGCGCTTGGATTTGAAGGAAAGTCCTTGGCCTGCTCTTGCTAGTGTTTGCTCATTTTCCAGTTGTGATAACAAAACAAGAGCACTCCAGCAGGGCCTGGCTTACTCCTGGGAACAAAGTTTGTGGGCTTGGACCTGAAGTTGTTACCAGTCACCAAGCTTTGAAAACACAGCCTAGCAACCATGGACCTGCCTCACATCTGGAAACCTTATTTGCACGCAATCTTGTCTTTCAGTATGATCACTTTTCCTCTGCCTGATTATTCTGATGAGAGAGAGCCCGTTAGAAAAACAGAACACCACAACCCGAGTGCATGCATGAGCCTGGAACAACAGGAGGTGCTGACTGATGCTTCACTTTCCATTCTTTCCTGAAAGCTTGTAGATAAATGTAAGGTTTTGTAATGCTGTTCAGTATGGTTACTCCAAAGCGACCTGGGGCCTGGCCACCGAGGCTTGTCCTCACCATGGGCAGAAAAGGTGCTCCCTAAGGGTGAAATTCCCCTCTGGTGTCCTCCAGACTGTGGAGCGCTTGGATTTAAATCATAGCGTCCATTATGGAGAAATAAGGGAGATGTCATTAACTAATGGACTGTTACTGTGTGAAGGAAATGGCACATGGACACACGTGGCTTATACAGTGAGATCCTGCCCTTCTCCAGCCCAGTTCTTCACTGACTTGCCAACCCTGGAAGTTCTCCAGACCTTCAGCCTGGGTACTGATCACACCTAGTGTGCAGGTGATCCATAGGGAGGTTTTTTTCTTCAGGCCACAAGAAGCCCTTAGGACTGGGAAATAAACATGAAAAAGTTCCTTACTTAATGTTGAATGGAGTTAGATGCAATGTGCAGCCTTCCACTGGAGGGAGAACTGAAACTTTTTGTGAAGAGGAATAGGGTTTGGGGATGACTTCGCATCACCAGCTCATGCAGCAAACTGAAAGGAAGCTTGTGTCAGTTGCCTGCCCCAGAAGAAAAAAGGACTACCCCCAAAATATGGCTTCTGAACCGAGGTCTGGAGGACAGCCTGAATCACTGTGCACTCTGGGGAGCTACGTATCCAAGAGACAACAGGACAGAGGTAGGAACAATGCAAGAGCAAAGTGAGACTGAAGAGACACAGTCTGTACAGCCTTTTGTTGCATGTCACTTTCTGACCCCAAGGGTCCCATGAAACTCCCAACAAGAAGCTGCCTTCCCAGGCAGGGAGCACAATGAGAATGCATCACGAGGAGAAGAGCGGGGGGATCGGCTCTAAGCCCTCAGCCTGGTATTAATTTAGTGGCAATTCAATACTGAACAATTTATTCTCAGGATGCTTCACCCTGAAGTACCAGTATGTCTCCTAGCTGAGCGAAGGGTGTAGAAGCAGACACATTTTCAGATTAGTTAGCGTCCACTAAGCAAGCCATGGTCGTGGAGCAAAGGAGAGGTACAGCCAGCCTGATTTTAGGAGAAATGGTTAAGTGGAAAGAGTCTAGGGGATCTTCTCCAAGGAAATGAGATAGCTTCCAAGGCACTATGCCCTGTGCATATTATAAAAGAGGTGGGCACGGGCCAGGAAGACAGGCTGGTATGGAGAGGCCAGAAATAGGACAGTGTGGTAAATGTGCAGGAAGGATCTACTGGGAACGTGGAGAGGCAGTAGGAAAAAACTGCCTAGTTTAATCCTACCTAATTTACATATCTCACTGATGCACCTGAACTGAGAGGACCTTTCCTCTGGAAGCATCTGGCTTTCTCCCTTTACCTTGTGAAGGAGCCTATGGAGGGATGGCAGGCACAGAGATGAAGTCAGGACCACATCCACCTTACCTTCATGAAGTAGCATTTGAGGGATGCAACCATATTAAACAGATGGAAATCTTTTTGGGGCCCACTGTATTCAGTATCTAATTTTCTTAAGGGTAATGTGGATTTCCCACAGAAGAATAGCAGGGCAGCTATTATCAATTGTTTTCCCACAGAGAAATCATAATCTTCCAATATGTTCCAAGAGGCAAGCAAGAGCAAGATGCACTGTATAACAGCTCTGCAATAAGCTGAAGGTACAGCGAAGAAAATCGGAGGCTCTTGGCAGGAGAAGCTCATCTTCTTCAACTGGGTTTCGAGGACAGGCTTAATTACCTTGAGTTAACTCTAGGACATCCTGAGGAGGCAACAAGACAGAGGGAAGAAAGAAGCAGGAGGGTAGCTAGGCTGGAGAGAATCTGGTTCCCGTGAAATGTTGAGTGAGGCAAGCTCCTGCAGCCTGGTCTGCCACCCTCACACAGCTGGGCTGGCTCCAGGGGAAGAGATGAATAGTTTTGATTATCATACTGAAAGAAAAAGTTTTAAAAAAAAAAAAAAGCAAACAACTTCTTCATGCTTTTTTTCTGACTTAGTCAGCTATTTGGAGAACTTGTCACACCCAGGAGATGTTATTTATATCGTACTCTTCCAGGAGAATCTCTCATTGTGAAATCTTCTGCCCTGAAAAAAGGGGAAGAGTATGATAATTAAAAGAAGCAGTTCAAATAACATTGCTGGAAATAAGTAATTTCAGTGTGGTTAGAAAGGATGTAGAAACAACACTGAAGCTGTTGCTTTCAATAGTATTGAGGCACATGCCAGGACCTCGCTGAAGATCAGTTCTCACAGCACTCACTCCCAATCTGGAGGAACCTTGTGAACCCATGCCATGTGTGACTACTGTCAGAAAGACAGATCGTTTAGACCGCACCGGCATTCCTTGACTGAACTAGTTTAAACCCTGTTTCTCCGTGTAAGTTTGGCTAGTGACAAAGTCAAGGCCAGAATGGGCCACCTGAAGTTTCCCAAGTGCCATCAAACATGAGGACTGAGCAGGTCCAGCCCCACTACACTCTGCCCTGGAAGATCTAGGTGACATCAGTGACCAGCGATGCTAGCTTTGAGTGAGGTGGGTGCTCGGTGAAATCTGAAGTAACTTTCTGTGACGAAGATAGAGAACAAAGCTGTGAGATGGAACCACCTTGATTTGAATTGATTTCTCATTAATGTTTGACAGCAGAGGGTACTGCTAGCTGCTGCAAAAACCTATTGTATTGGCAAAAAGCGTTCTCAGGTCTCTTATATTCACAGCCAATCAAATGTGACATGTGTGTCTACTATTACTTTGGATAAGCTGAAATACTGTTTTTCTCATCACTGGATGAGATGATCAAGGTACAGATAACTTGTAAATTGATCTTGACCTTTCACTGCTGATGAAAACAAAGGAGAGGACAACAGTCTACCTCTTGTGCTCTTAGGAACAAGTGCACATAAACTTTTATTGACTTGTCTCTTAATCCAGAGACCTGACTGCAGCTGCAAAGATAAAGCAAGCTTAGCTTATCTACTGTTTGTTTAATGAGCAGTTTACCTGGTAGACATGCTGCCCTCAAGTTCACAGAGACTGGTGTTTGTGTTTCGCAGCATTGCAATGACACAAAGAGCTCCGCTGAGGTACAGGGAGCCATGTTACTCGCTGGTGGATGTTGTTGAAAAGGTTGAGGCGATACCTGTAGGCTTGAATGAGGAATGACAGTAAGGATGGCACTTGCTGGAAGTGAGTTTCGTGGTCAGGCATCGCCTTCTGGCACCTCCCAGGGGAGTGGTGGCATTAACACTAAAAGCAGCAGAAGGTGGTTAGAGGGATAAAAACCATGGTCAGTATTCATGTCCAACCAACCCAATTTCTGAAATGTTTACAACTATGGGAAAGAGCAGAAGAGAAAGGTAGACAGGGAGGGTGTGGAAGTCACACACTGAGACACCAGAGGAGATGTTAATGAGAAGTCCAAGGTACTAGAGATATAAACTGGCTGTAAATAATGGGACTAAAGCATCAGATTACACAGAAAATATATCTGTCTGGAAATCTTGCAGGAAGCAGATTTCTTTTGAGGTTCAGAGTAATGCCTGGTCCTACCCCCTCTGGTAGACAATTAAAGATTAGCTGAAAGCCAGAGGTGCAAAGTCTGCAGTGTCTTACGCAAGCCCCACCCCTGTGGTACTCTTCAAGTCACAATGACTTCAGTGAGACTGCAGCCTGTGCCAAAAAGTATCGGGCACGACTTTTCATAGGGGCTTCAGGAATTCATTGAACTGGGCTGCAGAGTCATGGGGAGAGCTAGACAGCCCCAGCCCCACCGTTCATAGCTCCCAGTGAAGTGCACAATTGCTCGGAATTTGTGTCACTCTTTTCCAGCTGCTGATACCGACCCTTCCCTACTTGTCTAAGTAAATGCCAGCACTTCTCCCATGTGGATGCTTCTCTGATTCCCAGCTGATGGATTTATCTTTCAAGAACTTAACTTTTGCTAACATGAATATAACATATTCATACATAACAGTTTGCCATTCAGTTCCAGATATTAACTAGTAACAGGGATAGCCAGTTAAATTGAAAGGGAAATGTGAGTCTTCAGCCTTGTCCCTTAAATGCTTGCGGTGACACCTTCGATATATATAACCAATTTTCTGGTAATATTTCAGTTTAAAAGTCTTATTCAGACTAATTTGTTTGGGAAATTCGGTTTCAAGGTTGCATTCTTCCTCCAGGGTTTCACTGGGTTGCATCACAAAAGATCTATTTCATTATGTAATTTTGCATTCAGACGTAGATGAAAACTGATGTACAAAGCTGAGCAAACTGAAATGCTCCTGTGTTGCGTCTCCAACACACGATGCTATTATGGGAAAAAGAGAACTGGTGAGAAATGGACATTATCATAAAAGAAAGATTTCAGTACCACAGCCCTTAATTTGGAACAAAGTAATGCTGACATAAGACATAAAAATATTTTCCATTGTGAATCAGGTGCCTTGGCCAAGTCTGGAAAGATCTGAATTCTTCTTCTCTTTATATTTGAAAATGAAAAAATGTACTGTTATCGGGACTTGACATAAAAATAGATGCATTTTATTTCATGTGTCAGCACTCGCCTCTTTTACAGTTCTGCAGTAATCTGAAAGTGTTTTCTTCTGACTTGCCAACCAAGTTTCCAGTGCAAATGTTACAACTCAAGAACTTGATACTCGAGGTTGCTAAAATTTTGCAAGTTTGTAGCATATGAATGCACCATCTGTTCTTCCTAATAAGTAGCTATTTTTAATTATATTTTATATGATTGCTGCTGTTGTTTGACCAAGAGCCTAGGAAACAGCTTAGTAAACTCTGACACACCAGACAGAAATAACTTCAAAGGAATTTTGGTGTGTTTCCCTCCAAATCCCAGGTTATTCAGTCACATTGAGTATTCACAATGTATGTTGTTTAGCAGATATATGTTTACAAGGTACAGAACTCATTTTCAGTGGTTTGTTAAACTGGTGCATGATTTTCGAACAAAATACTTTTTATTAGGTACTGGATTCTTTGGGAAATAATAAAAAAAAGTGGTCCAGAGTCTGATTTTCAAAACTTTTTTTTTTTTTTTTAATTTTCTGTTGAAATGGAAGAAACAAGGCTTTTTCATTCAGGAACTTTCCCTATGTCATTTGTTTCCCCTGTATTCTTTAGCTACTCTTTTCATCCTTTTGCAGGAATGAAATGGTTAAATGTGAAGAGAAGGAAAGAGGAATAACAGCTGAGAATAGAGAAGGGAGAAAAATTTCAGTCCTGGTGTGTTGTTAAAAATAGGACAATCTGTTACAATGATCATCTCCCTTGTTGCAATTACTGGTGTAGCAACAGCAAGCTTTTAGAGAACTGATAGGGAAAGTCACTCTATTGCTACCATGCCTCAAGGACTCTATTCCTATTTTAGATCTTCTGGTAATTTTGCTTAAGCAGAGCAGAGGGACCTGGGACGTTTGATTTTTAATAGCTGAGCAAAACTTAGCTTTCTAAAGATCTCAGTTTTCTGAGAAAATGAGACAAACTGAGGGTCTGATCTCACCTCCCCCTTTTTTTCAGCTGTCTGTGTCTCTGTCTTGCAGTCTTTGGGAAGGTACCATCTCTCCCCTACTGCAGCCTTCATCCTGCGGTGCCTTGTCCATCTGCTTGGGACAGAGGTGACAAACGCATGACAGCTGGATCCCACCTAGAGAAACGCTCTTGCCCATGGGCCCTCAGGTACGCCCACAGCCGAGAGGAGCTGCAGGCAGCCCACCACAGCAGCAATGGGACCTGCTGAGGTCACTTTTCAGGGACATCAGAGGACCGGGAGGTGTGTGGAGGAATAAGCCAGCAGAGCACAGGGAACTGGGGAAGTGAGGCAGGGATGCAACGTGCCCGTCTGCAGCTTGAGCTGCAGTGCCGGTGGGAATCGGAGAGGAGACACTTAGGAAACTTAGGGCATGGAGCATCTATCACTCTTTCTCCAGGTTGCCTGGAATATGTCATTGCCTACTCAGCCTGCCATCTCACAGCTGTGAGTTTTTCATCATGTTCTTTTCAAAAGAAAACAGGTCTGGCCCCTAAAGAAGACTCACCACAGTCCAGCCCCGAGTGCCCCCCTCTAGCTGGTCTCTCTCTCTTCCAGCTGCCCGTCTCTTGGTTTTAATGAACTGAAGCCGTAACAAAGTCGGGACAGCACAAGGGCAATTCAGTACTGGATTTCTTTCAGCAGCACTAATTCCTCTGGCCTTTACAGGGGCATTGAACCAGAAACACACCTCAAATGGGTAGAGGGTAAAACAACCCAAACAAACAAGTAGGGGAAACAAACTGGAAGGTTAAAAGAAAAGATAACCTGTGCCTGTTCTTGGGAAAGTAGAGTGTTTTCTTGCAGCTCCATTCACCCCATGGCCAGGCAGGTCAGGCCTGCTGGTACTGGGTAGCTCACCTAGGAAAACAAATATTCCCTTGTTGTATGAAGTGCCACATGGTTGATATTCAATGCCTTTTCAGGTTTTAAGGCTCTCCAGACCAAGTCAAAATCAGCCAAGCTAATTAGGATGTGCAAGTCTTTTGTCCTGATTGTGTTTTGTGTACCAAAGTACACATAAGAAAGCAGGACCTCCAGGATGGTCTAAGGACATGCAAGAGAGAGAGGAGAGATGAGTGTGTGAATGCACGACAGACAAATGACTGTGTATGTGGGAGACCAAGAAAGAACAAGGAGCCTTTCTCATCATTGAAGATACATATAGAAGATTTCTTCCTTTTAAAGAATGACCAGAATGATGCATGATAAAGGAAAAAAAGATAACTGTAGAGGAATTATGGAGGAATGAAGCTGGGTTAATTAACATTGATAATATACAGCTGTGGGCTGGCTTCAGGGGCGGTGGGTTGGCTGGTGTTTATAAGGTGCAGCTGTGGCTGGTTCCTGCTAAGTAGTTAAATAGCTCTAAGGGGTATGGAAGGGGAGTTCTGGATGAAGAGAGACCTGGAAGAAGCACAGGGAGGAGAGAGAGTGCCCCAGGATGCAGGAAAGGCCCTGGGAGGAGAAGGGGCCTGGATGAGGAGAGGTTGTCTGGAAGAGGAGCCTGAGGAAGAAAGACTCCAGATGCAACAGAGAGAAGAAGCAGTGTGAACTGGCCTGAAGAGGATGGAGAAACAGCATGGACAGTAGATGAACCTTTGAAACCTTGTGTGAGACTGATGGTGGTGCCAAGGCATGAGAGGCTGATGTGGGGCAGTAAAAGCCTTGTTGCAGCCAGCTAGTTTAGCTAGTGCTGCAACAGATAACGGGGCACTTCATTTATATAGCTCATTCCACTGAGCTGTAGCAATCAAGTTGCCTGTGCATGACTTAGTCTGGAAATGATGAAGAGAGAGATCAGATTAGGGCACAAATGAGCAGCTTCTGCAAAATGATACACAGGGTTGTGGATTTCCTTCCCGGCTGGAAGTCAGGTGTGCTGAGGGATACTGCGTGTGCAGTAGGAGCTGCTGTCTTAATAGGAGGAAAAACGCCACCAAACACAGCATGGAGTGAGATTTAGCAGCAGCAGTGCACTGTGTGCAGCAGCTCCTGGCTCCCACCAGGTCCAAAGCCGAGCAGAAGCAGGAAGGGAGCAAAACCTGCCATCGCTTACAGACACCAGTCACAAAACACAGCGGTTTGCGGCTGATTGCTGGCCTTTCTGGGGGGATGTTCAAAACCAGCAATGTTCTGTTCTGGCCAGCCTTTGACAGTCTTGTGGCGGGTTGCCTGCTACTTGGGTTACCCATAATTTTTGGACAATAAATGACTCACTACTAAGAGATGCCTCTATAATCCTTAGGAAATGAAGTGTGAGTGATTGTCCTTGCCTGGGGTCATCAATCTGGTCTATGTAGACTGATGAAGAGCTGTTGGGTTAACAGTTTGATTCTTTGTCAGGTCAGCTTGGACTGAATTATTTCTAATACCAACTGTTGGGTTTCCATTGTACTCTTTCTTGCCAAAAGAGGACTCTTCTGGATATACAGGCACAGATTATTGTATATAGATCAGTTTTTTTGGAAAATATCACAACTCTTCACTGCAATAAAAATCTGTGAGCTCCCCTAGCAGACTTCTTAGGTGAGTCACTAAATCTATGGAGCTTGA
Source organism: Falco naumanni (assembly GCF_017639655.2). Classification (NCBI taxonomy): domain Eukaryota; kingdom Metazoa; phylum Chordata; class Aves; order Falconiformes; family Falconidae; genus Falco; species Falco naumanni. Next base: position 25,478,232 of record NC_054056.1, on the reverse strand, counting down.
AAGCAAGCCTAAAGGCAAAACTGAAGGGGGGAAAAAAAACCCAAACCAACCAAAATCAGTTTCTTACAGTGCAGATCTACAGCTGAATGAGAGCTCTAGGCTTACAGGCAGGAGGATTCACTCATGTTACTTACTGCATTTCTGAAAGGTATGCACTGACCAAGAAAAAAACCCTCTAAACCCAGGAAGGAATATCTTATTCCAGAATGGAATAGGCTATTTTGATGCACCTGAAATTGATTAAAAGGTCATACTGAGTGCACAGAATCACGAAGGCAAAATAACATCCCTGTAGTCACTGAGCAAAACAAATTGAAAGGTCGGTTAAAATGTCTTTGTTACTAGTAGTGAGTGTTTCCACACTGATCAAGTCCTTAAAATAGTGTGAGTGCTGGAAGGGTGACCCTGTGACATCCCAGTTCTACACGTTGCATGCTGACCTAGGTCTGCTTGAGCAGGGTGAAAAATAAAGCTTTTTCTCTCCAGCCTGGGGTTTCTGCACAGCTGGCTCAGACGTAGGGTACCATGGAGCTGTGGGGGCCATGGCAGGGCTCAGATCCGCTCCTCTGTGCTGTTTCTGCCTGGTGTGTTTGATGGGCATGTCCCAGATGAGGCTGGACTGAAACACGGGGACTGGCAGAAGGCCCAGGTGTTTCCTTGCCTCTTTGCTGCCTGAAGTGAGGCTGACAAAATTCCTTGGATGTGCCGCTGAGTTGAGCTGTGAGCCTGCTCACCGGCTGGCCAGGCACGGATATGGGATCTGCCTGGAAGACGACTCCTAACGACTTCCTCCTGTCGGAAGCCTCAAACCTGAAAATCTCCTTGCTGGGGGAAGGGAGGAGAAGGAGGAGTAGCTTTTAGGTTTATTTCCCTTCTCATGCAACCATGACCTGATTCTCCATAACAAAATAATTATGCTTTGTCGGAATGCCACCCTTAAGTGGAAGCCAGTGCTTTCAAGAAGATGGGCAGACCATGTACCTAGCCACAGACACATGCATAAATATATTTCTATGTATTTATACCTACTTACATGCATGTGTGTGTGTACATATATATTTGTGTGCAACAACTGTATGCATTGGACCTGACCATCAGTTCACTGCAGAAAAAAATTCTGTGCCTCGGAGTGTTACTTGCAGTTATTCTATAGACTATATCTGGACCAGGATTCAGGCACTTTCCCAGCTGCAACATGGATTATACCACAGATATAAACCAGAGGGTTTATAAAACAGCTAAGAGAGTAGCTGAAGTGCAGAAGATAGATATAAACCTGGGATCCATAGTATTAGCTTCATTTTTAGAAGGAAAATTTAGGCTTCTCCATCAGAAATGTATTTTGCCATTCCTGTCCGTCAGCCCCAAAGCAACAACGAGGTTATTTAAAATTCAGCCTGTGTTGGGGGTCTGCTTTTGCCAAGGTTTGTACTCAGTTTGTCAAGGTCACAGTGGACATTCACATGGGGACACTTCAACTGACCTCAGACTTGTTTAGCTTCCACAACCAGACAGTATCACAGCCACAGGAACAACCGTACGAATATAGTTGTTCCCCCTCTTGAAGACCCTGTTCCGCAGGCTGTACGAATTCATTATTTAGCAGAAGTCATGGAGAAATCAGTGGATGCTTTCCTGGAACAAGAAATTTAGTAATAGAAGAAAGGAGCCTATGTTCGTTATCCAGTTATTTCTGCTCTGGAGAAAACCTGGCAGAATTTGAGCATCAGCTAAGCACATACCTGGCCCACGCTGTAAGAGGTCACTTGTACCCTTCACCACAAACATGGTAAGAATGCTTATACCTTCCTGGATCCAAATGGAGTTTACCCTAGCAGAAAATAAGTACATGAAAAAAAGAACCAGAGAAGAAATAGAAAAGAATTGGAACAAGGTGCTGACTGGGAGAACAGAGATTTGCATCATTTACACCCTTCTGGGGCCTCCTGGCTGCTTTCTTAACCTACTGCCTTTTTCCCCTGAATTGTTGCTATTTCAGCATGAAAGCTCAGCCTGGGCCCTATTAATGGCATTGAGCAATTTTGGCTTTGTTTAAACTTCAAGTTCTTCAACAGAGGAATTTTGTTCATTTGCAGAAATGACAAAATGTCATTCCTGATCAAGGATACAAGTTTCAACAAATGTTGGCGGGAACGCTACCCTGTGCGAATGACAAACACAGGAACCTTGCACACCTTCAGCGCTTTGCTGTCATCTGTCATTCTGCTCTTTTGTGCTGTTTCTGAGAAATCTATTAGCTGGTGATATGGAGCTCAGGTACCGTGTTAGTCTCACCTGCGTGGTTGAAACAGCTGCTGTATGTGCTCTTCTGCAAGCAAGCAGCACATCCATTGGGGTTCTTCCCTACTTTGCCAGAAATTGAGACTTTTCAGCAGCTAACAATCCCTCCCAAGAAATGTCAGCACAATTTCCTTGTGGATAGCTTACACATACAATCAGGGACCTAGTGAAAGCTTTCTAGTTCTCTGTTTCACCCCCAGTGTATCCTCAATCCTGTTCTAAATTATGCCAGTTAGCAAAGCCCTCTGCTACTATGTTCCCAGTAGTATGGACCCTTCCTCCAACACCTCCTTTCCCCCACATGCTGCGCAAGGTTTACAACACATAAATTTCTTCTTCAACTTCTTCTTCATAACTTTCTTTCAACACATAAATTTTTCAGGAAGGTCCCCAGAAAATGGCTTGCTTAGCTGGTATTGCAAGAAGAGCATCACGGCACAAAAAGGGAGAAGCAGAGGTGGGATTCTTGTTCTGTGTTTCTGGGTTTTAATGCAAGAAATCATGTTCAAGTGACTCAGACATCACCTTGCATGATCATGTTTTAGCTAACTTCTGCCTTACAGCATTTAAAAAAAAAATAAAGAAATAAATTCTTTGTCCAACACACAACAGCCTTCTGCAAGATTTGGTAATCTGGGAAATATTTGTGACTGTCATATATGGCCTCAGCAAAACGCCTTCGGGAAAGCTACCCAAAGTTACTATGCTGGGGCTTGCACAGGTGAAGAGCCAGCTCTTCTCTCTGTGGGAGGTCTGAAATGTGTTGACTCAAAAACTGTGATGCAACAGCCTTGAGGAGAAGCAGAAAGCATCCTGCTTGCCTCCTCCTCCCTGCTCTCACCCGGGTCAGGTTCCACTTGGAGAGCTGAATCTAGAAAGGTACATAGGTACCCTCAGAGCAACGGGCAAAAAACTTTACTAGGGGGCACAGCCTGAATTTGAGTGTGAGCCTCTTGGCATACACCCGTGATTGTAACTGTCTGTTTTTCTGGCTTTTTCCAAAAGAACACTGACGGCGTGTGTGTACACGGTTGCCTGCCTGTCATTGCAATTGGTGACTTACTCTGCACAAGCTGTGGTAGCTAATCTGCTGCAGTAATCTGAACAGAGTAATGTAAAACACCTTTTGTAGTTGTACTTACTAGGAGAAACTGGGTATATATGGGTAAAAAACGTGATTGCTGGAGTTAATACTTAGCTTAAACCCCAACACGACCAGAGGGCATCCCTGCATAGCACTGCAGTTCTGTTGGCTTCACACACAGATCACCCTCAAGGCAAGTAATGAGATATCAGCAACAACAAGGAGCAGTCAGAATCCTTTCTGGGTTGTGTTTTACCTGGAAAATGTCTATAAAATAAGGACATAAACTTGCCTCGTGCAGTTAGTCCACCCACTCATGTGGCCAGCAGCAAAAGTTCAGGGCAAGAACACAGAACCAGGTGAGCACACATCTATCTGCCTCCTTGTACCTTTAATGAATTCAGTGTTTAGCTAAATAGCACGTTGAATCTTCCAAGACTCTGGGGTTTTGCGAACTACTTTATACCTTTGCCTGCCACAAATTCTGAGCGGCACGGAGCTGTAGAGCTTGGTTATGCTTGTGTGAAAAAAAAAGTACTTTTCTGTTTGTCCTAAAACTTCTGCTTGGTAAATTGATGTTGTATCTGACAACGTGTCAGATACAAACTCATCAAGGAGTCTTTTATGGTGGTTTTTTTCCTAGGTTCTGCCCACAAACCTGCAATGTAGTTCCCAATGGGGCTTTATGATCTGCACGGTGCATGGTGGATGCCAGAAGCCAATTTATTGGTGTGCACATGTGCGACTGTATGTACTAACCTGACTCACTGGTGAGAGAACAATCAAAACCCATTGTATAGTAAATGTGGTGTAAAACAGAGGTGAACGCAGCCAGTCATTTGTCCAATATAATCCCGTGAATGAATCCCTACTCCAAGCTGCTGTGTCACTGGGTTTTGGAGCCTGGATGTGTTGGGGTGAATTTCATTTCCTGGGAATGGTGGACAGTGGGATGGAGTCTACACCTGGGAGGTTTTGGAAAGGAGAGCAAAGGCGAGCTTGCTGAGGTGAGTGCTCTGCTTTGAGAAATTATATTCTTGGCCCTTAGGCATCACTACCTCTAAACACACTGGCTGACAGCTTGTCAAACACAAGAGAGATACACCCGGCTAACCGTAGTTGGTACAAATATTACAAAATACAAAAGCAACTGAGACAGCTCCATGAACGGTTACGCACTGCCAGTTTGGGAGAGCTAGGGTAGGGAGTGCAATGAAAGCCTAGCACAGCAGAAAATATCCACAGCAGGCTGAGGACACCCTAGTGCACAGGCACAGAGACAATGCTGTCATTAAATCCAACGCAGTGGTGCTTTGACTTACGCGGTGTCAGTCCTTGCTTTGCTAACTGCCAGTGCCTCGTGCACCAGGGGTGGGTGCCAGCTGATTTGTGTGCTCCTATCTTGTCAGCTATAATTCTGAGTGCCTAGAAGATGTGTATGGCTTTATTTGTGCTGCCTGCACAATGGTCACCTTCCAGTGAGAGGGAAGGGGTGCCCACCTTAGATGCCATTTCCAGGGCCCGTGAAGACAGGGCATGCGCTCAGTGGTCCTCTCACCGGTGAGCAGAGCTCGTCAAAGAGTTTTGTGCTGGAGGACCTGGAGCGCTGCTTGGAGACCGTGTGCTCTCAGGCTAAGCTGATCCTCACTACAGACGAGGAGTGGTGCAGACAGGGCTGGTTTCCCGGCTGCTGAAATGCAAAGCTTTGCCAGTTTGCATAGGAAGAGAAGACCAGCCAGGTCCCTGTCATCACAAACAAGCCAGGCAGTAAATGCTTAATCTCAACAGGGCCCTAGAGCATCACCTCCACATGCCACTGACTATTAGAGGCTTCAAAATAGTTTCCTAATATCCTCTGACAAATTAAGACCTATAGTAAAGACTGAGAGCCAGTACAAATAATGCAGTATGTAAAGGGAGAAGAAGAGACCCATGGGAAGCCCGTGTCTGGAGACAATGATGCAGCAGGAAAATCGTTACTTAAAAGTCTGAAATACCCCTAGGAAGCAGGTTGTATCTCACACACTACATAAGAAAGAAAGATTCCTCTCCTTGCAAGGTCTTTTTTGGTCAAGTGATTGGCTTAACCTGGACATCATGAACAACACACTCTATGAGATTTGATGCTACTAGGATCTGCAATACATGCTGCTATACCAGCATTATACCCAGGACCTCAACAGTTTCACATGTTTTCCCAGTCCTTATTTTCAGCACTTCTCTAGCACCGTACTGACAGCATTTATGATCTCTGAGTAGTGGAGATGCAGCATATCTGGAACAGCTCAGACTGCCTGGGCAACAGGCGAGAGAACAATTCAGCCCTTGCAAAGCCACTTCTGTTGGCATTGCACAGTCTTAGGGAGCTAACCCAGAGTTAATCTGAGGAACAGGCTAGGTCTGTGCTTGCAGTGCTGGAGGATCATGGCAGGGCGGTGTTTAGTGCCCAGCAGTGGGCCAGTGCATTTGCAGGTGGATGTTCTTACAGGTGGACATCCCTCTTTGAAACCTCTGCTGACTATTTGCCAGGTCTTTCCGTTTTCTTCACATGTGTGGAGGTGGCTTAAAAACCAGGTCCAGCAAAAGCAAAAAGCCGCACAGATGCATGCCATAGCTGCATGGCAGCATTATATAGCCCCTGTCTGTCCCCCTCACTTGGAGCATATGGGGCAGGCAACTTGTCCACGGATCTTGCATTTAAGTGGTCACAGCTAAATTTTCTGCAGATCAACATGCCATGCTTGTGAGGATGTGACGGTGCAAATTCAAAGGCTCCCCATGAAGATGTCCCCACCACAGTTGCCCCTTCTTAGCAGTCCAGGTTACTCTGTTACCCCCAAAAGGGCTGTCCTGGAAACTAAGCCTTGCCATCTGCTTATGCCTCTCCACAGTCTTTCCACATTGTGAACGGTACCTTCCTTGACTTCAGGTGTACACACCACTGCAATCCCTGCCTTTACACCCAGGAAGAACTAATATTAAGCCAAGAGATGTCAGGTCTCTAGTTCTGCCTCATCTATTTTCAGCATTTTTCAGGTTTTTTCTTTATTAAATGACACCAAAATAAACAGGCAAAAAATCTGCTGACATCTCGGAGGAGTTTGACTGAAGTGTTGTATCTTCATCTCCTACTGGGATTGCTTTATTAAGGCCAGTGTTTCTGTGAAGCTGGAGTCAGGGCAGCTCTGCTAGCTCACACCCGCTGTATATCAGATTTATACAATGACAGCTTACAAGCTGGCAGGTGGCTGACTTCATTGTAGCTGCAATTAAACCTGGAGTTCATTAGTATTCCAAATGATTTTACAGATTTACTTGGGCAATTTCACTCACTTGCCTTTTAAGACAGATTTTCTTTGCTCTCCACACACACATCCATCTGAGAACATCTTTATTTCTTAACTGCAGAATCAAAGTCTAGGTTTTATTTTGAAGTAAGCCTTAATGAATCTCCCAACTGGAGCAAATAAATAACAAAACAGCCTGCTTTCTCACATCTTGTCTGTGGCTGGTTTTTTTTTCCAGTCACAGAATTTGCTTTATAACCCTAGGGTACAGTCACTGTGTGGATGTCTACTACTTGTTACTGGTGAGGTTGTTGGCCACTGAGTTTGTCCAGTATGCATAACCATTGTGCAAAGCTGTGCAGCGTGTGACAAATACAAGTTAATTGCAAGCCCAGTCCTCAGAAAGACACTGGTTCCTGTGGCTGCAGACTATCCTGACTAAATTTCTCACTTCACACAGTGACTGAATGAACAAAATTAAATCACCTCAGCCTGGCATCTTGTACTGTCACTTGCCTCTGGGAGAGCTGACCTCTTCTCCATCACAAGCCATTCCTAGTGCACATGCCAGGAAATAGCCCAGTTGGAGACACCTCGCGTCACTCTTATGGATACTTAGGTCCGGACATTTCAATGGAAGAGGCAGGGTATATGGCAAAACGGACTACTACATCATCTGTATGTTGGTGCTTATGCCAGAGAAGAATCGTGGGTTCTCTGTGCCTATAGAGAGTATAAATTCAGAGGCTGTTCCAGCTTTCCTCAGAGGGATGCACTGCTACAGCTGCTGCAGAGCACAGGGCTCACCGTGGTGAAATACGACTGTTCTTGCTCTGTCCTGAACTGAGAGGACAGAGTAATCTGCACTCGGGGGAGTGAAAGCAAAATTGAGGGAAAACATGACAGAATCAAAATTGCCCATTCATTTATCTCGAGGGGAACCAGCGTGTCCCCATTAACAGCTGGCAGTATTTTGCATAGCAGCAAGTACAATAAAATGGACCAAGGCAAGGGAGAAGCCAAGTACCCTGAAGTGATGTTGCTGTGTATCAGCTGCAGATTGGATCCCATCGTGCTAAATATTAAAGCTGCTAAATATTTTGGCGTGCTGGTGTTGGCAAAACAGTGGTATTTCTTTCAAAACAGCATCTAAAAATTGGTGGTACTTGCAGCAAAGCACTGCCCAAAGACGACTCCTGGGACATGGTTCAGTACATCCCCATATGTGCTCTGCGTCTTGGCCACAGAACAGCAGCTGGGGAGCCGAGTGCTACCCCAGCAGACGGCATTTTCCCATGAGACTGATTCCAGATTATAAGGAACCTCTCCCACTTTGGCTAAACCAGCATTCCTACAAGGCACAATTCCTCTGCAGGGGCAATTTTTTGTTGGAATAAGCAATGAATGGTGTGATGGTCTTGCCAGGCCTCCTGTGCCATCTGCCGTTTTTCTCTGCTTCTGCCCTTTCCCAGGCCAGCCAGGGCCAATGAGTAAGTTAATCTAGGGAATGGTATGTACTGTATGTCCAACCACAGTCCTCTTCTGCGTCAACACCTTTGACTGATACAATATCTATGAGGAAGAGAGATCCAGTCATCGAGTTGATACATGTCTTTGTAAGGATACTGAAAAAGAATAGAAATTTTACAGTTTTATCTGCAAGATGCCTGAGCCAGGAGAAAGTCACAAGTAGTGCTTTTCTTTTTTGGGTGTGAAGGGAGAGAACAAGCATTCCCTTTTGTGCTGCATTCACAGCCCATCTAGATGAACCTGTAGTCCCTGCCTGTTGACTTCAGCCTTGGCTACAGCACTCCCAGACCACCGTGACGGGCCAGCAAAGGGCTCAAAGGCAGAAGGCAGGGGCTGGACACCATCTCCCACAGCTGGTGTTAAACCTGTGCCTCATTCAGCTCCTACGGAGCCCTCTCTGCCTGCCCTTTTGAGGATACTGAGGTCCTTGACTACTGCACTACTGCTCGAGAGTAAATGGTCAGTCATCCCCAGCCCACCACGCTGGTTCCTCTCCTCAGGTCTTACAAACCAAGCTGGTCTTGCCCATGAGATGTTGCTATGGAATAAGTCTCTTTATTCCAGTTGAACACAGAGGGAAACCAAGGCACAGTGGAAACCATCATACGACATTTCTTTTCATGGAAGGCTGTCTGCTATCTGCCTACTGAAACGTGCCTTAATCTGTTCCATGTTTGACCTGGACCTGTATAAATTTCTTATAATGGTGGGTTTTCAAAGTATGCTGAAACCTAGAGCCAGAGGGAAAAGCTGACCAGTGGCAAGGCCTGAATGGCAGCTGGAAATCTTTTAAAAGATGCTTTTTGGCTTTGAAGGGATCTTGGCAGTGAAAAGGATCCTTTTTTTTATTTTTTTTTATTATTTTTTTTGGCCAGACAATTTAGAGATCTTTCACAATGCTGAGCATTGTGTCTCATACTACTTTATAGAAGTGACATTCTCAACAACAGGGAGGATCCTGAGACCACTGGATCCTCTGGGGTGTCTTGTCACACAGTGCGTGGTCTGAGAGTACGTATCCCTTTGCTCCATATCCTTATGGACATCGGGTTATGTTAAATCACAAGTATGATTTTTTTTTAGCTTAGTTGACTGCTCTTTCACATTTTAGAGTGAGCTCCGTTTTTAAAAAAAGTCACAAAACCTGGCACACGACCAGTTGTAAATAATTCAGAACAAATCTGCACAATTACTTTAGAACCATTACTTCTAATACAAAAACAGGACTAGAAACAGTATAAACATTTAATCATATGCTTCTGCAGTGACTCCTGTAACATATTTTGTACTACAAGTTCTCTCAAATGCCTTTTCCAGTGTGCTTCTTCCTGTTCTGTCAGTTTTTATAATTTACTGGTTCATCCCAAGACTTTTCTTTCAACTTTTACTATATATGTGAATTTCCTGGATAAAGGCAAATCGCTATTAGATCATCATGTATCTCCCCATCATGAAAGTAAATTCCTTGCCAACACTAAGTCAGCATTAGTTGTCCACAAGCCATTAATCCCAAAAGCTTAGAAAAGGTTAATTTTTTAAGCTAATAGTATAAAACCCACATAATATAACATTCGGATAGAAAGTTTAGGAAGTCTCTTTTGCAACTTAATTTAAATCCCCTGTAGACCAAAATGTCTGGATAAACCCCACAAAAGATTAAAGACACTGGAGGACCTGATTTTCTAACCCATTGCATTTTCTATCCCCGTGCAAATCCACACAAATCTTTACCTCTTTGAAGTTGCTAGCAAATCTCTTGGTCTTTTCAATAGGACTTACAACTTCACTTCTGGTAATTACATCAGCCTGCCACTGTGGAACATCACTCCTGGGAAATGTTAATAATATAAAGCTGGCCACTGCCAGATCCTCTTTGTACCAAAGCCATTTAATTTAAGCAGTTTTTTCTTTTCCTTGTTGAAGACGCGAGGATGTTACAGGCTTCACAGATGCACAAATCACCTCAGAAAGGAACAGGCTGATCCTTTTAAGAAGAGTTTGAGCCCTGACGTTATGTTTTAAAGAGCAGATCGTGGCTAGGCAGTCAGCTCTCAGTGAATCTTCCTTCTCCAAGGCATGGCTTTCCTTCCCCTGCTACCCTCTCTGCACATGCCTGCCATAAGGCTGTTCTGCAAATTGCTGTTATCAGCTACATATCTCTCCCCGCTTCCCCCTAGGACCCATGATTGTGCCCGATGGGTCCGTGGGGGCTCAGCAAAGCTGCCAGCCTGTGCCCTCCCCCTGCCCAGCTCAGACGCTGTCTACATCTGCCATGCTGCTGGGGATGCTTCGCCCCTTTCTGTGCGCCCTGATGGCTCAGCAATAAATAGAATGCACATACGGCTGGGTAAGAAAGTAGGTCACCTTTTAGCAGCAGCCTGGGCACCCTGATAAATCTCTCCTTTGTGAACATCTCCAAGTTAATACGACGTGGTGGCAGGTGAGGATGCTGAGGAGCTGATGCCTGTCTGGGAGTACTTCCCCTCGCTCACCACTCTGTGTCCACATAACGAGAGAGCATCTTTGCAGGGCAGCCTGAAGGGCAAGGAAAGGGAGGCAGAAGGTGAAAAATGAGCTGCAAGGAAAGGGAAACGCACTCTTGAGTCCCCTTGTGTTGCTGATTAAGCTCCCAGCCAAACTACTCCATTGATGGAAGCACTGTGCTTTGATTTTTGTTTGTTTTGTTACATTTCTTTATTGATTTAGATGCAGACACGGGCACACAAAGGAAAATCCAGCAAAATTAAATAAAATGTTTGACTAAAATTCTGAGGTTTCTAGTGGATCTTGAGAAAGTTCGGTTGCAAACACCAAACTGTGAGGTCTGTGTCACCACACTGTTGTCCGAGGTGGCATTCACTGTAATTCCCTTGCTGAAAACTGCCCCCAGGCTCCCTCCGTCAGTCACAACGTGCCTCCCTATTTACAAGGACATGTTCTTATGGCCTGGCGGGTTGCTAAAGCAAAAAGCTTCTTGTGCACTGCAGGCTGCTGTTCCTATCGCTGTTGCCATTTCTTTTCTTTATAGGGGAACTGTTGACAGAGATGATGATAAGTCAAAGCCCAGATGATGATCTGGGTCTTGACAGATAAGATCAGCAGGTTTGCTGTCTCAACCCAGGCACTGTTTATCCAGTACAATGGTGGGCTACTTTCGCTGGCGCTATGTAACGCCCTGCCATAAAGGAGTTATTATAATTCCACCTAAAAGCTGGCGCTGCTCCTCCCTCCCACCATTCCTCCCCCTCCCCGCCAGGTAAATGTCGGTTGAAAGGCCAGACGCAGAGATCGCAGGCTCCACGATCTGTTTTGACCTACGTGGATTTGCTCAGAGTATTAAAACGATGCCAGTCTGCCATCGTACCGGCTGCAGGTACTCCTCACTCAACGAGAACCTGAGATTTAAGGCATATCACTCCCTAGGCATCAGGAAAAGCACACAGTGTTAAACTAGTATAATTTGAGGCTGGAATTACTCTCCATTACATACTAAATCCTGTGTTATTCCAACACCTTTGATGACTTTACAGTGGATGGAGGCTTGTGCTGCTGAAGGTAAAACCTGGCCTGTTTTCTTCTCTTTAATCACAATCACAATCTTTCGGGAACAGCAAATCAATTGTATGTCTGTGTGACAAAGAATTCTTACACAGAAGAGTTAATTAAAATCATCGCTTCATAGTTCTCATTTGAGTCATTTAATTAGCTTTGTTCCCAGGTGATAAATGAGGGCTTCGCCAGGAAGGAAACAGTGTTGTCTTACTCATCACCAGAAAGCATTTGCTGAATTATGTCAAATCTCTTATTGCTATCTTCTTTGACAAGTGCTTGTAATTTCTTTACTTCTCTCAAAGGTATCTCCCTGAAATCACCAGCACAAGATAAGGTCTGTTCCTCAAGTGCCTCCCTCATGCCTCTCCATTCATCACATCGCTCGGAGATTTATGCCCTTGGCAACAGTCCCAGGAAGATGCTCACATCTTCAACTCAGCATCGGAGATATGTCTGAAGCAACGTCCAATCCCACCGGCGGTGACGTCGGTTAGGAAGTAGCTGCTGGAAAAGTGATGAATGTGTTACAGAGGTACCTTCTGTAAAATTGCAAATCGTAATTAGGGCTGAATGGAAAAATAGAAGTAGCTTGCCGAGAAGATGAATTTGCATTTTCTTACCGATTCCCTCTGATAGTATCTATGCTTCTTTCTAATGTTTGTATTGCACAAACACCTAAGCGATAAGGATTTTTTTACCCACACAAGCCTAGGCTTGGTGAACCAAGCTCAGCATGGATCGATCCTAAGGTCCAGAGAAGGGAGGTGAGAAAACGTCTGCCCCTCAGTGATCAATCCCTCTGGTGGGGACGGGGCTTCCAGCCACTGTGGTGGCAAGTGCCAGCTCCAGAAGAGGTACAGCAGTGAAGTCACATATAATCTAGCAGTCTTTAGGGCTCCTCCAAAGTGCAAGGGACAGTCGTCCAGGTGATTGCCCAAACAGAGGAAATGCAGCTCTCCTGAATTAGCTCCTGTGTCCATTTTTGTGAACTCCACGGTAAAGCAGAGCAGCCGAACTTCACAGTCAAACAGAGTGATGTCCTGTCCCTTGTGCCATCCTGTAGATTCCATGAGGCATATTTGTTTTAAACTCCTAGGAGAAGAGGTAACGAATGTTTGTTACTGCGTGATTATCATTAATGTTTTATTTATAGAATTATTTGGCTGGAACTTGTGGTAAGCCATTTTCCCTCCTTTGACAAAAAAAAAAAAAAAGGAGGTTGAGTCTCCTATGCTAAAAATCGTAATGGTCAGCTGCATTGGTTTGCTGTTAATAAACACTGCTAACTGGAAATTTAAACTTCTTTTATTTATCAGACTGAGTCAGAACTTTAAAGCAGAAGCTAGCTTTGAAGTGGGGCCCAAAGTAAGAAAAAAAAAACCAAAAAACCACAACAAACCCTTTAATGTTTTATCTGCAGGTTTGCTGACCAAATCCATCTGCTTTATTTGACAACTGATAAAGACTGGCAGGTGCTCTAATGAGCCGGCTTTGGCTGCACTTGCAGATCATCCTTTTGAAACCTGCAGCAATGTCCTTCTCCAAATAGCTGAAAGACATGATTGACCTCAATGTCAAATGTCTCAGTGGATGTGTGCATGACCATTCTTGCAAGCATGTGTAAAGCACTCCTGCCCCCCTCGCCGCAGCTCCCTGACCCCTGCTCCTGTTTGCCCTACACACATGCACGCCCGGCCACTGTATTTTGGCTTTCCTCTCTTCCAGTTTGGGTCCAGTCTTTCCCACAACAGGAATCCATCTGTAACAGTCCATATCTGAAATGAAAACTTGCCAAATGGCCCATGTCACCCCCCCGGTGTGTGCCACAAGGGGAGAAAGAAGCTGGCTGGTGCCCTGTTCTTATCTAGTCAACAGAGCTTTGAAATTTTTAAAAAAGCAAGTTTTATGAGAATAGGTAGCGTAAAATCACAGGTCCCCAAGAATAACTAAGGGACCTCTGAAGGTCGTCCGCTCTGTCCCTGGCTTTCAGTTTCAAAGTTAACATCTTCAGTGTCAAGATTGTTTGAGACCAACTCACGCACCTTCATCTTTCAGCTTTGTAGGTACCAGCTGGGAATATCTTTTCTTTCTCATACTCTAAGCAGACAGCACAGTTGGGTTAAAATTAGAGCAATTGTTCCCAACTTGTATCTAGCTTTTCAGCTTCTATTTTTGACTTGAAGAAGAACTTCTGTACCCAGGCGCTTGTTTGCTTTTTCAGCTGTATCAGCTAGGCTGATAAAAATATTACCTCCTCCTGCAAATCTTGCTGGTATTCTTAGACTCTCCCAGCAAGAACATTATCTTCAGTGACAGTTTTGACTCAGCAGTGACCAGAGAATTTTTTGTCCCTGAGATTACATACATTTTATCTCAGTCAAGCCGCTGAAGCTGTTATTGGAATAAGGAGACTAATCCATGATTCAATAAGGCTATCTAAAGGCTTAAATGGTACAGAAATTGAAAGAGAAAATGAAGTAAAATAGCCGGTGCAAAATAAGTGATTCTTTGTTTTGAGAGTTATTGAAATTAATTTGTCCCAGTTATCCAGCCTGTTTTTTGATGGAGGAATAAAATGCCACACTTTTTTGCTGCTAAAGTTGACATGTTTGGTTTGCCATTTCAGGTGAGGGGGAAATATTAGGAAAGCAGACTAAAAGAAACAGGGTTGGGCGGAGATGCCACTGGTAAGATGTGCTTTGCCCAAAGTTCACTTATCTTAATTACAGTAAATTATTAAAGGACATTACTTCACTCTAATCCCTATACCGACAGTTTCCTCTTAAAAGTGAAAGCTAAAAAGCTGACACAAGAGCGATGCAATTATCTTTAAATTAGTCTTCACAACCAAAAATAAAATAAGAAAACTTAATTTTTACTGGGAACGTTATGGGAAGCCTGGATTAGACATTCTGCTATGTACTCCTGCTGTTTCTGACATGACTAGGCACAGACACCAAATCTTTCACTGCAGTATAATCTTGCTGTGTTGAATCAAGTCAGAAACTTAAAAAAACTCCAACCGTATCACCCTGAGCAATCCTTGACCCTCGCAATTACATTTTCAAATGCTTGAGGAAAGAAAAAAAAAAAAATCAGGATGAGCTCTTCAGGCTGCCCTGAAAGGAATGCAGAGTCCATCAGTGTCCATTTGCATCAGTCAGTGGAAATGACCCCAAAAAAATGGTCTCAGATTTAATTGCTCGAGCTTCACTTATTGGATTAAGCACACTTCTTCCTGGTGCCAGGTTACTATTGCTTATGGTTTAGGCCAGTGGGTCTGTTCCTCGTGGGCACAGTCCATCCTCCGAGGAGTTCATAATGTGACCACAAGGCAAATAAAGGACAAGGAGAAAAGATCTGTTATCGGCACTTATAGACAGGGGTGTGGGGCACAGAGGGAGATTAGTATCTCAAGGGGCAGCTTGCGATGGGTTGGAAAAAGCACAGAATGAAACAGGCTTGTGTCACGAGGGGACACCACGGCAGGGCAGAAATCCCAGTCTCCTGAGTTCTGTCCTGCGCCTCGCAGTGGGAGCAGCTGAAGGAGCATCCCTGCTCCTGGAGAGCACCTGGGCACGGGCAGAGTAACTCCTCAGCCACAGACCTCCCCTCAGGACAAGACCTCTTGAAATATGCCATCACAGAAGCATGAATACCAGCAAGGAAAATGTTTTAGAGGCCACAGCAGGCCTACAGAGCAGGCAACCTGCATGTTCATGGAAGGGTTGTCAAATAGGGTTTTATTGCCCATGCCGCCCAGTATCGTTTTGCTTCATGGTGCTGGTTCCCCATAGCCTCCCTTCCTCTCCTTTTTGTCCCACCTCCTCCCAGCTAATGCTGACAGGGGGGCTTAGACTGAAGAAACAGGAAAGGAATTGTTATTTGCCAGATAATGCTGGAGAATTTAGTGAGTTGCCTTTTGGACACTGGAGTTCACAATCTGAAATGCTGAGAGACAAGTTAAGAACAAGCAAGGGAATGGAATTTCTTCCCCTAATATCCCCTCCCAAATGTTAAATTTAAATATGCCACACTTATAATGCAAGAGCAGTTACAGTCCTGAAGGACAAGGGAAAACAAACCACATTGCTGTTCCTGGAAAACTTATATCTGAGGGCTGGCCAGATAACCCTAACAACTTCTACTAAGCCCTTTGGGCAGTCACATTCAATGTCTAGAAAATTCATCAGCTCCAAGGAGAAGAGCAGTTCTATCCAGGAATAATAGTAAATCTCAGGGAAACAAAGCAACTAATGCAGAAATGAGTGGCTGAAATCCCACTGCGATAAAAGTGTGATTGTAACGCTACGGTTTAAAATCCATTAATATGATCATAGGCTGCATTTGTCCAAACAATGGGTGTGCTTTTCCCTTCAGGTTTTGACTTAAAAATCTGCCACAGGCCATTGCTGTTTCGTGGTTAAAAGAGTCCAGCTGCAATCGCTTGCTGTGAGCAGGAGGCACAAGCACAAGGCGCAGCCACCACTGGTTTGCAGCACTTCTTTGAGTAAATCACAGCATCGCTACTACAGAACGGCTGGGGTTGGAAGGGACCTCTGGAGAGCATCTACCCAACCCCTGCTAAAGCAGGGTCTCCCAGAGCAGGTTGCACAGAGTCACGTCCAGGCAGGTGTGGGATGTCTCCAGGGAAGGGGAAATGCAGCACAGGCTGTGGGATCTCAGGGCAGATCCCGCTGATGGTCCTGCACATTTCTCAACCATGCAGAGGGTACTATAAAAAGGGGTTACCGCTCTGAGTCATATAAGGTGAGTACATTGGACGTATGTGGAAACGGCAATATGCTCATGTCCAACGTGTTCCTCTGAGTACTTCCTATAGACTTGCTGCTACACAGACTTCTGACCAAGAGCATATGGGACGTCCTGCTGAATTCAGACGATAAAACATAAACCTCATGTGTTGATAAAGTCAGAGACTATTGGTCTCTAAGCAAAATCTTTTGAAAAAGTGAATGAAATAAAAGAGACTGGAGTACATGCAGGGGCAGGGTAAAGAGATAAATCACAGAAGATCTTCTAACTGTACCTTTTGGAATACTCGTTGAACCTGAGGGTGCAGGGATGATATATTCCAAACTCAGATCACAGATGAGGCTGACATACACGCAGATTTCCCTTACACACCTCAGATCCTACCAGACTGCAACACCCAGAGGTGTGTATCTCAGTACTTCAGGCATTTTGCATGCTTGTCAACTCTGCCCCACATAGACTGAACCTCTCTAATTACCGCATATTTGTTAGAAGCACTGAGATTGTTTTCACCTGAAGTCTTTGGTTTAGGTCTGCATTTCTCCTGTGTCTGGTCCTTGGCAATTCAGAGAGCAGCAGCTTCAGCCCTAAAGCAACCATCTTGCAGCTTCCCAGTTTGGTTTTGGAAAATACAGCTTGAAGCAGTGCTAGAACATGAAATGCAATATGGGAGAAGCCCTCACAAAACCGCTTTTCTAACATTGGCTTGGCTTTGCTGCTGGTTTGTTGTTTTTGTTTGTTGTTTTTTTTAAAAAAATAAAAAAGTTTGGTGTTGACAAGCATGCTCCGTTAGACTCATATAAAATGGACCCATTAAATCTGCCAGTGGGGATTGAAATACGCACTTACTGTGACTAATGTATATTAATTTGAGGAAGTGTGGTTGCTGCAGATAGCAGAGCTGATCAGATGCTGCATGGAAAGCTGCACAGATCTGGGCAGCAGAGCCTGTGAGTTTAACCACAGGGTCTGTGGATTCCTCAGGTAAAGTCATCAGCTCTTGCAGACTTCCCAAATAGAGCAGCTACCAGAGAGAAGGAGCCCACACTTTCTCAGGGACATTCTTGTTGCCACTTGACAGCTCTGGATTTCCTTGTTTGCCACCTCTCCTCCCTGCTTAACTTATCCTTTAAAAATGAAGCAAGCTGAGCATGAGGGAAAATCAATCCTTGTGGTCGATGGCTAGGCTTAAAACGTAAGAGCTAAGTGTAAGGATGAGGAATTTCTCTTCTGTCCTGGTGGGGATCAGCTGGGGATTCCTTTAACAAGCCTGCTCACAGCGAGCCACTGCCTTTTGTCCCTCTTACAGCATCCTATTGCCCTACATCTTCTGGTCCCTACTTAAGCAAAAAAAGTAGTACTGTACCTTCCCACACAGACCTCAGATCCTCCTCCCATCTCTTAGAGCAACTGCTTTTGAAAAGCAAGCCTGCAACTTCCAGGTAAATTCAGAACAAGAGGGGGAGGGAAAAATTAGGGTAGAGCTGCTATCGTGGGGTAGGAAGCAGGCCTGGGGGGTATCCTCAGGCAGGAGACAGACAAATTAAATTATGTGACAGACATAAGCCTGTCACCGAGGTCATGCACAGAGGTTAATGAAATAAATGGCAGGGCAGGGCCTTTTCTGGTGGAGGTCTGTGGGTGAAGCATCCAGTACCAGCCCTCTCCCAGCTCAGGGCACTGGTGCTCCACTGTCCTGGGGTCCCTTGAGCAAGACACAGTCATGATCCCCCGACTCTGTCTGAGTTTGTCCCCTCACTGAACTCGGGAGCAGGGAGACAACCAGCAACGCTTGGTGCTCAGCACAAGTCTGTACCTCCATCCTCCAAGCCGCTCCATTAATGAAAACTGGGAGCAAAATGCCTACATTTATAACAGGGCATATGGATTGCATTTGGCAGTAGTGGTAGCAGCGCACAAGTTTTTCTCTTAGAAACATGTATGCATGGTCTTACAACCAATCCTGTCCCACGTGCATCAATCCTGAGAAATTAATGTGGTAGTGGGAGAACCAGTGGAAGCAGCCTAACTTTTCAAACCTGAGTCTCTCCGCAGGCAAGGTTCAAGCAGACTAAGACCCCACATCCTACATATCCAATAAACCAGCCTAGAAGATCCTATCACAGGCTTTGTCTGAGGTTTGTTTCATAGCTGGGCACTTTTATCCTGACAGGTAAAATGGTCTTGAAGGAAGAAAACAATGACTAAACACAGACTTCCATGGGAAGAGATGCCCAGACCTTTATGCAAAAGCTGCAGCTTATTTCTTTCTTTTTTAAAGGTACCTTCAAGTCAGAGCAACAAAGTTCCATGTGTTGATTCAGGCTTTAAATGCTCTCCTGGTGATGACTGCATTGCCACAACTGACCCTACTAAATAAAGTGACTACTTAATGTGACTCTCAATAAATACTGTCCTGTGTCCTCAAAGGACAGAACTGTGTTACCAGCCTCTTGTTAGTTAGCCTCAGGTTCTGTATAAAGATGGCAGTGTGCTAAACCTCACATCTGTTAAGATGGCAAGATACTCTTCCATTTTATATAAACCCCATGTTTTAGCAGAATTAGGTTCAACTCTCGAGCTGCCGCTCATGAGCAAGAAAACTATTATTAAGTAAACCTTTATCTGAACAAATACGTGAACCTAATAACCCTATTTCTCTTTGAGTAATCAAACTGCAGAAAGAAGGCAGCAGTGAGAACATGGTAAAGGTAGCAGAAGGAAAGGTGCCTGCTAAATAATACCTTGTCAACGAAAGAAGGAGACCTGTGAGTGACTGTATTCGAGTTAGGAGAATTGGATGTACATGTTTGCACACATATATGGAGGAGTAATGTGAACCATGGTGAGGTTCATTTACTTTGATGTCTAGTGGAACCTGGGGTAAACAGCAAAACAAACAAGAGATCCAAATCTGAATTTTTATACTCCAAAGTAACCTGTTACTTGAGGAATCTGAGCCTCCTGTGGCGTAACTCTGCCTGTAATTACCCAGGAACAGCATTTGTGGTAGCGTCAGGACAAATATTACCTACATTAGGTCTTGAACAAACATGAATCGAGAAGTGTAGGTGTTCTCCAGCTCACCACGGCCACATAACACCAGTTAATTGATTTTATTGGGTGCGATGGGCACCCAACAATTTGGAAAACTTGTGTTTTGCATGCCCTCTAGTGGCTTTTGCTGCTGCAGATTTCTTGCCCAGAAATCCTGCGTGGTCCCACGGGCCAGGGGAGCAGGGCTGCAAAGGTGGGGAGGGTTGGTGGCCAGCGGCAGGGCCAGGCGGGCCACCTTGCTGAAGGCGTGGAGAGAGAGAGGGGCTGGGGCTCGGGTTGGTTTAATGCAGTTATAGCTCCCTTATAATGATTTTTAACAAGTTGTTTAATGCTCGTAGTCATTAACTTGTTTGGAATGTGATTTGTCATAGAGGAGCGCAAACTCTCCGACCGTCTCCTGGGGGGAGAGGGGGCAATACTACGGGCTGCGTTTGAATCTGTCCAGCCGTGGGATTTACTCCTACGCCCCCTTATGTCATTTGCCTCATGGCAATCCTCTTTGGATTTTGTACAGCTCCGATTTAAAGCTTATGCCAGCAAATTAGCATTTTTGGGGGTGAGAAACCTCCACAAATATTGCTCCTCTCCGGGTTGGAATTGCAGGCAAAGGCAGACCCAGCCTGGCCGGGCGCTGGGCGCCTTCACCGCAAGGAGAAAGCGAGTTACCCCATGGAGCTGTGATCCAAACCTGGGCACGGGCACAGTCCTCCAGGCTTTCCAGAGCTGGCCCTCTCCATCTCCTTCCTGCAGCAGATGCAAAATTAGTCTGTGTGTTTTAATAATTAACAGCAGTGATAAAAGTCTACAAGGCATCTGTAAGTTAATGTAAGACCTTGTCTGCTTAAATAAAGTTTGTAAACCAGACTTCTGTTTCTCCATCTGCTTTTTTGATCTGACAGCTATCTTAATATAGGAATCAGCAACAAGCAGAAGGGTGTGTTAACGTTCCATTTATTAGCATTGCTACAGGCGAGAAAATACTTGAACTTCGAGAAAAGAAGAAAACCCAAAACAATAGAGTAAGATCAAAGTGAAATCTCGGATGATTTTTCTTTTACAGGGTTTCCTTCTTTTCCTCCTCCTATTTTCTGAGATGTTTCTGCTCTTGGAGGTCACCCTTAGCTATTTTTTTGGAGAAAGACGACATGGAAACATTGATAAGAGCATTAAAATGATCCCAAAAGGGAGTCAATGCAAGACCAGATCTGAGGACAAAACTTCTGCTTCAATCAACATCAGCAGCTCTGCTGCACTTGTTCTGCACAGGGGAGCTCCAGCTGCCGAGCCAGCGCGGCAGAAGCAGCTCTGCAGGTGAGGCAGCTGCCATACGCACTGAAGGGGACAGCTTCGCTGGGGCTTCGGCTTTTTCTCCTTTCAGGTACCATGTGGCAACACAAATGAATCAAAGTCTGAAGGACAGATCGCTTCCCAGCTGTGCCTGCCCCTTAGCAAAGCGGATTAATCCAGCAAAGCAGCAATTTCCACTAAAGCCAGTTGTCTGCACGGGTCTGGACTGGGCATGTGATCTTTCTGAGGCTGAGTCCGCAGGCAGAAGTGGTCACCAAATCAGTGGATCCTAAGTGAGTATCACATGCCAGCCGTCGATGGTCCATCTCGATTTTGTTGGCAAAATGGAACCGAAAAATTAGATGTTATAGTTATCTACAAAATTTTAAGGTAGAAGAAAGCGGTGGTACTGGTAGCTGGGATGCTGGATTGGCAATAGGAAATCAGAAAAAATAGGAAATTTTCTCTGCTATCGGCCTGACACAAAGGCATGACATTCTACTTCTGTGCATCAGACAGGGGTCCTGTTCTAAAAATGCCTATCATGAAACTGTCTCCTTCTGGAAAAGGCATGGATATCTGCTAAGGGGGAGGGCAGTATTTAAATGCTAAAGGATATTGCGATCATATGGTAATACAAGGGCAGGATTTAGGCTGATGTCCTGGGAAAGATAAAATGTGCTATTGGTCCCAGGTTTCTGATCAAATTGTTTGGATGGTTAAATATCAAACTCTTGCAGTAGTACTTTCAAATGAGCTGCAGCCTGAGAGGTTACAAAGCAAATAATTGCCGTGAAATTCAAGGAAGAAATACACTGCAGAATCCAGCAACCCAGTCAAACTAGTCTACAAGAGAACAAGGAAAAATCAATTAAATAGGCTGTTAATTACCAGGTGTATGTTTAATTCCAGCTGCAAAATAATGACTATGGAGTAGCAAATATAGCCCATGTGTGGGTCTTGAGCAGCACCCAGCTCAGGTGATTCACATCATGTCACTCTAAGTCTTCAGATAAGCTGGTTCAGATACCGGTTGGTAGGAGACTGACCAGTAGAGTTTGTAGGGAGCAGCTCTGGCAGGAGAAGAGGGGCTAGACAGCCCTTGGTGGGGCTGGTCAGAAGCAGCCCTTGCCCCTTAGCATCCTGATGGGCTGTGGACCGCAATTGTCAGGTATACAAGGGCCTTGCTATGGTCTCTGAGGGATGGGAATGGTTAGTAGTGTGTTCCTGTTGACCAGAGGGTATTAGTTGGTAGAGGAGGTGCTGATCCTATTCTTGTGCTATGGATGGAAACCTGAGGCTTAAGGGGACAGACCCAAGAGCAGGAGCTGCAGAGGCAGGACCTACCCTGGTGCTCTACTGCTGGAAGCCTTGTATGTGGTGTGGCTCTCTGGGGCTTTGCCTGCATGTCTCAGGCTTGCATCAGCATGTGGAGCTGGTGATCACAGCCAGCTCTGGTTTACGGAGACCTGAAGCAGTTGCTTGGCTCCTGCTAGGCTGAAAATGCGGCTTATTCCGAGTGAAGCTGAGTTCTGTGTGGTTTGGGGATTATGAGAGATTCCTAAGGTACAGGGGCCATATAGCTTAAACCTATACTCTTTCCTACTTTCTTTAGCTATTTCCTCTGGTTTATTCTCATTTAGATTAACATTAGGGTTTTTTTTCTTTTCTGCCCCTATCACTTATGTGTTTGACCAATGTATATTGCAAGGAAAAGCTGTTTCACTCACCTAGAACGTAAAAAGAAAGAAAAAATATTTCCTGCCCCCCCCCCCCCCACACACACAATATTCCATCCTGCAATTAATCTCAAAATTGTCTTCTAGAATCTCACTATCTTCCCACCTATCATGGTGAGATTTTGATTCCCTTGTTAAAATCTACTTTGCTGGTAACTGTCATCTGTTTAATTTTTACAACTTCTTGTTCAGATGTGCTTTATTTCAGTGCTCATTTTAATTGCCGTCTGAGGTTACCAGGCGATCGTTGCTTGACTTGTCTTGGCACCTACACAAAGGCCCCACCTAGGGCTGAGGTATGAGGGAAAATAAAGTATAACCTGATTCCATCGCAATGGGCTCATGTGAAAATGGTACTACTGCTGTTTTGCAAGCTTTGGTAAAGCATGAGCTACACAAGGGGGAAAGTCGGGAGTTTTGCTCTTTTTTTTGGAACAACATGAGAGAAAGACTTGAGATACAGAGGTGGGGACAGCATTGTATTATATTGCAAGGTCTGTTCACGTTATTGCTCACAAAGGGAAACCTATATACTCATTTTGGGTTATTGATGACTTAATGTCATTTCAAAATCGAGAATAAACTGATAAGTTGACTCATATAGTGTTTTGACTGCAAGTGTGTTCTGTGGCAGACAGGTAACCTAAAGACTCCCCCTGGCAGGGTTTTTTCTTTTACTTCTAGTGAGTACCACATTGCCCTTGTCTAGGTTCAATACCTGTAGGTGTTACTTGCTGCCCGCAAACTGAGTTAACCTCAGAGTAACCACCCTCCTGCAAGGCTGCCTCTGTTCCTTGGAGCCTCAGTAGAGGACTCCCCTAGTTATTAGAAAATCAACAATCTCTTTTCTCTCATGTACCAAATACTGATGAAGGCATACTGTACTGGAAACACTAGGTGCTGCAAGTAGTATTTTGTCTCTCTAATGCAGCTTGAGGTGTTACTTGTGTCTTAGTCTCTCAGCCCTTAAAACACCCCTTGATGGCTTTTCCAAGCTTTGTGTCTCGCTGTGAGGACGGGTCATTCAATTATTGATTTTTCAGAGTGCTAACTGCACTTAAAAAACCTGCCTGACTCCAAGCTTTTATGAAAAATAGCTCCACGAGCACTCTGTAACTTCATAGTCAGTTTGTAACACAATCAAAATATCTCAGAATGTAATAGGGGCCCTTCAAATCTACCCACCGCTAACCTGTGGGTAGTTTTCATGTTTTTTGCATTGTGTGCCGGGTAGAAGAAAGAGAAAGTTTAGGAAAGGTTATTGCTACTTGCAATATCTTAATACACATCTACCACCCACTGTGCATATCTAATGCGCTATCTACCACCTAGTAGAGCCTCATACTGCACCATAACAAAATTTAACAGCGTTTTGAAAGAAGAAAAATAACTTCTCATCTCATGAGTAGGCCTAAGTCTCCCTGTCTTGCTCTGTCAGGAAGATCCACTGAGGTCCTACTGGCCCTGCCAGCCCTGAGGTGTTCACTTTTTATTGATTTATACTTACGATTACTGGACTGATCCATTCTGATATGCTTTGCATCACCTCTGGAAAGCTAAGTTTTCCCCAGGTTGTCTGCATTCCCTAGACATCAACAGCTTTTAGCAGAATAGCATCTGTATGGCTGAAAAGATGCTGTGTACAACTGGGAAAAATGAAACGAGACCGTGCAAACTGACCTTTGTGCTGTTAGGTTTGCTGGTTCTGCTTACAGTTGGCCTGATAAACCATAGGTGTCAGTTGTTCCAAAATTAAGCATAATACTTTGTTCCAGGTAGCAACTTGATGTAAAAAGCTTGGCAGGTGATTAGTTAATAGTACCACTTAATCTGTTTCAGTAATTTAAATATTGTCAGCAGCTGAAAAAGTGCCTATTGCAAAGTAGCTGCTCTAAGGATGCTTAATCTCTTTGTAAAGTGCTTTTGAGATCTACTGATGAAAGTTAGGTGGTATTACTATTATTATTGTTGTTGTGTCATAAAATCTGGGCGTATACTACAAAATATTTTCTATGAGTACTCATTTGAATTTGGATTTTAAACAGACTGTTCTAGCCAACCTCTATTTCTTTCAAGCTTGCTTTCACAAATTTTGCTGGCTGGTGAGCTTGCAGGGTATACATTTTAAGTCTGAATTCTGCAAGCATTTGCTTTGTAAATCTGATAGTAGAGATGACTGTTGCACAACCAGAAGACAACAGTGATGCCAGGCAAAGTATGACAGAGCAGAGAAGATCGGTCTTTATACAGTGATGCAGTAGCTAACAAACAGGGGTGAATAAACTCATCTGTTGAGCTTTCCAGTCAGAAAGAAATCCAAGCATCTCTCCGAGGTTGAAGGTGGGGAAGCTCTACTGGCCAGTATTTGTTAGATTGCCCCACCGGTGGGCCATGGCTGGAGCAGAGCTCATAGGAGATGGCTCAGTTCCCCATCGCACTCTGTACTTTGCATGACTGGGAAAGAGGATCCCTCTCTGTTCAGCGAAGCATTTCAGGTCCTGCACATGCAAATGGAGTAAAACAGCATAATTAGTCACATATTTCAAGTCTTTTTCTCTTTAGGCAACAAAGTCTATGGGGAGAAACCACAAGGGCTTGGTCAGGTCCAAATAGCTGTGTTTACTGAATATACACAAATGTAGGAGGCTAGAAACCTGCACTGGTGAGCTGGCTGGTTTCTGGCACCTTCAGCAACAGAGAGCTGCGGGGGCCTGACTGGCCCTTTAAAGGCGGAGTACGTGAATAAGAATGCAATGTATAGGGTTTAGTGGTGTTTTTGAAACCCACAGCAGTAGGACACCAACATAATTTAGTCCCATTTTGAAGCTCCCTTATGTTTCCAGAATGATACAGATCAGCCACCTTGTGTGCACCCAGAGGGTCTGACTTAGAGTTCTCACTAGAAATGGTTGCTCTGCTCTTGCCTGGTAATACAGGTCTGCCACAGAAGACCCTCACTGCACCCTCTTGGGTACACTGTCTGTCTTCCCCTTGTGTTTTTCATTATCCTGACATGAAGAGCTCTAAATGAGCAAGGATGCTGTGGGAGACTCGGGGACACGGTGTGGGGTATGGGGTGGCTGTCTGGGTACCACTTCATGACTGGATCCAGGGGCAGGTCTTTCTGAGGCTGCTGAGGCAGAGCCTTGCTGATGGGTGAGCCTTCAGCTCTGCTTTCAGTGAAGTTCTTAAGGTATAAACAGCCATTTGGTTCCCATGCACTACAACAATATATACAGTAACAGAAAACATACGTGTAATCGCAGTGCTTGAATGAATTGTCGCAGGTGCCCTATGTTACCGTGCTGCCTGGGAAGGCGCTGCAGGTGGGGTGACTGGGAGCAATGACCGAACCTCAGCAGAAGAATCTCTTCAGTGATGCTGCAGGTACGGGGTTGCTTTCTCATTGCCTCATGCTGTCCCCATGGCTCCAAGTCAGGCCCGGAAGATGAGCAAGCATCTTCCAGGGGTTTATGATGAATGTATGAAAGAAAGGATGGAAATGCACAGGGTGCAAACTGGATGTGCATATGTCCATGCTGTGCTGTGGGGATGCACGTGCTGACAGGATTCAGCCCCTTCTCTGTACAAAGCAGCCCAGCAAAGCAGCAAACGTTTGGCCAAGCAGGGACAAGCTGACCAACCTTGGGCTTACCTGCACCAAGCAGCTTCGCAACCCTGTGCAGCCTGGCTGAAGGGTGGTGTGAGGAAGAGGCTGGGGCTGTGCTGAGCAACACTTCCCCAGGGGAGGCTCCGGCTACCCATCATGACGTGTCTCTAATGATGGCTGGAGGGTTAAAGCGTCGGTAGCCTGTACCCCACCCTGAGAATTCCCCCTGCCTCCCAGGCTCTTCCCTTTCTATCCACAGAGGCTTTTGGAGCCTCCTGGTAATGAAAAGTCAAGGTCTATCCAGTTTAAATGAGAACAACAAACCAAGGAGAATGCCTCAGTGCTTACTCTCCTCTCTGTGGCTCTTCTGGGCTGTGGCTGACTGTGTGAAAGAGCCTCGCTCAGTTCCAGGGAACCAAAGGCTGTTTATGCGAGGGGAGAAAAAAATGTGCTAGTGAAGGATTAAAGATTTCATAGTCATAGAGGAAAAAATGCTCTGTAATGAAGTATCAACACCAATTGACTAGTTTCTGCTGTTTTGACAATCACCGGGTGCTCTGCAGTAGCATGATCTGCACCTGCCCGTGCTGTTTCAGCAGCACCAAGGTGCTCTCCTCCCCACCGAGCTGCCTCTTGCTGTGCAAATCTCCCTTGAGGAAGGTGGGAGCAGTTCGTGTTTGGTATGCTCTCACGGAACCAGAAACCCCTTTGGGCGGATAGTTGTCATATTTGCCTGTTCGGACAAATGTGGGAGTGCTCCTCGGCGGCTTTTGCCAGGCGGCCAGCGGCTGGCTGGGGGTGTGCAAGGCAGTGCGGGATCTGTGTGAGGCTCCCCCCTGACCACTCTGCGCTCCTCTGTGCCAGGGGCTCAGCACCCTGGAGCTGGGCTAGCCCACAAAGCCCTGTGCTTGCCCACGGTGTGTACCTTGGTCTGGGTTAACCTCTCCTGCAGGGAGCAGTGCGGACCCTCTAAGGTCAGGGTGCTGGGCTTGCACAAGGGGTGGGCACCCAGACCTTGGCTTGCAGGTCTCCTCCGCAGGGAGAGGTTGCAGCGGGTGTCGTGTCTTGCTGCATGTCTCTGAATGTCCCTCTTGTTCAGAAAAGTAATCTTTTAACACAAGTATCCTTTCTTTCTGGCATTGACTTCTGTTTGCCAGACTCTAAGCAGTTTTGACAAACCTTTTGTAGAGTTTTCACCCTTCTGCTCCTGATTCTGTCAAACAGCCCACCAGCCCTGTTCGCTCCAAGGTGCTGGTCAGCACTGGGACACAGATAAGAAGGAATGAGGAAAGCAGCTGATGCAGGGTCTGGATTTGGTTTGTATAGCTATAATAGTCCTGTCTTCTGGCAAATTTCATCACCCCATTTGTCTTGTGCCTCATCTCCTGCTCCAAGCCCAGTGCTTTCCTCAAGCATGATACACTCCTTGTATTTCAGTACCTGACACCCATACGTACTTTACTTCTTAAGGCTGGAGGAAGAAGCTGTCATTCCTAATATATTTTAAGTCACTGTTCCTAGAAGCTGAGGGTGAGGTCAGGCAGCAGGGTGAGGCCAACGTCGTGCTGTGGTGCAGGGGCTGTCTCCCCATCCTTCCCCCTCCCAGCCATGCCATTTGACTGATTCCCTCTCCCGGCTCTGGTGGGTATCTCCGCACAGACTTATTCAGCCCACTAGACTGGCCGTGGGTTGTTGTTCCCCCTCCTCCCTGGGTTAGTTTCCTGCTGGATTACTGGCTTGAATTGGTTTATCAGCCCATCGGCCGCGCAGCAGTGCCAGCAGGAGGGAACAGGGAGGGGAGAGGGGCTGGGGTGGATCCCCCCTCCCGCGGCGTCTGCCAGCCTTGGTATCAGCCCAGCCCCATCATCTCACCACACCCTCAGACAGAAAAGTGAAGGACACTTCAGCTATTCCCAAGATAGATGTCTAGAGAGATAACAACAATAGACAATAAGCACTGTGTGCTGCACACAAGCATTTTTGGCAGATAACAGCAATTCGGATATCGGTGTCTGAAGAGCAATGCTAGGTCTAGCTGTAACTGCAGACCCCACTGACACAAAGGCACGCACATCTAAGTGCCTTTTTTTTTCCCCCTCCCTTGGATTTTTGATGCATTTTACCTTGATGGATAGAGACTTGTCTGAATTAATTGCATCCTATTACCATAAAGGTGGCTACTTCGTAACTGCTGGTAATTACGCTTCAGAAATACGCTACTGAAAGATTGGCACATCTGATAAAATTACTGCTCCTCCCATCATTACATTTCAAAAATACATGTGTACATATTGAAATTTGGTTTTGTAATCAGATTAATCTGCTGTGTTCTTGAGTCTTGGCTCTGAATTCAGAAAGATGCACAGGTTCCCAGAGATGTATTTTTAAGGAATAAGCTTCCCTATTAAAAATTCAGCTTATCCTTTTGCTCTTTTCCTTCCTCGCTGAGATGGACCAAATCTAGATTTTCAAAGGTGCAGGTTTAAGCAAGCTTCAATTAAACCTCTGTAAGTGAATGCAGCAGTAACTGGGATTAATGGTTACTAGAGCACTTAAGCCTGCCTAGGTTTTTAGAGACACTACAATTACCACAGAAGGTGCCAGTTCCTACAAAGATATGTGAACTGCAGTGACTCTTCAAGAGTCCATAAAAATTGAAGCCTCTCTAATACTTGCATTGGCAAATTGAAGGCTGGATATACTTTCTTGCTCAGTCCTTGCTTCAGGAAGCACTTAAACAAATGAGTAATTCTATTTCTGTTCAGCAGGGCATTTAATTTCAGTAGTGCCAAAGGAAAAAAGGCTTTACCCTATGATGAGTCTTAATGTGGCTGAGAACTGGAGGATATTATGATTTGCATTTTGAAATCTCTTCTGTAATGAACTTCTTTCATGCTTGACTCTAGTGGACATAAGACCAAAATCGAATCTCGTTTACTCTTGATAGTCAACGCTAAGATCCTAAAACCTAAGCATCTCTAGGATGAACCTTCTTCATGATTTTCAGAGGTGCTGAGTGTTTCTGCTTCTGGCAGGACTGAGTGGCACAGGGACTCTGTAGAAGAACAAGAAAGGCTTTGCAGCCTACCCCTAGTAACCAGCTGCCAGTTCATAGAAGCCACCTCTCTTGCAGTGTTTCCAGTGGGTTATGGGACAATAAAATAAAGCTTGTTACTAAAGGGCTAAAGTCATGCTCTGATCTTTTTGAGAGCTTGCATGAATTGTCCATAATCTTCTGTTTATCAACTATTGCTAAAGTTCATTTATTTATAACCACGACAAATAACCCTCATGTACATTCCTCCAGTGATTTATTGTGCAATTGTTTTGCATTCCTGAAATGTAAAACAGACCATCAAAGTAAGACATGATGCAAGATACTAATTTTTAAGAAACAAACAGAGGAGAATAATTCCTTGAAATGGACAACGCAAAACGTAAACCAGCTGCTCATATGCTATTATGAGATTTAAACTAAAAAGTTGCAGTTCTGATGAGTTCTCCATGAGAAGTGCACACTGTTTTATTGTAGAATAGATAATGATTATGCCACTTCATCACAATGTCACTTAGCTCTCCAATAATTCATCGTCCTGTCTTAAAGACTGTGCTGTTGCTGGGCAGCCTGTGTCCCTCATTGACCTGTAGTTACAGCAAGTGCCTCATGCAACCGGATCCAATTTCCATTATGGAAAGAGAGGACTGGATCAGACATTTTGTGTGTTGTATCAGTGGTCATGTTTATATTTAATCTCCACTTCTCCATCCTTCACTCTTGCACCAGGAAGCTGAGCTGCAATTGGTATACCATAAGAAGCACATGGGAGTTGTACTCTCTCTCCCAAGGTCTTGGGAGACACATAAGGCTGGCCCTGTCTGAAGAGTGGCTGCTGTGCAGGGAGGTGGTGGTTTCTTTGCTGGCTCTGCTTATCTTGTCTGTCCCAATTAAACCCACAAGGCAAGGAAAAGCCCTCCAGTTGCTTAGGGCTTTTGTGTGTGCACAAGCACATTGTGTTCACCCAGAAACCAACAGGCATGCAGTGTGCCGCAGGGGGATTCATCTAAGACAAGGTCAGGACCTTCTTCCCAAGTGTTAGTTTGAGGACCCTTGAATTAACATGACTCCCTCAGCCAGACCTATGTTATTTGACCAATATGTCCTATGGACATATATCAGATATTATATGGGCTGTGCTGTCCCGTGGTGTCCTGCGTAATCCAGGTGCTGACCGTCAGGATAAGTGAGGAAGCGTGTGATGCTGACTGCATTGCTGTTGATGGTGCTGTTGGTTCATTCAGCTCCATCCCAGTCCCACCACCAAGCTGCAGTAGAGCACGGGCACACTGGGAAGTCTGCTGCCATTGTTGGGATCTACCCGGGAGCTCCTGGGTTTGTGACCGCTCACAGTGGGCCCCAAATAAAGTTTTTCTTGCTCTGTCATATGCGTTTTCTGTGGAATTCACCCTGCAGCCTTTCCCTTGAGTGGCCCTTTTCTGAGGTGTTTCTTATAGTTGACTGCCTTGTTTGCAGGACCTTGGTTATCCTTGTAACCTATGTCCCTCCATCAGGCCGGCCGAGATTGATCAATGGCTTCAAGAGCTGGGAGAGGAGGACACACCTACATCTCTGTTGGCAAATACAGGCGCACACCCATACGAAAATACACATAAACAGGCACAGTGTGATCCTGCACACCTATTTTTCTAGAAGTCAGATGAATACCCTATAGGTGCTCTTTGCCCACCCTTGGTATGGTGAGCAGAGTCAGTCAGGATCCAGGAAGCCTGGAGTGAAAGTGTCTCTGAGTTAAATTAAATGGCTGGCTAACACTAACATAATCAAGCTTCATTTCAGCAAGAGCTGAAACAATGTACAGAGCTCTAACATTACTGGAAATCTGTGAAATGAGCATGCTGTTTCTTGGTTGTTTTGTTCTGTTTAATACCAATTGTTTAGAAAAGAAAACTTTCCTGAAAAAGGAAATCAAGAGCATTTCTCCATCCCTACCGTTGCTGCAATAACAGGAAGCAAAATTCACATATACAGAGCTTGGCAGATAAGAGCTGAATGGTAGTTTGTTTTTTATAGCTGGTGGCAACCAATCCAAAAGAAAATCGAATCAGGAGCCCGTTTAATTCACGGTGAACGGAGCCCTGAGCCCCTGGGACTTGTGCAGGCACCAGGATGGAGCTCCCCAAGGATGAGAGCTGCAGCAGACCTCTCTTGAACTGGCAAAGTGGCTCCAAGCCGACCAGTTCACGGTCATGGGTTGGCAGCTGTAGCACCACCTGCGTAAGGTGACCCAGCCACTCCGAGAGGAAAAGCAAGGTGGCTCTGAGCAGTGGGCTGCGCCTCACCCAGGGTTTTCTCCAACTTATGGTCTATTGCTTGTCTGATAAAATGTCACATAACTGGAGGAGGGACATTTTCAGCTGACTGGTTGCATGGAACATCGCAGTCTGGGTAGCCTGTCCCTGGTTGCCTTGGCAGGAAGGTTATCTGGTAGTCTTCCCTCCTGCAGCAAAGCTCCACAGCACCTCAAGCTCTGCAGTTGGCACCGCAGGGGTTGCCCTGTAAAGCACCACAGCTGTGAGATGAAGGGGTTTGCAGCAGCAGTGCAGGGAGTAGCTGAGGGCACAGCCACAGCTGGGGCTTTGGGGCAAACACAGCAGCTGCACAGTTCTACTGTTGCTATCAGCAGCAAAGTAATTAATACACTCAACCACTGACATGTCTTTTTGTGGGGGTCAGGGTGGGTTCCCAGGAGACTCACATCTCTCGGATGATTTCAGGCTATCTGTGCAGTTAGAATAAAGGTGCTCTTGTTCATGTGTTTCAGTTTATAACTTCTGGGTGAGAAAAACGAGGGTTTAAGATGCTAGAGCCACATTCCTACAGCACACCAAGGACTGTGCTGCACAGCCCTCCCCACCAGGAGCTATATGACACTCCGCAGTTTCCATTTAGGCTCCTGTGTCTTGTCGCTCCCCTTACATTTTCCACCTCGTTTCTTAGGTCAGTATGTAATGTTTTGTTCCACATCCGTGTTCGCAGAGCCTGAAATACTACCAGTAGCTTTCATTTAATCCTTCCTTTTCTGAGAGCTGATCCAGTTTGCTGACAGCATGTTACTGTCGGCACCGCTGGCACCGCTGACGCCCACGCTTTCTGAGCAGCGGCTTGCTCGCCAGCTGGTACCTTTTGGTGTATGTGTATGATACCAAGTCAGTAAAAGACATGCAAGATTACATCTTTAGCAGTAAAAACCAAAGCATTTTAAAGAACTCTGCACTCTGACGATTGTGTCTTCTGTCAAGTGTGAGCCCAAGAGGCGAGTACTTACTCATTTCTGGGGTTGCAATAGCGGAGGGAGCCTTGAACAAGGCTTCTGCAAATAAGGACCTGTAGGAACACAGGACTCCTGCCCTGAAGAATTTGCTATTTAAGGAATAATGTACTTCTATAATGTATGTGTGTCACCCAAAGGTCCAATCACACAAGGTGTTTTAAGGGCTGAAATTAAGCTTGATGGGGTAGTCTTATTAAACCGTTTGGCTGTTGTTGCCTTTAGGCTGGGCTGCATTGCAGGCGTGTTTGCTGGCTTAAGTGCTTTGAACCAGTTTGCCTGTCTTGACACAGCAGAAAAAACCTACTGGATTTTTTGGGGGATGGTGAAATACTTTGAATAGCATCCACCCAGCTGGGATTCCCACCCCTATGAATTGCACACATGTCTCAATTGCTTAAAACACAGAGACAGAAAACCTGTCTGTATTTAGAATGGACTTTGTGTATTCACATATATATGTATATATGGGCTGGCAGCTCCCTGTCATTGGTCCTGACACTCTGTTCTGTCCACTTGCTCCCCATGCTCCCAGTTTCCTCTGCCTGATGCATTTCCTACCTGGGAATGCATCCTTTACCCACCTTTCATTTACCACCATGGGATAAAGGTGTTTTTTTTTTTTTCTCTCTCGTGAGCTGTAAAAACAAGCTTTATTTAAATGTAATGATAAAGCAATAAGCAGCTTTATTACTGATATTACTAACGCAGTAAATCTTTGACACTTGTGAAATGGTGGACGATGCTCTGCTTGATACCTGGGTCATTTGAATTTCGATCAGGTAGGGTGTAACTCAAAAAGCTGCTTGTTGTCGTGACACATGGCTGAGCAATTCCCACCACATCTTATCAGGGAAATACCTACAGCCCAGCCATTTGATTGCTGTTACTTTTTTTAAGTTAACTGGGAAATGTGTCATCTTTAAATAATCTGTAGGAAGTATCTGAGCTGGCAGTATTGTTTGTGGAAGGCAACCACTGCAAAGGTTTGGCATCTCTGGTATTTGTATTTATTGCCTGTATATGGATGGTGAGGTGTAAGCGCAAACAACCGTTGCAAATTGGAGCACAACAATATGTATCCTGGATGGCTTCTGAAAGCATATGGGTGTGCGGGGATTTTCACAGGTGGAATCTCTAGACACCCACTGCAAGGAAATAAGAAAAAGAAGAAATAAACCCAAATCCTCACTATGGGCCTCAGCACACAAATTCAGAGCAATACTTCTCTGCTACTGAATTGTTCTTGTAGACTAACCAGTTTCTGCTCATATGCAGGCACATGCTCCTTGCTGTCTGGTGGCCGGCTGTAAGCTTCATATGACATCTTCACTGAGATGAGTGCAATTAAATTGTCTTTTATAGATCTGGGCAGCTAAAACCTGGGTGGAACTGAGTCAGCACTTCCATGGTGATGCACAAGCTGGTCAAGACCCATTGCCACTTACCACAGGGCTAAGAAACCTCAGCCAAAAAATCCAGGTGTTGACAACGCTGGAGAATACTCGCTGCAAGTAACAAGCAGCTCCGCGAAAACAATTCTTAATTAATAAATCATTGGAAGCTTTCGTAATGCCCAGTTTAATAGAATTTAAAGAGGAGAGAGGATTAAGTGAATAACAGGAAGCATCCTGCAAAAATATCCCCCAGAGCACTGTGGGCGAGGGAATGAAGGGAAAGAGGGAGCGCACATGTGTTTGCAGTTGCAGGATGCATGCCTCTGAGGGGTGGTGCGTGCTCCCGCTCGCTGGGTCGCACACCAGCACTGCTGGAAGATCCTGGGGCTCGCCAGGGAGCAGGTGGGCAAATCCCACCTGGCGTTTGATGCGTGAGTTGCTAGGATGCATTTTGCCTTGCATCTTCTTTGCACCTCTCCGCTCCCTGCAGCAAAGCTGTCCTGCAACTCTGAGAGTAAGGCTCCTTTTGCTGGGTAGATGCTGCAAGGGGCAGGATTTTCAGAGCAATGCTCAGAAGCAATGTCACCCAGCAACGAATGTCTTTTATAAAATACATAATTTTTCCTGACCTACTTGAAATTGGCTTAGTGACAGCATGGCTACCCAGGAAAAAAAAGGACTGTCTGCATGAAACATAGAATCATTGAGGTTGGAAAAGGCCTTTAAGAGCATCGAGACCAACTGTTAACCCAGTACTGCCAAGTCTATCACTAAGCCTTGTCCCTAAGCACATCTACAGGTCTTTTAAACACCTCCAGGGACGGTGACTCCACCACTTCCCTGGGCTGCCTGTTTCAGAGCTTGACAGCCCTTTCGGTGAAGGAATTTTCCCTAATATCGGATCTAAACCTCCCCTGGCACAACTTCAGGCCAGAGCTAAATTAACATTTTCATTTGAAGCATAAAACATTGATGAGAAACAACAGCTGTAGATATAAAAGGTAGTTAAGCAGAGAAAACAAGCGTATTGCTTAAATAGGGAAGCTTGACAGAGTAGGTTATCGAAAGGACAATGATGCTTGAAAAATGCTGTGAGGATGACAATTTTCTGCCACATAAGTGGAAGTATGAATCTCCTGAGCCACAGAATATAATAATCTGGAGTAAATCATTCCCTCTTTTTTCAGACAAGCACTTTTCACTGCCAGAAAGAGACAACTGTACCGAGAATGGGGGAAAACAATTACTCTGCAAAACTCTGAATAGCACTTTGTTTCCAGCTATCAACTTTAAATTGCCATATCAAAGAAGTGTCCTACTAACATTTTTTAATTAATGACCATTAATCTTGTGGCCCTACTGATACTGCCAAAAGAAACAAATAAGTGCATTTTATTCATTCCCAAGGCAAGAGTGTTGTTGCAAGAGCAGTGTAGCAGCTATGCACAAGGTCCCAAAGGTGCAGGAATGAACAGCATTGCCCTGTGAACTTGGGACTGTAACTGGCACGTTGGTGGGAAAAGGAAGGGGAAAGTGTTTCAATTCTCTTCGCAGCCTCTAAAATGTTGCAAAACAATGTTATTTCTCCATTATAATAATGTGATGGGAACATGGAAAAGGCTCAGCTTGCTAACAGTGGTATAGACACATGGCCCAGACCTTGATAAAGTGCTCGTGTTTGCCAAGCAGTAGTGCAGTCCAGGTTTCCCGTCTGTCCCCTGTGTATCTGTAGCTCCTGTTACCGTATTAAATTAATTTTGTGGGGTTTTTTAGTGTTTATCCTTGAAGAGCCCTTTAAGATGAGAGAGTGCTAGCCTCTAGAGTCAATAGGAAAACCACAAAGACTAAAGGACCCCTCTGAGGTGAAGGAGGGAGGTTGTGGCAGAGCAGGGAACTGAACCCACACCTACTGTGTCCCAGCTACTGTCTCACCCACTGAATTGCCCTTCACCTTCCTCCGCTTCTGTCTTTGGGGCAGCTTTTCTTTCCCTATAGGTGTGGGAATTGATCCTGGTTTCTGCAGGTCTTGGTGAGAGAGCGATGGTCACAGCGCTGTGCAGTGCGTTTGGGCACACTTGGTATCCAGAATGTGCCCAGTCCCTTCATACATTCACCAGTGACACATGGGACATGTCCCACAGCAGATCAAGCAACCAGACCATTCACTATGGGAATGTCCGTGGAGAATGGAAGTAATTCCTCAAACACCCCCTTCCCCCACTCTGAACTATACTCACACACAATTTATTAGCCATGAGTTAAATTTTCACCAGCTGGTAAAATTGTTCTTATGATCATTTAAATGCCAGAAAGGAGCAAAACACCTGCTGAAAACCTGAAAAATCTGAGGTACCGTAGTAGAAAAGCAAAGTGTCTCCACACTGACATAAATTGCAAGCTGCAGTGTGTGTCTTTCATGCTCCCAATCTTTCTTATGTCTCCTGTGAGGTACCACAGCATGGCACCTCAGTGGCAGACATATGGCAGCCTAACGGGTGAAGGACAACTAGGGAAAGAAACCTGAGTTAAAACACCAGTATGGATTTAAAATCATGGCACTTCATCGTGAAGATCCCTTTTTTCTGGGTGAGAAAAGAAAGGGATGGAATATTTTGCTTTCCAACTAAAGCTCCTTTGGCAATTTTCAAGTGTAGAGGTTGAAATGTAGAGGGAAAAAAAATTATGCATTACTTTTATGGAAAAAAAACCCTGACTATATTTTGTAGTCAACCTTCCTTCCCCCCCCATCAGATAATGTTTGTGATCACCTTTAACTGAAAGGGAACTTCCCATTCCCAGTACCCCAACTCAAAGGTGAGTTGATATCGGTGTGAGGTTTTGTTTATTTAGAGATGTCAGGATCAGGCTTTAAGTCTGTAGAAACAAGAGGCCCTATCACTCTTTTACTTGTAGATGTGCAACTGATGGGTGTTCAGCCTCCAGGAGTTTAGATGACTGAGATAAGGTTTCAGATAAACATCCAAATGTTTAGATTTTTACCTAACCCAAAGCTCTGAACCTTTAAAGGATTACCCACCTCCAGGGATAATCCTGCAGTGATTTCAACACCTGTACTGAGTCAAAGTGAGTTCAGAGTCTCCTGGCCACAAGAAATGGTCCTGTCGTTTGTTTTGGATGGCTAAAACGGTCCATGTCAGATCTGAACACGCTTAGCTGGGTGCTCCGATTTTCAATGACTCCACCACAGGATAACTCAAAATAGTCATCAGTAGGGTCACTTATTACCAAAGAAAAACAACCTGTGACACTATGTTTCTGTGGCCTATGCATCAGATACAAGCTGAATGTTTTTACAGTGAATCAGAAGCTCTAAATACCTCACAGTCTTATAGATACTTAAATGAGCTGCTTTTCTGTCAGCGTTTTGCTTTGGAAGCAGACTTTGCTGCCCTCTCTTGCAGTTATCGTGAAAATGTGTTCGTGTCGGCAGACGGCAAAGCTCCACTGCAGGTTAGCAGGGCTGATCCTAAGAATTACAGCGCTCGGATACGGAGCGAGGTATCTCATGAGTGGCCGGTGGCCATCTCCCTCTGTTACCACAGGTTCATTAGAGGGAACTTTTCCTGGTCCAGTTCTAGCACCTGCGCCTCACAGAGCCCGTGGCAGGATGGGCTGCGCGCTCCTCTCCCTCCCCAGCAGCTGCTCGTCCAGGTGCCCTGGGCAGCAATTGGACTTTGGGCTTCATTCGGGCTTCTCTTAAACAGAGCAGTAACTCTTATCAGGGTAACTAGCATTCTCCCAGCATATCTGACAAATTATTCTGGGTTTGGTTTCGGTTTTAGGTACTGTGATCATGCTTTGCAAGCAATCAGGGATTGGGAGGAAATGAATTATGCCTAAGACTCTATACATACCTGCATGTGTATAAGGTGCAATTGATTTCACCGTGTTTCTGAAAGCACTTCACAAGCTTTAACTGATCATGCCACAAAAATCTCCTTTTCCTTATTAAAAAAACCCACCATAATCAATGGGTATTATTCTGACAACAAAATTAGAGACAGAACACAACCTTCCCTGAGGCTTTTCAGCAAATCCTTTTTATTTGGGCTGAGTCCCCTGTTAGCCTGAAAGGAAGGCAGAGTGGTTTTTAATAGAAGGATTTCGCAGCAGACTGAACTGTTGCATTGGGTTTTGGTTGGTTTTTGGTTTGCTTTTTTTAAAAATCTAAGCAAGAAAAAGAGGGTTCACTATTCTTCATTTAAGAAGTTCATCTGCTTTAACATGTCTCTGGAAGCAGCTACTGGCTTTGATCACTTTCCTGAAGTACAATGGTATTTCAGGAAACACTGATCTTATTTTAATCACTGGTTCTTCAGCTCACCTTTGTAATTAGAAGGAAAACTTGCCTCAACTGTGCTCAGGTGGAATGCATAGGAAACATATGATTAAATGGTGATTCTAAGTTTAGCATTTCACCTCCAGAAAGCAAAACAAGTATCAGGTGCAAAGTGTTTTCCATAAGTCAAGAGACATTTGAAAGATGAAGTTAATTAACAGTGGCCTACATAATAGGCAAAGACAAGGTATGAAATACCAGTAACTTAAAGACAGTTGGAATCTTGCTGTTGCATTCAACAGGGCTAGACTGTCAAGCCTCCATTTTCACGCTGGGTCTTCTCTACAGTTGGCATGTGACATTCATGGTGAGGTGGGTTGACAGAGGACTTTACCAATGAGGAAAACAAGTACAGATTGAGTTTGCTTTCCTATGCTGGTCCTACCTGATCAGCCTGGAACAGAACCTTCTCCCTGTCCTGCTGTGCATCCTACTGCTTGGTAGCTTCAGGCTTGAGGGTTTTTTTTTAACAGAGTTCTGGTGATTAAGTTCTCCTTAATGTGTTGTAAATCCCTGGAAGCGGAGGAGGATGTTTTCCTGGAGAGAACTTGTTTTCCCTTTTAAATAAAACTCTTCTCTGGTAACTAAGTTGCTCTGGCTACTGGCAAACAGGTCTTTGCAAATGTATGTGTTAGGAATGTTTAGACTTAGGAAAAACTGAGATATGTTGCACCACAAGGACAGCATTTGACTTATATAAACATGATGGTCTGGGGACTATTTTCATCCACATTACTGTTATTATCGTAGGATACCTACTGTTTCCATCTCTGATTCATCGGTTATTTTGCCGTCATCCCAAGAAAGATTTATCCTTGGTAGTAATTTAGCAAAAAGTAAGAGAAGTTATTGCATGAACAGGCAATGCTGTTTTCATGATATTGCATACTAAGCCATCAATACAAAACTAAGAGTTCCTGGGAGTCCCTTCAGTTTCTTCAGCCAATGCTTTCCATACTTCTGTGATATTCTCACCAACCTGTTTCACCCTAGAATTTCATGTCGAGTGAAGTAAAATCCAGTGTGTACCATTCGACGAGTGCAAATGCACAGACACTTGCTATAAAGCCATTCACAGTTCTCTTTTCTGAAATTATGTTGAGCAAAGTCTTGCCTCATGCTTATTTGTGTTTGTAATTGGAGCTCAAAGGATCATCAGGAAAAAAGGCCATTTGCTAAAGTGGATTTTAGAGTCTATGCTACAAAATATGACACAGAGTCAGAACAGGCTTTCTGGAATCTGATATTCAAGTCTGGAATATTTTCTTTCCCTGCTAAAAGGAATAAAATGTGCAGTCTCAGTTTTTACCTGTAGAAAACAATGATTGGACCATGATAATGGTCTCCAGTGGCAAAGCACTGGTAGGAAATCAAATACTAGATTTATTTCCCAACTCTTTTCAAAACCAGTTCAGAGTAAAAAATCTTATTAACAGCAAATCCCTTGAACAATTAATTTAGGGATTTGGTAGAGCACTTGAAATCTCTAGAGAGATCCAGAGAGAAATTTAAAAGTTTCTTTAACTCAGAAGTTCTGGACTAGATGCAGAAGCTGCCTGATTTGAGGAAAGAGATCAAGTACATAGGAGAAAGACCAGATATCTGGGTTTAAAATGTAACGTAGATTAAGTTCGCTTTTTCAGAATAGTTTCTTCTCTCTTTCAAACTTTGATGTTGGTGTGATGATCTCTTTTGAAGACAAAAATCTTTGTAAAAGTCCCTTCAACTCCGTTTATGTCCATTTACAGAAGAGCTGCGTGTGGGTCAAAAAGCCCCAGGAGTGCCCAACTCCTGGCAAAAGGCAGTCAGCCTTTCCTGAGCACAGTAAGCATGAGATTACAGCTTGGAAAAGTGAGGAAGAAAGAAACTGATGAGGCCACAGAAGGAGCAGAAACACCTCGCTGAGTCTTCATCTCGCTGCGCTCATCCCGCATCACTGTGACTCATGAAATCATGATGTTACATCAGCCAGGGGCCTCTGAAGGGACTGGAGATACCAGGCATGGTCTGCAAGGTAAAGTAGTGGGTATTTACCTGAAAATGCCATGAAACAACACAGCAAACATGCATATTTTAGACCCTGTGAACCAAGCCTCAAGCTGCATGGTGAATAGGTTTGGATGATAAAGTAGCCCGTTGTTACATGGGTATTTATTACCTGGTGAAAGCTCTATAGCTGTTAACTGAATAAAAATACTTATTTTAAACCTGCTGATTGGCAGGGACCAACTACTCTGAGAACTGTAGTGCTGCTGCGTGTTCTTTATCTGATATTTAATTGGGTTATGGGGGTTTTTTTGTAATTTTGTTTTGGCAAGGATTTCTCTTTCTGTTATACTCCAGTGATTTACTGGTTCTGATACCGCCTGTTGCTCAGAGAGGAACTGACGTAGTAATGTAGACATATCTACTCCCCCAGTAAGTGATAAAATATACTCTTTTTTGCACACTAGTCAGGAAAATCTAAGCTTCCCAACGCAAAATATTAAGAAAGTTGCTTTGATACCTGCACTTCCTTGGCAACTCTCATTGAAACACTTTGATCACTTGGATATCTAGAACGTCAGATTTTATAGACGAGTAAAAGGGGTCTCAGAGAGGCCAGACCATGGCGAAAGCCATGATCTTGATCTTTTGTTCTCCAAAGCCGAACAACCAAAGCAAATAAGAACACCGCTCCTTTTCAGAATGGCTGTCTGCAGAGGGCTCACCTTGCTGACCTGTCTCCTGGGCCATTGGAGTGTAAGACAACAGCTGACACCTGAACAATTACACATTTTTAGGGTACATATCAGCCATTGATAAGCAAAAAAAATATTGAAAATGGGGGGTGGGGGGGTGAGGGGTGTACAGCTGTGAGTCCCTCACACCTGACCAGTGAAGCCAGCAGCCCAGCCACCTCTGCACCAGTACAATACTCCCTCTTACAGCCTCTCGTATTATGAATGGAGTCGAAGATATATCTGCCCGGCAGCGAAAAGTAAGAGAGGAAGACGGGGAAATGGACAGGAATGGGAGGAAAAGAATAACAACAATGCGGTTCTTTGGAAAGGTAGGCTGGGCTCCGGCTCGACTCCAACCCCACGGAGCTGCGCGGTGGCTCGGCAGCCGGGAGCTTTTCCTACCGATATTGTGCCGGAGTGGCTTCTACTGCTGCTCGCAGCCACGCTGCTGAAGGCTCTGGGGAATTACCGTGGTATTTAATTTGTTGTTATGAAAACAGTGAGTTTGACTGCAGCAAGAATAGTTTCTTCCCAAACAGTTACCAGAATCCTATTGTTGTTCTCCTTCTTGTTGACCTTTTTGCTGGTTTTGCGATTATAATAATGATTTTCCTGGCTTTGCTATCTTGAATTTTTTTGATTTATACTGTGCCAGGAATTCAGAAAGGGAAAAAGCAGCCCATCTCAGGCAGAAGTTCTGCTAAATGAAGGATTTTAGAGAAGTAATTTTTTTGAATGGAATTGTGATGGCAAGAGCAAATTTATTCTTGCTTTAAGCATTGCAATTATATATGGCTATTAGAAACTTAGGGCCCATTTTCAGCCCAAGTATAATGCTGCTACGACCCAAGCTGTTCAATTGTGGTTTTCTAAAATTAGATTAAATGCAAATGCTACTTCTTTTAGAGTGCAAAGACTGTGAAAAAGTCTTACAATGATTTCTGCATCTATAACTTGCTGAGGTCAATTACTTCCTCGTTTGGTTTTGTTCTGAGGGTATTTACTGGGGTTTCTACTCTAACTCCCCACTCATGTAAAATTCTGAAATGAAGAGAAAACCCCTCAAAGAGCAGGTCACAAGCCTGCTTTGGATACCTATAAATTGGCTTTATTCATGATCCTGTTTGCAGCATATCTGTGTGAAACCCCTCCTGGACCTCCCATGAAGGTAAGGCTCAGGTAAATCTGGTTTGGGCTATGCTTTACCTGCTTTTGTCACAGGGGACAATGCATGACAAAATCCTTTCCAGTTTATTCTCCCTTGTCTTCAGAGACCCAGAATTTAATTTCTCAGAGTGCCCAAGACAACAGCAATCTTGGGAAGGTGTTGTCTTTACTGGCACGGAAATAATTTTTTTTTTTTAATTATCTGGCTATAAAATAGGGCACCAGGGCAGCTGCACGAGCTCCCCCTCACCCTCTGCTAACAGCCCGTGACACTGCCATGACGGAGTGTGTAACTGCGCCTCCACCTCTGTGTGTCCCCCGTTGTTTTTTAACAAATCTTGCGTGGTACCCAATATACAAGCAGGCTGCTAAAAGCTGGTGAGAGCGTCTGTTAACTTAGACACGAATCTGTGTAGATTTACGATGCCATTGTGAGAGCCAATTGTAATACTGAAATAATATATAATGGTTCTTACATTTGCCACCATAAATGCTCCTTACTGTAGATAGTTGACTATATTTGAGGTAACATTTGCATAGAAACCTACGTTATCACTGTGATAAGATAACGTAGTCATTATGATGTTATTTGCTGTGTTTATACAGTATGCTGATTCAGTTCCTGAACATTGCTTTTCCTTTACTACTTATGACTGTGCTTAAAAAAACCCCAAACAACAAAACACAGAAAAGTACTATTTTTAAAAAAAAATTGCATATGAAACTGTATGTTATCATTGCTTTGCAATGCTTACATTTTAATTTACATTTCTTATCTGCAAGGACATACTTTTCTACAATAAGGGCAGTGTGCCATAAGCTACTTAGGAAAGTGCTATTAGGAGACAATTATTTTAATTATTATATATATTAAGATTAGAATACTGCTAAAAAGACGCTACCCACTTCAGGCGTCCAAAAAGGACCTCTCCATCCTACACCTGGTTCTCCCAGGAGAGGTTGCCATCCACAGAGATGGAGCTAAGAGGGAACAACTGCATAAGCATGCAGGAGCTGGGAGATCAGTGTGGCTTCAAGAAAACACAAACACAGTCTTGAACACATTTTATTAAGACCTAGATGAACAAACTCTAGAACTGTCCTGTCTACTGTATGTATTTTGTTCTTAAATGACAGCAATGGAAGGGAAAGAAGGCACACGTTAATTGCTGGTTTGCAACCACCTCTCCCAGCAATGGTGTCATTTTGATGTATTTCTGTAAACAACATTATTTTTCTCTATAGCTTCTTTCTTGAATTTTGCACGCAATAGACATATATACTGTGCCCACAGATTCTGTAAAGATGGGCTTTATGTGCCCTGTTACAGACTTTTCCATAGTTTGTTATACCAGCTCACATTAGCCTCCTTTTTTCCACAGGGATATTTGCATTGGTATTTTCAGCGGTAGATTTTAGGATC
Organism: Falco naumanni; assembly: GCF_017639655.2. NCBI lineage: Eukaryota > Metazoa > Chordata > Aves > Falconiformes > Falconidae > Falco > Falco naumanni. The sequence goes on along the minus strand of NC_054056.1, from coordinate 25,434,592 downwards.
AGGCAGGAAAATAGTTCAAGAAGAGCAAGGTTTAATGAAGGACTCCAAGCTCCACATGAAGAGGCCACAGAACTGCACTTCTCATTTGTTATTTTGCTCCGTTTTCCTCAGCAGCATCATTTAGACTCGTCCTTGCAGCACAGATGGAAATGACTCAATAAATCTCCACCTGGGGAATATCAAAACCTAGACAGAGTTGAAATATTGCTGACATGGAAGGAGAGAGACACATATTTAACATGAAATCAGGAAATTGAGTCCAATGCTGGAACAGAGCTGGTGTGCTGGTCTTCCTCCTTCTCCATCGCTCTCCCCTGGGTTGCCTGAAAGCCACGTTGAGCATGGGTGTTCACTTATTTCAGACTCCTGGAATTTAAGTTCATGCACTGGAAAGGGAGAAAGGGTTTATGGAGCCATGACTCATCCTGAGGCACAGAAGAAAACACTTTTACCAGCACTCTGGCCTTGCTCAAAGTCTGTTTCTCAAAGGTGGTCTTGCAAGCTTGAACACTTGGATCCCTACTGCCAGACCCAGACAGGTGGACACTGACCCAACCAAACCTCTTCTGGCAAAAAGCTCTATCCCGCAAGACCACTGAGACCTCAGGCTTCGACGTGGTAAATGGTGAGACCAAACCAAACACTACCCTTCCTAATGGCCTTTTGGATGCTGTCCTTGAGCAGTAAGAAAGGGCCCAAAAATTTGTTGGACCAGAAGGCTACTCTATACCCATTGCCAAATAAAATGTTCTCAGGACTTGAGTAAGATTTCTGGGGAAGGATTTTTCTCTTCACTAGAAAGTTTTCTTAACACTTTGCAGAGTGACTGCCAGGTGGGTAACTGCTTTGATTTTTCTGGGTTTTTTAGCATTTTCTTCCTGTGTGCCCACCAACATGTTGAGAAAGCCAATGCAGGTGACCTCCTTAAATACCAGGTGCCACAAGAGGAAAGAACGAGGAGCTAGGAAGCTCTACCCACCACGCTTAGTTGCCTTTCAGCTGGGCTTTTGGTAGACTGATGCACAAGTTGTGTGAGATGGGGGAAAGTCACTTGCTTGAGATTGCACAGGTGGGGAAGGGAAGCAAACTCCAAGCCCTTAGCTCAGCTGCCAGCTCATATTTTCCTCCCTGCGTGACAGCACCCAGCTTAGAAGCTGCTTAGTTGCACGGTTCAAGGCAAGAGTTATCTTTCAGTTGTGTGTTTGTACAGCACCTAACACAGTGAAGCCCTTCTCCATGACTGCAGCTTGGAGACATTATCACAACACAAATAGTAAATAATAATCGGGCTAAAGATAGCACTGAATTAAACCAGAGCAATATGCCTATTGGAGGCCAAATGGTACACAGTGCCAGCTCAGGCAAATGGCTCTCAAAACTGAAAGAGAACATTCCTCCGCAGTAAAATAAACACTGCTCTTTTTCTCTTGAGCTAGATAAAGCATTGTGTGTTTCTGATAAATCCATATGGTTTGCTTGCTTGCAGAGGAAAGCATGAAGAACAACAATTCCCCAGATTTCTTCCTCAGAAGTTGCATTATCAATAAATGCCTGTGATATCAGTTGGGTTCTTTAGCCCACACATCCGGCCAGTATCTTAATTGCAATAACTTCACGTCCCGAAAAGCCAATGCAGTGATATACAAGGGACCTGATTCCAACCCCTAACCTCTCAGAGCCCGGAAAGTCTTTCAGCATTCCTGCAAACTTACATAAGAGAGAAGGAGCAGATAACATTGTGTGCTTGCAGTTAAACATGCAGGATGCCTGTGCCCTCTTGCAGAAAGGAGTGAAAGAATGGCCTCTTAGGAAGTCATTCTTAATTAGAAAATGGCCTTACAACTGAAGAATTTGGAGTCCAAAACCAAGGACCCCTGGGATCGTCCAAATTGTTTTTCCAACTCTCCAAAATGACTTCATTGTACTTTTTTCTACAGCCTATGACAACCCAAAACCTACTGAATAAACAGAGAAAATACTGTATGTGGTCTTTATACCTGCCAAGGTAGACCTTATGGGCAGCGTTATATGAAGCAGACAGAGGACAGACCCTTCTCTCAAGTAAGGAAGGAAATTCTCTTGGCTTAACATGTTTAATTTAATTTAATTTGCTTTTAGAATTGGGAACTATGGACCAAAACTGGGTAGCCAGACAGGTCTGACTTCCATCCCTGGGAAGGTGATAGGTGGCTCTGCATGTCTCTTGGGGAAGAGTCACCTATGGGGAAGGGAGCGCCTGTCTCTGAGTCTCTGGGAGGGTCGTGGTAGCTCGAGGGTGAAAGGGATCCTATCAGCATAGTTTGAAAAACACCAGAATTTTCAAAACTCTTTTACAAGGTGCCATACTAAAGGTTCTTGAAGAAACTAACTGGCCAGAGGGTTACAGCAGTGGAGAATCCTTAGGGATGGGTGCTGCATCTTTATTGATAATGAAGAGGAGAGAACGGACCAAATGGTAAAATGTACAAGTCTGCAGATAATACTAAGCATTTCTCCATAGTCAAATGCCATGCCAGGTTCAGAAGGACCACAAGCATCCAAAAATGTGTCAGATGAGGTCTGGGTAGGTAAATAGAAGGTAATGCATCTTTGGAGACATAATCTAAACCGTTCCTTCATGATGCTGAACTCAGGTAGCTCCAGCACAGGAAAGAGGTCTCAGCATCATCAGTGACAGTTCTTGGAGATCACCTGCTTGGTGTGCAGTGGCAGCCAGAAAGGCCAGCAGAGCACTGGCCGTCACAAGGAGGGATACGGATAACAAGGCAAACCGTGCCACTTCCCTGCTACAGAGAACTGCTGTAGTGACAGCACCTGCAGTATGTCGCACAGTTCTGTATCTGGAGGATGTAGCGAAGCTAGACAAGGTCCACAAAAAGGCAAGGAAAACAGCTCAGAGACTGCTGACCGAGCAATGTCTTATGAAGGGAGACTAAAAGACTGAATTGCTTCAACTTGGAGAAAAGAGAGGTGGGGGGTATGAGGGAAGACTAGGCAAAACCTTACAGAATCACAAAGGTGGTGGATTAGGCAAAGGTAGAAGGGTTATTTACCAAATTACTTAATGCTGGAACTGGGGTACATGTGCTGAAACTAGCAAGAAATCAGTTTAACATGGTTAAAAGAGTATACTTATGTGTCTGGTAATAAAGTCCTGAGATTTATTGCCACAGAAGGTTTCAGGCAGATGGTACCTGCAGGTTCAGAGAAACTCTGTGACAGCAGATCCACAAGTAAACGCCAAAGGAAACTGTCCCCTACTATCCCTAATACATCCATTATGAGTCTTGGAGGAGAATGAGCAGACAAGATCGCAGAATTGTCTTTGAACAGTGTGACCTGTTTATTGCCTCTGTCTGAGACCCAGTATTGGGCTAGATGGATGGCTCGTCTGATCCAGTACGTCTCTTAAGCAGAGACGAATAAGCAGTGATTTTCAAAGCTGTGGAGGGTAAACAGAGACATCTTTTGTTGATTGTATCTAAATCTTTTAGGCTGCTTTAAAAAATTCTGCTTTCCTTCGCACACCTGGTAACTCTTCAGTATTGGATCCATTGGAAGCGGCCAGTTACTGCCAGGTGAGGGTGGTTTGCTCCCCTTCCTCTTGTTCCTTTGCTCCCACTTGTTGTTGGGTTGGCAATGAGCTGCACAGCACTGTTCCTCTCAGCCTGCAGCTGGGACAGCTTCTTTTGGGGTTATGTGAGTATGAAACAATTCAATTTTTTTTTTTTTCAGGGATAAGGAAGGTAGAAAGGCATCAATCTGCTGACATGCAGTAGCACCATTATATAAGGTATGGCCTCATATCAAAGACTTTCTGTTTAGGAGCAATGAGGGGGGGTGCTGCTGCACTCAAATAGGTGCCCTTTTGGTTACATTATATTCTAAATTACTTTTGCATATGTTAATGCCGCTGAATTTCATGGGTATACAAAAGAATGAAGAAGTGAGATGGCATTGCTGTACTTCAGTTAGTAATGAAGGTAGTTGATTACTACACAGCTGAAGGGTAAGCAATTCTTATTTAAGAAAATTTTGGATGGGGTCAGGGTGAGGGTGGTCTTGCAGGTTTTGGTGAGCTAAGGGTCCAATGATGCTTGAGTTTGGTAGGAGGGAATATTGTCTTCTGGACTAAAGTTCACTTTGGACCTTTACCTAGGGCTGTAGCTTTGCTCTTTTTTTGTCATTCTTGAGACCATCATTAGCACCCAAAGGGACTTTTGCATTTTGTTGCACTCCTGGGATACTCTTTGGCTGTGTGGGACAGGTGGTACCTTACAATGTAATTGCTCGAGACTTGCTTGCATGGTCCTTGTGAAAAGGAATCAAGGGTTGGGGTAAAACACCATTAAAGGCACAGAGGGAGGAAAACTTGAGTATTATTTCAATGCAACAAATAATACATATCCAGTTCTGATCACTATTTGTGTATTATTAGTACATGCAAGTATTTCTAGCTTTAAAAGGATGATCTAACCTACAGGACTTCAGTTCTGATTTGTTTAGTGCAATCTCAGTCATCAAAAATTGCTATCAATGTAGTCAAATCACATCCTGCTGTCAGAGTTTGATATTAGGTTTCCAAGCAGAAGAAATTTTCCTATTTGTTGTCTAGACAGAGTAATTTTTACAATAATGAAATATTGTTGTAGTAGAAGAAAGCATGTTCTTGAATTTAGATATGCCAGAACTTTGCAATTGCTTTGGTTTCATCTAAAGTTAACATCAAGAGCTTCTCTCTAGCTACAAAGGGTTGAAAATGTATTCACAATCTCGCGTTTCATGTGACTTGCTGCTGTTGTTAAGGGTTGGACCTTGTTACCACTGAGTGCTGTACAAGCTGCTTAAAAAAAGAAAAGGTACCTGTCCCAAGTGGTCCAAACTTTTATCCAAAGCCATATGAACAATGCAGCTGGGCCATATGTATGAATATGAGATAAAATAGAAGATTAAATGTGCTGGCTACCAGGCCAGTTCTGAGTGTTTGTAGGAAGTACAGGACAGGCAAATTTGTGGGTTGCTTTAAGTCTTCAGTTTTTACACTTCTGAAAACCTAAGCAATATTTCTAGGAGTTGTTAAAAAGGAATTTGCTTCTTCCTGGCAGTTACTGTGATTGACCAGGTGTGTGTGGTCTCTTCTCTTTCTGAGGTTGCCCTTTTGTTCTGGCTTCTTTAGCCACCAAAAAAAAAAAAAAAAAAAAAAAAAAAAGGCAGCTGGACAGCTTTAGTCTGTTAAATAGTCCACATTACTTACACGGCTACTCCCCTCACTGACCCTTAACAGTTTAGTAGCTATGAAGTTTAAGAGGTTCAGTCTTAATCTTTTGTCTTCAAAGGAGCCAGAGCTGCTGCAGAATGTGGCTTTCCCTGAATTTTAGAAACCCACCTTTGTCAGCCGGTCGCTTCCATGCTTTTATCTAGATGCCGACAACAGTAAAATTAACGTAAATTACAGAGATTTGTCTGAGGGCTTTCATTACTCCTTGATGCTTTGCTCTCCTGCTGGCACGAGCTCTTTCAAATAGCATGTTAAATAGCAGACTGCTACCTAAGGGACAAAATGTTCAGAATCCATGTACATGCAGCCTGGAGAACACATGCTGGCCAAGGAGCACTCTGGCTCGAGTATGGCTTTTGTATCTTTACTCTGAACTGGGGAAAGGTGGGACGTGAGTGACTTGATAAAACTGTGTCTCGACATGTGGTTTCAGGGACTGTCTTTCCATAATCTGCACAGTTTTCAAGACCCAAAGGACACTTGTCGTTTAGAGGAAATGGTAATTTTCAATGAGACAGGACTGTTGGGCTGGTGCCCTCAATAGACTTCTTCCCCCCACACCAGGGTAGTAGTTCTGCCACGGTTTCACAAGAGGTGCTCTCCCATTTCTTACTCTTCTCAGTTTCCTTGGAGCATGTGCTATGGACAGTAAGCGTAGAGGAGGACTGTGGATGTGGTCGTGCACGTGAGTTGATTCAAAGAGCATGCCCCGTAGTGATATTTGAGGGTTGTGAATTAAAACTTTCCCTACTGTTCTAAGGTGCATGTGAGTATCTCTGTGGCACAAGAGAGCTCAGTACCACAGAAAATGTTTTTCTCCTCGGGGACAGATGCAAGTGAACTTCCTTTGGCCTTCCCTGGAAGTAGTGTTTCTGTTCCCACTTCTGCTACAGGCTGTGAGAGCCATCAGGCATGGGGCAGACACAGGGGTGTTCGCTCTCATCGTCACTGGGACAAATGGCTAAGATGTCAGCTTAAAAAAATTTATTTTTTTTTTTTTTTTTTAAAAGGGGGTGAGGGGGTGGGGAGAGAATGATGTTGTAAAGAAGAGTTTCCTTGCTGTACATAGACTCCAGAAGCATAGACTGCGGTGTTAACCATTGGTAAGGTAGTGCAGTGGGATGACGTGTGGGCACCGCTTCACTCCTGTCTCCAGGAGCACCAGCGGTGCACGTGGGCCCACTGGCTTCCCTGGATGCTCGGACAAACACTGGCGGCTGCTGTCAGGAAAGGTTTGCAGGATCCAGCCACAAGGGCCTCCGTAGGGTTTCTGTTTGCTCGAAAGCCTTGACTTGGTTGCACTGCATTCCTTCATATCCTGTCCTCTCTTGCTGACCTTTCTTCCTTGTTTTCCATGTGACTGACAGCCCTTTAAAACACAAAGCAACAGGATAATGTCGGATGGTGGGAGGAAACATTGTCATCGGTTTGGGATATCATTATTGAAACAGCTTCAAGTTATCAACAGCTTCAAGGGGGGAAAAATGCTGATATTTGTTTTTTGCCTTGCATACTATTCCCCATTCATTAATTGGTTTCTTGACTCTCTGACCCACTTTCCTGCAATAATAGCTCTATGGAAAATCTAATATTTCTTATCCCAATGTCTGCATCCCTGGGCTAAGGATTTTCAGTTCTGCTTGCTGGCAAACCCTTCTAAGATGTTGCTGACTGTAACTAGGCAAGACCTTTCCTTCCTAACAGTTTGGAAATCACTTCCTAATCTTCCCTTTTTACTGGTTTTCTTTGTTATTCATCACACCTGCTAGAAGGACTAAAACATAATTCTGGAGGAATTATTTGATTTTTGCTGAACTTTTAGGGACTGTAGGGGTGATGCTGTGCCAGATCCCTGGTCTCCATGGTCATTGCACTAATTCACTGTATAAAACATCACCAAAAGAGGTTTAACTGTATTAATTAGCGTGCCAAAGTCTGCCATTTATCTAGTAATCATAGAGTTTTGCAAACATTCGTTAATTACATTCTCAGCAGCCTAGTCTCTTTAATTTTGGTGTTCTAACTTGGTACCACAATAGTCACTGGTTTTAATAAGGTAATTACTAGCCTTGCTTCAGCATTGTATAAACTGATAGATGAAGAGATTGCATTAGGTGGCTGCCTGGTTAAAAACTGTGTATGTGGTAGAGAGAGAAATTAGGTCTGCATCTGACTCTTCAATTCTATTTTGACTACTAGGGTAGTCTTGCTTTTTCATTCTGTAAGTTCATCTAGGGTCTTCCTAGTGTTTCCATACAGTACTGGGGAAGAATATAACAAAAACTGGGAACAAGTTATTGATAGGCAAATAAGAGCTTGCTTGTGGGTTTGTTTGTTTGTTTGTTTGTTTATTTTTCCCTCCCAAAGAGCTAAGGCAGAATGCTGACCAATGATAAATTTCTCATTGAAGAGATGCTAGGAGTTGAGCTGCCTTAAAATGCTGACAAGACCATAGGGAGTAAGAAGTGTTTGTGAATGGTCCTGATGTAGAAAGAAAGTAGCTTTAGGGGCACAGTCCAGTGGAGAGAACAGCTCGCCCAGGAGCAGGGACCTTTGCTGTTTAACAAATGCAGTGATGAATATGGGTGTTATAATTGCAACAGCTACAGTTGTTGCCAGCTGGAGAGCTATGCGGGTGAGCTATTTACGATTAATAAGCTTGGTGTACTTTGAAGATCAAGGAATCCACCTAGCACAACCTGTGGTTGACAATATGGGCCATAGATAGTCCTGCCCTGAGGGCAGTAACCCGTAGCGCAGTTTCACAGTTGCTGTGGTCCAGTCTGAGGCCACCATGCTCCTGCTTGCTCCCTTCCAGTGCCTCTCTGCACTTGGGTTCATGCTCCATCCTTTGCATTAGCTCCAGTGGCTGTGAAGCCAACTTGAAACTACCAAAAGAAATGGTCCATAACTGGACGATAACTGCAAAATGTTTAATGAGGTGGGGTGCCATAGCCAGGGGAAGGGGAGGCTGCCCTTGGTCTGAGTGGGTAAAGCCACCAGGTTATAGTCAGGATCATCTACAGCATCTCTCTCAGAGATCCCATACGGTCCTGAATCAGAAATGTTGGTGTTTAGAAATTCCCATTGTTGCCTTTTATTTGGGAACTGGGATAGATCTGCATTTTCAGAAGCACAGCAGTACCTTCAGCTACATCACTAGAACATCCTCTTCTTTGACAGAAAAGGTTTTTCTCCCCACTTGTCGTACTGGAAATTGAAAACCTTAAATAAATTTAAAACCTGCCCATGAGGTCCCAGTGACTTGATACAAGGATAGGGGAGAGGGTAGGATTTAAAAAAATAAAATGACCTTTGCATACCTTCCCCTCCTATGGCATTCAATAAAAGTCACGGTCTAACTAATGTTTTTTTAATTTTAAAATCTTTATCATGGAGCCTCGGTGGTGGTAGCGAGTTGAGTGTTTGAATAACTGCAGCATGCAGTGCATTTAAAAACAAGACTTGAATTCCAGTCACTGATGGGCAACGTTCAAATAGCATGGGCAAGGAAGGAAGAGAGTTATTTGCTGAGATGTGATTTATATATTTGAAGATTAGAAAAAGGAAATAATATGGAAGTAACAATTAAAAAACCCAAACAAACCCAAAACAGCCCTTTAGGCGAGAATCACTTATGCATTATATTTTTTTAAAGGGAAAAGCTGCGTCTCTGTAGGCTAAGGTACAACTGGGTGAAACTGGCTGATGGGAAACAAGTAGCAGGTCAGCTGTAAACCAGCTAGTGAAAAGCAGAGTTAGGCTGTGGTAGGATATACCAGAAAGCTGATGGTGCTGCTTGCAGGAGTGAATTTGTAACTATCCCCATGTTAATGGTTCTTCTGGCATAAATATGAAATCCTCTAAATCTTATTGAAACCAGTGAAAATCAGTTTCTGGTTTTTCTGTTATGCCACTGAAAAAAATATTTTCTCCTCCAAATGTTCTGCTCTATTCCCATGTTATCCTGTCTTTTACTACCTGAAAATCTTCTGGCTGATGACTTTTTTTTTTTTTTTTTTTAATGTTAGATCTTGTACCTATCCTCTGCTACTATTCCCAGCATCTGATATTTCTCTCGTTGCTCAGGCTGTGTCAGGATTTTCAGCCCTGTGGTGGCCACAGCCTGTACAGATAAGCCCTTATGTTCAGCAAGGCTCTGTCCCCTCTTCAGGCTGGTAGATTTGTGCAGGTATCGGGTTTAATTTTGATCTGTACATTTAGTGATCTTACAATGAAGATGACAAGATGCTGCAGGCAAAGAATTGCTTTAAAGACCTAAAAGACAAACATTATACTAACAGAATGTGTAAATTTGCTGGACTCTAGAACAGACACGCTGGATAGGAGTGAAGAACTTTGCTTCCCAAATGCTGCGTGAAAGCTGAAACTATCATAATAGTAGAAAAGCAAATTGGAAAGCCTTGGAAGAGCAGCTGAGAAGAACACACGAGCGTGCTGGAACAGGGAGTGCATTGGCCAGGAGCTCTTGGAAAAAGTTAGGCTGGGGGCTGATGACATGATGATAGCAATATAAATAAGTGAAAGGAAACTCCATGAAAGAAAGGAAGAGACTTATCTGGACTGTCTAGAAAGTGGCTGAACAGAGTTTGGCCTAAAATTAAAAATGGAAAAAGAATCAGGCTAGACACAAGGAAAAAAATTCATAACCTTGAACATGCCTGGAATAGACTGTTAAACTCTAGCAGAGGAATGACATGGGTGGGTGAGACTAGATAGGATAAGACAATGACAAGAATAAAGTAAGGAAATAATCTTTGTGTTGTGGGTGACTGGAGTGGATGACCCAATTTGTGGTTTTCCAGGCCTGGCTGTCTATATATAGTTTAAGGGAGGCAGTAGTAAAGCTTAGCAGTGGTGGCTGGCTACGACCATAAGGTTCCTGTGCCTCTGCCCAGTTTCATGGAGATGTGGCTGTGAGGGAGGATCACCAGCCCAATGCTTGCCAGACGCCAGGTTGCACAAAGTACCATGAAATGGAAAAGAGATGAGCCATCTGCATGCAGCTGTGGCTCTCAAATCTTCTAGGCTTTGCAAGTTTCATGCTGCAACTGGAACAGTTGTCTTGAAGTGCTCAACTCCCTTATTTGCAGCTCCATCATCCTTGCACCAACTTTCTTATTTGCATGTCTGCTGCCTTTAAACAAATCCTTTCACCTCACTCCATCTCCAGTGTGTTGACATGGATTGTACACCCCAGGAGGTGCTATTAGTGGGGTGGCTCAAGCTCACTAGTGTCAATTTTACACAAAAAAAAAATGCTATCCGCACCTATTTCTGTTCTGGTTTATACTCCCTAGACTGGAATGAGAAAGAATAATATGAAAAAATGAAGGTTATGAGAAGCATGAATTTGCCATGCTGCTTTTTTGGTTTGCTCATGATGTCAGGGTTTGGGAATCTATTTTTTTCTTTTTTCTTTTTGTCTGAAATGTGTATTAATGCAACCTCAAACTGCTTCAGAAGGACACCAAAGGAAAACATCCATTAGAAGACCTTTCGGCCCTTTCGGTTTGCTCTGCGTGGGAATTTTTTCTGTTTAATTTTATAGCCATAGGCCCATACTAGGCTAAAATGAACCTTTAAAGGAAGTAACCCTAAATGTGCCTTCAGGTCCATCCTCTCAGCCCAGATGGGAATGGAAGAGAGATCTTGACATTCTCCTTCTTGCAAAGAGAAGGGGTCTGCATTTCTAACCTAACGAGTCATTTTTCCCATACTTGGCGTTCAGCAAGCTCTTTGGAGTTGCAGTTACGTGCCAGAGACATACCAAAAGGGAAGAAGAAAGATTTTGAAGTACTGCCAAAGCCTGTGCATTGTTACGCACCGAGGCGCTCCCTGTGTGTCCATTGGGCAGCTGGTGTTGGTGTGCAAATATTCAGGTGGTAAGCGTCTTACATTTCAGTGGCAATTTACATGGGAAGTACTGACCCTGTTCCCCAGTAAAGGCAGTGAGAGTTTGGATGCTGACTGCCGCACAGAATTAGACGTCGCAGGTTTGCGGAAATTTCTCAAGAGAACAAAGAAAACTGAGGGCTGTCTGCAAACCCCGAGGAGGGAAGAGGTTGAAAAGGTGGCAAATACTTCCTTAAGATCAGAAAGTAAAAGGGCTGAATGTCATGGCACTGGGACAAAAGTTGCTGGGTTTGGGTAGCAAGGGAGGGAGGAAATGCTTGGGGGGGGGGGGGGGGGGGGAGGGAAATATGTTTCCCAAATTTCCTGTAAAAGGGGAATTCCACAAAAAAATCTGGAACTGAAACACGCTGTTCAGGAAAATTTTCAGCCTACTTTGAGGAGTGAGATCTAAGCTCCAAGACATGCAGAGGAGCCAGGCTTCCTGGGGCCTCTGGTTGCCTGGCTGTGGCCAGACCAGCCGTGACCTGCCCTGGGACCCCCGCAGCCCCCCGGCGTTGTGCCTGGCAGCCCAGCAGGAAACACCTCTGGGACCCAGTCCTGTTTGTGCTTTGTCAAAAGATTGTCACATGGACCTATTTCCCAAAGACATTTTTACTCTGAATTGCCCTTTTCCAGTCTGTTTCACTGGAAAATTCCTGACGTGCCCTAGCTGCTACCCAAGAACACTGGAAGAAACTGAAAGGTAGTGAGTTCAAAGCTGAGGAAAGGGACTATTTTCCCTTGCGTGATATAAATTCAACTATGAAACTCGCTGCTGCAGGCTGTCACTGAGGTCAGGAATTCACCAAGATTCAGAAAGGGCTGGGAATGTATGTTGATGATGAGCATACTTGTAATTCCAACACAAAACCATACAAGAATTATACAAAATTTACTGTATTGCTACAAAAGTAGGGTTTGGGAGGACTGTTTAGGAAGCGACCTTTATTGATCTCTTATGCTAATTGTATCAGTGTAATTGTATTGATTAGTGTAAAATGTAATGTAATTGTGTTAGACATATACTGCAGAGGCAATTCCTTGCTGTCCTCTCATATACACATCCAACAATTTTTGATGCTGGTCTTTGTAAGAGCAACTGTACTGGCTTACTGGGGTCCTGCCCTGATTTGATGGGAGAGGCTTAAAAATTAAGCTGCCTCTTAAATGTTTTCCATATTAAAAGTCAAGCCTCATCTTTGATTCATGGAAGATGTTAAATCTGAGGGTCTAGCCTCCACATTCCGAGTTGCCTTAACTCCCATTGGAAACGTATAGAAAATGAAGATTGTTCCCTTCATAGGGGACTGGGCCCATGCTGTTAGGACAAAGGAGATGGGAAATGGGCAGCAAAGGTTTCTGGGTGTTGAACCTGTGTGGGGCAGTTGTGGGTACAATAGGTCCCGGAAAGGGAGGGGAGTCTGTAGGAGGGGTTGGATGCTTGGCAGATGACACTTCAAATTCCTGAACTGCAAAGACATGGGCCAGGTTTATGCTGACAGACGTTGTTGCCTCACTAATTTTGCTAGGTGGGTAATATTGGTGCTTCTAGCATAGAAAAATCACCTCTGGGCATGATTCACCTTACCTAATTTTAGCCATTTAAGACTAAGTCCTCAGCAGAGAGAGGGAAGGCTGTCTATAGGGTGATTCATCCCTCTTGTCTTATGATTTCTGTCATAAAGCAGGTTGAATCATCCTCAAAAGAGCTCATCCCTTTCCACCGACTGCAGTGGGAGCCCAGACATACCAGGTCATGCCAGACCTAATGCTGAAGCAGCTCGTGTGAGGTGAGATAAATCTCCCTCTCTGGGTAGTTGTGCTCATACCAGCAACAACAAAAAGCACAAATAAGATTTTTTTTTTTTTTTTTTTTTAATCAACACAAAGTAAATTGTACACATACCAGGGGAGAGGAGGCTGCCTTCAGAGGTACCCAGCTGAGGTCAGCAAGGTCCCACAGCTATTTTCCTCTCCCTTTCAGCTCTCAGACTTTAATCTGTACCTGTGAAGTTCTCTATTTTTCTCTTTGGAGAACTGAGTAGCATCAGATAGAGCCAAGAACAATGTAAGAACATCAGAGTGTATTGACCCTGGTGTGCCCTGAAGCTTGCTTGCTCTGTCTCCCACTGTATCTGTCAGTCTAACAAAAAATATAAACTTTGCTGGCCCTCCTGTCCTCACATCATCAAGGCAGCTACAGGGCCACCGCTCCCTTGCCCTCAGCTAGAACACGTTCTGTAAACTTGTACTTTTAACTGAGGCACTTTTCTGCTGGTACCTCAAGCCAGCAGGGCTGCTCGCATCTTTTAAAATTAGAACATGTTTAAGCACCTCATGGTGAATCTCATTTTGATCTGAAAATGGAGACTTTTGTAGCTTTTTCATTTAAGAACTTTAGAGGGTACGCAACTGCAAAAGAGGCACTTTGTATGCAAATTCTTTTCCAGAACTCTGGAAGTTTCTCTAATAGAAAATCATCGGAAGCAGAAATGAATGACAACAAAAATACATGGGACAATATTACTCATACAATGACTCTATTGCTTAAAGCAAGGAAAAAAAAACACAACTCCCCACAAAACCTCAGAGGAGAAGCACGCAGGGAATTTCTATATTTCGCAAAATACCTCATTTTGGGCGCATATGTAAAACAGCATGTGCCATGCAGGAGGCTTCTTACGTTTAGGTAGATGATCATTGTCCTTCTATGGAAATATACAGTAAGTTGTGCAAATAGAGGCTGCAATTCCTCCCACTGGCAAGGAATGTGGGTGTGGATCATGCTGGGCTCCAGCCCGGCCCCTGTGGGGCACTGCCCTTGCACTGCCCAGAGAACAATAACCACCGGAACATGCTCAGAGACCTTTGGGGAGGAAAAAAGTAAAGAAAAGGGGGGAAAAAATTAAATAAATCCCAGCACAGACTTCAATACCCCGGTGTATCTCCTGGTGCTATTCCTGGAGCTAAATGACACATGGGGATGGTGACACACGTGTGTGGTGTTTGCTCACCTGCTCTGGGTGCTCCCTGTAGCGGGTGGCTGATGTTGCAGCCCAGGGAGTGTGGTGGCTTGGGTGCCTCCCCAGGGTGCATCATCCTTGGCTGAGCTGTGAGAGCATCCTCTGACCTGTCCCTTGGTGGGGCATCCCTGAGCTGCAGGAAAGTGGAGGGCTGGAAACGCTGCCATTTAGGGGGACATCGTGGAGAGACTGAAAAATCAGCAGCGGCTGAAGCACAATAATGTCTTAAAATAGCTGGTTATCGATTTATGCTTAGACTTTGTGCATACCAAAACAATTCAGCATTGTGGCTTGCTTTCTTGTTGTGTGTGTGGGGGGTGTGTGTGGGGGTGGAGGGAGTGTGTATCCCACACACGTAGAGGTGCACGCGTATTCCCGGTGCTGTGTTTTGGAACAAACAGCTCCTGCGATACCTTCTTGCATAACACCTTCTCCTCACTGGTAATTTTTAAAACTGGATGTTTTAAGAAAAGACATGCATTTCTCATCAAACTTAAAAAAAAAAACAAAAAACACACACCAAAAAAACAAACCAAAACAACAACAACAAAAAAACCAACAAAACCACACACACACAAAAAAAAAAAGTGTTAGGCAGCCCTTGCAGAGTGGCTACTGTACTAACACATCCTTTGGTGTTTGCAGCACATCAACTTGTGCTCTGTTTCATGTGGCACAGCTGTTGGGTACAGCCTGCTCTGACGGCCAGGACTGCTAATTGCAGCTATGGCAAGAGAAATGCTGCATGGTTTGATAGGTGGGATCTTATTGCAGGCAATAAATAACAAGGAGGGAAATGTAGGTAACCAGAAAGAATCCGTTGGTGTAGGGGTCAGGCAGTGATGCTGATCAATATTTTAAGAATGTGCTGCCTGGCTGTTGGTCCTCAAACCACTGCTTGGTGAGGGAGGCAAATAGTGGGTTTGATGTTTTCAGGCGTTGGATGCTGCTTGGCTGCAGCAGCTCTTGCTGATGCTGCAACCTCGGACAAATCAGGGCAGTCATTTCACTGTTGTTATCTGGGAGATAACATCTGCCTGTGGGCAGCCATATCTGAAAATATTTGACTTTTGACAAATGTCTCTCAGCCACTACAAACAGACATTGCTGGTCTGTTTTGCCCCAGTTTCCCCAGAAGCAAATGCAGTGGAAGTAAGCAAACTGGGATTTCCTTTAGCCCTGGGTCTGTACTTCAGACCTCAGCAAATGCAGTGTAAGGAAAGCTGTTTTTCAGTGTAGACCTTCTTAATTACCAGTTCTTCATGTGACCCAAAGCAAGCTATATCATGGGTATGATTTTTAGGCTTCTTAGTGTACAATGTATTAAAAAAAAAAATAAAAAATAATACAGAGGCTTATTGTAGCTGACAAGTCTGAAAAATTACATTTAGAGAAAGAAAAAAATCATTAAAAATATAGATTGGAATACTGACTAAGCTAATGACTTGTTACCAGGTTTACTTAAAGCTGTTGCACTGCTATAAATACAAGGTAAGAAGTGATAGTTTGTGGAACTGGGAGATCAGCGTGTCCTCCTGCATGCTGAATCTCTAGCTGGTCAATTAGTTTTGGAGGTGGAGAATTATTAGCTATGCCCAAGACTGGTGCATTTCACTCATCGTATCTAGTAAGTGTTATTTAATGTAGAAATGAACAGAAAACATTGCTTTTGGAGCATTGGGTCGTTAAAAAGTTTGGGAATGGTATGTAGGAGGGATTTCTGGGGTGCACCTTAGGTGCCAGCAGCTGCTTTTCATACCAGGGACTACCAGAGTCTCCTTGGCAGAGGCAGAGCTCAGCTGTGGTGGGTGTTGGTTTTGGGGGGTTTTGTTGTTGTTCCCCAGCTGGAGGCTGGATTGCATTCCCAAAGCCACCTTCGCAGGGAAAAGATGAGATGGGCTAGTCAGAAAGCATGAGGAAATAGCATTCAAGATGTTACCCTTTTAGAAGAAAAGCTGTAAGCTTCTGCCAGCTCCAGCTAGGAATTAGCCTCTTCCTTTCTGGTGCAGCTCAGCTGTGGCGGTGAAGGGAGCAGGGGTCTAGCGGGGTCCCCCAGCTCCCTCTGGGCAGGGTACCTGCTCTGGCATCAGCACGGCTGTGCTGCCAGGGGCAGTCTGGCTCGGTGGTTCCCTCCAGGGACTGCACCCTGCCTGCCTTCACTTCCCAGGCTCTTCGGGGTTTAGTGTTTCGTCTCAGTCTGCTGGCTTCACCTGATGTCTTTGCCATTACCCGGGGCTCCCTCGGTCCTGTTTTCTTTTTCCAAACTCTCCAAACCAGCAACTCAACAACCACAGCGAGAGTTTTGGGAGAGAGAGTCAGACAAGAAAACATTGCCCCCGGACCTGCATATTTATTTAACGCTGGCTTTTTTTGAGGCATGCAACCTGCTGACACCCTTCAAAGTAAGTGACTGCCTTTCTTTCAATGCTGGCAGCCTGGAATGAAGAAGCCACCTTGCCTGGGGGGACACCCGTGGCTCTGGCTGACAGGCCTCCGTGCAGCAATTAATCCGCCAGCCAGCTTCGGCCATCACGCTGGCATTGGGACAAACACGTGGATCCCTGCTCCTGGTGGGAACGGGGCAGCAGGGGTCTCGCATGGCCGGGTTATGTGAGCTGTGAGCAGAGAGCAGCAGCAGGCTGCCGAGCTTGAAAAACATCCAAAGGCCACCAAATCCTCGCTGGTGGCCAGGGCTTGGCATAGGCGTGAAGAGGTAGCCTCCAGCCACATGCAAGCACAGCCCAGTTTGCTTGTTTGTTTGTTTATTTTGAAAGGAGGGGGGAACTTCTTTGCTCTATTCCGGAGCTGTAATTTCATTTGTCCTAGCTTTTTGTGTCCTGTTGAGACAAGCTGAGTGGAAATTCCAGTTGCATGCTTTCATTTGTTCCCCCTTGGCATGCAGGTTACGGGAACAGGGCTACGGGCCTGTTGGCCTACGTGTCATTAATCTTCTGGGAACAATGAAAGGAGAGCATTTGAATGTGTCTTGGCTTTTCCGGCAGGCTCTGTCTGAAGGACTTCTCATTTATGTGGTGAGATAAAAAAAAAATAAAATAAAGGGGGGGTGGAGGGGAGCGGAGAAGAACAATAAAAGGAATCCTTAAGAGGAGAGCACATGTGTCTCTGAGTATCCATCAGCCTCACTGGATGGGGGCTGCATCCCAATACCAGGATTGAAAGCCTGTCATCACAGCAAGGGGCAGGGGAGAAGGCTCCCATTCAGGCTTCCAGAGCCCAAAAAGTTGAATAGATGCAGTTTTTGATGAAGAGTTGTGGATATAGCCAGCTGCGCCCCTCCCCTGAAAGTTTTCTGAAGGCAAAGCAGGAAGCTGGTGTCTGCAGACAGGCGGGTTGCAGCTCCTTGTGGCTCTTGCTGGAGAGCAACTGTTAGCCTTAGTGGGTGAGGGAAAGGCCGTGGATGTTGTCTGCCTAGACTTTAGTAAAGTCTTTGACACCACTTCCCACTGCGTTCTGCTGGAGAAACTGGCTGCTCATAGCTTGAACAGGCGTACTCTGCGCTGGGTGAAAACTGGCTGGGTGAATGCAGTGACATCCAGGTGGTGGCCGGTCACAAGTGGCGTTCCCCAGGCTCAGCGCTGGGGCCAGGCCCGGTTAATGTCTCCATCAATGACCTGGACGAGGGGATCGAGCGCTCCCTCAGTAAGCTGGAGGCGGCACCAAGCTGGGGGGAGTGTTGATGGGCTGGGGGGCAGGAGGCTCTGCAGGGGGTCTGGGCAGGCTGGGCCGATGGGCCGAGGCCACTCGTAGGAGGTTCAACACGGCTCCGTGCCGGGTCCCACACCCGGGTGACACCCACCCCCCGCAGCGCTGCGGGCTGGGGGCAGGGGGCTGGGAACTGCCCGGCGGGGAAGGGCCTGGGGGGGCCGGTCAGCAGGCGGCTGGGCATGAGCCCTCGGCGTGCCCAGGTGGCCAAGGGGGCCAGCAGCACCCTGGCTGGTGTCAGCAATAGTGTGGCCAGCAGGACCCGGGCAGTGCCCGTCCCCTGTGCTGGGCACTGGTGAGGCCGCACCTTGAGCCCTGGGCTCAGCTCTGGCCCCTCACTGCAGGGGGGCACTGAGGGGCTGGAGCGTGACCAGAGCGGGGCAGGGGCTGGGGCAGGGGCTGGGGGAACCGGGGGCTTCAGCCTGGAGAGGAGGGGGCTCGGGGGGGACCTTATGGCTCTCTACAGCTGCCTGAAAGGAGGCTGTAGCGAGGTGGGAGTGGGTCTCTTCTCCCAAGTGACACATGACAGGACAAAAGGAAACGGCCTCAAGTTGTGCCAGGGGAGGTTTAGATCCGATATTAGGGAAAATTCCTTCACCAAAAGGGCTGTCAAGCTCTGGTACAGGCAGCCCAGGGAAGTGGTTGAGTCACTGTCCCTGGAGGTGTTTAAAAGACGTGTAGATGTGGTGCTCAGGGCCATGGTTTAGTGGTGGATTGGCAGTGTTAGGTCATCAATTGGACTCGATGACTTTAAAGGTCTTTTCCAACCTGAACAATTCTATGATTCTTTAACCCTGCACATGGGATTTCCCTGTCCTTGCTGGCGCTCACCTGTCACACTCATCAGCTACCTCTCCCATACACTCCGTGGTGCGGGGTTCTATTTACTGGAACGATTACTGGAATGAAACCATGGAGAGCCCACCAGGATGAGGCATCTACAACCAGGAATTCACTGGGGATTCACAGCTTCCCCATTTCTAGTGTTGCTTCCACATAAAACTGGCTTTTAAGGCAGTATGTGCCAACTTTCTTTTGCAGGCACGTGCGTTTTAGCTTATTATTTAGCCTAAGGACTTCCAGACTTGCTGGTAAGATAGGTGTCCAAGAAAACCTTGGGGTGTTGATTGTAGGGCTGGGTGGGCAGCAAGAATTCCATTTTGCAAAACATTTCAAGGTGTTGATACTTGTGTCAAAGTGCAATGGAAGCCAGACTCTCCCAATTGTTTTTGCCAAAAATAAAAAGAAAACAATAATATAGGGGAAGAAAGGAAAAAAAGAAAACAACCAACCCACACTGCACAATAGCCAACAGCTCAGACTTGCATCTATTCACTTGAGAAGTGGTCTATAATCTGAAAGAGGAAGAGCACTCCACCAACCCACTCACCAGCCCCGGGTGTGCCGCCCTAGCTAGAGGTCCTTTTCTGCACCCAAGAAAAAAAAAATGTTTTCTGTAC
Source organism: Falco naumanni (assembly GCF_017639655.2). Lineage (NCBI taxonomy): Eukaryota > Metazoa > Chordata > Aves > Falconiformes > Falconidae > Falco > Falco naumanni. The sequence goes on along the minus strand of NC_054056.1, from coordinate 25,415,192 downwards.
TCCTCATAAAAAAGCGAGCAAAAAACAATAGGTCTCTAAGGAAAGCTTCAGTTTTAATCTGCTGCCTTTTCCAAGAAAACACCCCTCCTTTTTTTTTTTTTTTTTTTTTTTTATCTTCCTTGCCATCTCCAAGTATAGCATTCTTTTCACGTGTTTTCCACTGTGGAAAGGATCACAGTAGATCTGGTGCTCTTCAAAGCGCTTCTATTTTTCCAATAGAGGGAAAAAAATAGAATTTCAAACTAAGAATATGTTGGTGTTCAGCTTCACTGTGAGCAGTGTTGTGCCTTTGAATGCTAAACCTCTGCTAATCCTGCAGAGGATTAGTGATGAGCTCCAAGCAAATGTCCTTACCTTTCTGGAAAACTGATGTCCTCGGGGAAAAAGAAGGTGCAGAAAGATGATTTACTGAGAAGGGGAGTGTGTGTGAGAGAAATGGCATAGTGCTCAGCTGGGCTGGCCAGCTAGGAGGGAAGTGATGGCTGGAAGCGGGAGCAGGCTCCTTCTGCTCCTGCCCTGGCTCCACAGGCAAGCGCAGAAAGGCTGTCCCTTTAGGAGAAAGCCCCCAGTGCTGTCACCAGCTCTCTTCAACGCCCTGCCCAAGCCTGTTGGTTTATGGCACCAGACCAGCTATCTCAACCGCACCACCTCCTGCCCTCTCCATCTTTAAGTATAAAGAAGTGGACTCCCAGTGTTGCCCCATATCCATGTCCAGCTGTGGTCCGCTGGTGTCTGTGCTCCAGGCTGGATCCATCAGGGCAAGCGGAGACCCATCTGCAGAGCCATGGCACGCAACCAGTGCCTCTCTGCTGGTGGGACCAGCAAATGCCGGTCACTGTCATAACTTAAATTGGCCAAGAGACTTGGCATCTTAGAGATTTTCTGCTCCCCTGTAGTATGGGCAAGGAGGGTTCATCAGGGTGATAATTTTAAGGTTTTTCCCAGGGTTCTGGCAGGGATTTCTGGGAGAAGTTGTTAGCAAGTGGTCTACAAGACAACCTCCAGTGAGCCTGTGTATTAGTGTCTGGGTGCTCCGGCAGTGTATTTACTCTAGAATAAATAGTAAATATTACTGATAAGGAAATAATAACTAATATGTGCCAGAGATTTAATCGCGTGTTATTGGAATTTTCATCAGTGAAACAATTAAAGGATTAGACCTTACAAACTGAAACTGCCTGACCGAAGAATGCATGAGAAATTGTTCAGAGGGGAACTGCTCGGAAAATACCAATTTATGCATCAGCATGAAAACTGGAAAACATGAGTATCTTTGAAATAAAAAATGAATGGCTTGACAGAAATGTGTATTTTAAGAAACTAGTAGCTCATATGCTCTGCAGTTTTAAAGATTAATGATGGAACTTTCACTTTATCAGAATTAAAGCACTGCAGCTTCACAAAGAGAAAATCCCATTAGTGAAGTGGCATATCTGAATGTTCATAGTGAAAGGCTAGCTGCTAAAAAAAAATCCTGCATTTCAGCACATATGCAGGAAGCCAGGAAAATCCAAGTATCTTTTCAATTCAGTTTGAAGTTTTATAGAAAGTGAACTCAAACCCAATATTTTAGCGTTGTTAAAATGTTCTCAAGAAAACTGGTAAATTTTGGTTGTATCAGGGAAGGAAAGTGAAGAGTCCCCCAGTTATGGCCATCAAATCTTTCACAGGAGCCAGCCTGCTGATGGAAGGGGAACTCTCTTTACCATAAATCTCTCCCTCCCCTTTTCACCAACCTCCCAGTGAAAGGAGGAGAACCCAGGAGAGGGCTTAGCCCAGCAAAGGGGCTGGTGGCAAACTCTGTCATCTCCCACCAAAACAACGAAGGGCAGAAGCCTCTGATAGATCTGGGTCTGGAAGAAGCTTAGCAACAGTAAGTGTGGCTGAGCTGAACACCTCCTTGGTCCCAGTCCACCATCTCCACTCTATTTGTTGGGATGTCCAAGCCCAGCCAGACCCAGCTCAATCTCAGGTTCTGTTGTAGCTCCAGGTTCAAGTCCCTTTGCTGCCAGCTTTGAGAGGTTGAAACAAGGCTTCTTGCTGACAACATAAACACCCCTTTGCTTGACTTTCTGAATACAGGAGCTTCTCTCAGCAATTCCACACTCACCTCCAAGATGACAATTCCTCAGTCTGTTCCACAAGCAGCCTCTCAAGGGCTAGAATTCACCTCTGTGAGCAGCAGCATTTCTCAGATAATAGCGCAATGTGACTCACCGTTTCCTTTTGTTCTTCCCTGCCTTCCTTTCATCCACCTGTGGTATTTCATCTTGCAGTCAGTTTGGAAAGCTTTAGGCAGAGCTCCTTTCTTTGTTGTATGTTTGCACACCTAGTAGAGAGTGGAAAGACCTGACTCATGACTAATACTCCTAGACAACACTGCATTACGCGCACACACAGAAAACCCCAGCAACAGAAAGATGAGGATTTGTTGGCACTTGAGCTGTACTCAGCATCCCCAACCTCCCCATGCAGCCACCAGCTGTGTGCTGGTGGGGTTCAGCCCCACGTGTGGGGAAGAGGTTATCTAGCTTTGGGAAAGTCAATTAAATCTCAGTATGTCTCAGCTCCTCAAAGATGTTTTAGTCCTCCTTTATGAACTGTTCTGCTGTTCGTGGTGGTGGAGACAAGGCACAGTGAGGTTAAACCCAGAGAAATACTAGGAACCAAAAGTAATGGTCCTCCTGCTGTAAGACAAGAGGTTTTCCAGCCGTGCAAGGCTTAGGGGAATATATTAGTGTGTGCATGTGATGTCTGTATGTATTATATCCTGTTTTCAGTGAATTATAAATACGTTCATACTTTGCATCCCTAATACTGTATTGATAGGATTCACCTCATTTTTTCAGTGACCTCATGTTTCTCTTCTATTTACAGCGCATGAGGAAACAATTTGATTCAATAAAAGAAGGTTTCAAACAGAGAATCTTTTATTTCCTTAGTATTATCAGAGGAAGACAGGATGGTTTGAAAGGAATGCAGCAGCTTGGAAACAGAAGAATACTGCTTTTTTTTTTTTTTTTTTTTTTTTTTTTTTGCAGGTGTCAATGTGCATAGGGGAATAATTGCTAGCAGGAATTTTTGGAATAAATTGACACCTACCAGAAATACCTTGGGCCTTAGACCAGCAAAGCAATTATGCATGTGCTCAACTCGGAACACTGCCTATTTTGCAAGTCACTTATGTTCATAATGTTAAACAGAGGCTTAATAACTCTGCAAGATCATACAAAAGCGGAGTTGGAAAGGACCTCAAGCTGTGACCTAGAGCAACCCTGACAGCTGTTTCTCTAACAGTCCTCCAAAGACAGGGCTTGTACAACCTCCTCTGGTAGCTTGTTCCAACTATTCTTTGAATGAGAAAGTTTTAGGTTTTGGTTTGGTGTGGTTTAGGGTTTGGGTTTTTGTTTTTTTTATTTTTATTTTTATTTTTTCTTTCCAGGCAGCTAGCTTAAATCGTCTTTGTGCAAAATAAACAAAATTCTCCCTAATGCAGAGAACAGCTAAGCTCTGTTCTTTGTGTAACACCCTCCTTGCACGCTGCAAGACTGATAGCATCTCTCCTCTCTTGTTCTTACCCTGCTCCTTTTTCTGTACTGAAAAAAGACAGCTTCTCCAACCTTTGCTTGAATAACCTGTTTCACATCACTTATCATCCCTATTGCGCTCTCCTGAATTTGTTAGTGCGTTTTTCTCAAGTGCGGAGCAAAGCTGATACCCCACCAGTGTCACACAGAGCAAACTGATTGCCTCGTGTTTCATGTCCAGCCCTCTTATTGATACCACTTGAAAGAAAAGATTTGTCCTCCTTTCTATATGCACATTGAGTTTCTCGTCCTCGGTAACCCCAAGATCACTTCTTGGTGTGCTGTCATTTCTCTTCTTATTCAACCTATATTATTTGTGCATTTGAAAATGCCTCATCTTTGCTGGATTTCATGCTGCAGATTTGAAACCCTTCCCCACTTTGAATCATCCACTGGTTTTATAGTTACCGCTGTAAGTGCTGAGCTCACTGTCAGTCCCTGCCTCTAATGAATAAGGTAAATAGAGCAGAGAACAGGATAAATGCACAAAGGACTTTCCTTAAATGTCATCCAACCTGACAGTGAATGACTGATAACTGATCTCCAAGTGCAGTTTTTTACTCAGAGGCATGTTCAAGTGAATGTGACTACACCAAGATCATCTTTTCCTGCTTTATTTCTCAGAATATCATGTAGGAAAATAGCATCCTGTCCCTTTCTCAATTACTGGGCTACTTACCCAGTATATTGGTCTGGCATGCCTTGTTCTTAAAAATAATACAAAAATCTGCACTGGCTGATATTTGTCAACATATTGTTCTCTTGGGATTATAACTTGGTTACCTAATTATTCATTCTACTATCTTTCCATTTATCAAAGTTAAGCAGATTAGTGTTGAATTCCCTGGCTCCTCCCTTTTCCTCTCTGTAAAGACAGGTCCTCTCTCTGCCATTTTCCAGCCTTCTGGGACATCCTCTTTAAACCTGGAATTCTTGCAGATAATAGCTCAGTCTGCTTTGATTAGTTCCTTAATTATACTAGTGTGAGTTTCATGAGGCCTCACAAACTTGAAAGCATTTGTCTTACCTAAAAGGCGTTCGGGCAATTCTTTTTCTGTCTTTGGCCTTCGTATTTCCCACCTGCTAAATCAATTTCAGTTAACATTTTACAAAGACTTGAACAGCCTTCTCTGTTTCAGCCTTTTTATTCAAGAAGTAACAGGCTTTCCTGTGTTGTCCGGTTGCTTCAGGACATATGGGAAGCCTTTCATACCCCTTGCTAGTTACTATTCATTTCGCATTTACATGCTTGTGCTATTCCTCTGTGTTCATTCACCAAGTCTGCACTCCCACTTCTACATTAAATCCGTGCATCTACATTAAAGACGCACAGCGATCTTCTGCAGGCTGCTGGTGCTGTCCTACTGCTCTTCAGCTACGCTTCCTTTCCTCCTCTGCCACTCAAACTGCTTTGTGGCTGTTCAAATATAGGCTTGCATAGCAAATTTTCTGCACTTCTTTCCTCCAGAATTCCTTCCTGTGAGACCTGACTTACCATTGCTATGGTGCTGTTGAAATTTGCTTTCCAGAAGTTGATGTTTGTTCTGTGATTTTTACTCTTTTCGCACACACAACCATCTTGTGACCATCATCACCCCCCTTGCCTTACGTTTCAAAGCTTGCATTCAATTCCTGCCTACTCAGCAGCACCGGGACTAAAATATGCACTCCTACCTCAAACAAACACCCTTCTTTCTTGGAAAAAGCAATTTTTCGCTATAGCATTCTAAGAACATGATGAACTCTATGTCCTGCCCTATTCAATTAATTACTCATGTAAAATTTCCCCATCATCAAGCCTTTGCATGCCTTGAGATCTGCAGTAACCTCTGCTTGGTTCACTCTGCAGCTGTTGCCTTGTACTCCGAGGTCAGACTTGCCATTATTGGTTTCATTATGGGATGCAGGAGTCTGCAGATTAAACCTTTTATGGAGCAATTACACCTCCATCATCGTCTTGACCCAGGTACCTTCCAGTATTAAACGGGGTATGCCTGAATGCTTTAGTTCCCAAATCCAGTGAAGACTGCAAAGCATTCAGGTGCCTGACGATGGTCAGATGCCCGATGGTCAGCCCATTATGTTTGGGGTTTTTTTTGTTAATTAGATGTGTAATTACGTGCACTTACTTATATGGACTTCTTTGTAAAAATTTAATGCTCAGAAGATTTGGCAGCCCTAAATATGCCAGGCAGGTACTGTCTTTGTACCTGATAAAGAAACCTGGCACCCTGAGGTCTCCCCGAGGAGACTTCATTAAATAAATTAGAGCCCTTAATAATCTCATCTAGAGCATGAACCGGTCATAGTGCAAAGGGTCTACCTTCATTTACACCGTCAGTCTGTGGTGCTATCTCTGTCCAACTGTCTTCTTTTCCTATATGCAAGGAAATGGAGAAGCAACCAAGGCAGAGTGGTGGTGACAGAGGTGCGATCCTCCCTGACCTCTGCACCTTCCACAGATCCGCTCTCACAACATACAGATGCTGCAATGAGCCCGGCACCTCTGGGCTCTCCCAAATGTGTGGACACGCAGGCAGGGGCAAAGGCTTCCCCAAAGGCAAACAGTGCTCCCGCCGAGGGGTGGGGGGCTCGCTCTGCTCCTCCCACCTTTACTGCCTAAACTTGGGTCTGACAATGCTTTTACTCAGCAGCTATTCTTAAAGCACTTCTTTTTTGCATGTGTTGCTTGTTTGATCTTTTGAAGTGATGGCTGGCACCTCCGCCTTGCCCAGCCAAGGCTGCTGGCCCTGTGCAAATCCGTGGAGTCCTGGATGGCTTTATCAGAAGTCTCCCCGCTCCTGTTTAACGAGTGCCATGGTTACGAGCGCCACTAGACTGATGATATTCACATGCAGGAAACAATGCAGGGAAAACAGGATTTGCACGGCTCCGGCTGCACTGCCCCAAGAATTGCAGGAAGTGATTGTACTTTATGAAACCGTCTGTGCTCCGCTAGATTGTCTATAGCTTTTAAGGTCAAGCTGTAGCACACCGCGTTTGAAATGCCCTTTGTAATAATGAGGACTGTTTATGAACCACAGTACAGGCTGTATTGTTTACCCTGGGCTTTGGTTAAAAGGTGCTATATTTCAGCCTGTTTTGCAGGATGGCACAGGGAATCTATCATGGGCCTTTCTGGCATGGGCTTGGACTGGGTTCAAAGGGGGAATGTCCATCATGTCATCTGAAGTATCCCGCAGCATGCAGAAAGTCACGCAGCAAGCACGGCCGCCCGTCACTGTGCAAAGCCAACAAAAGAGCCGGGGGGGAAATGGGGAGGGCCTGTCGGGGTCCTGGGGTGTTGCTCCGGGTGCTTCCCACAGCAACTGAGCTGCCCCCTTGGAGCAGGGAGAGGTGCGAGCCCTGCAACGGGTGTGCTCAACCCAGAGAGAGGCATGGGGCAGTGGTGCAAGGGAACCACGGCCGCTGCCAGCTAACCAGGAAAGTTCTGGGAAGCAGCCATAAATTCAAGGTCCCTTCTCTGCTAATTCCCTGATCCTTTAAATCACACAAGAGCTGGCTGGTGTCGATGCAGGTCCATGAAAGAGGGCTGCAAATTATGTCTTTCTCCAAAGCACGACTGGATTGGAAGTGCTCGGGTGCTATTTCTAGTGCAGGGTTCAGGTTTAATAACACCAGGGTTAATAAGATCAGCACACAAGGCTCTGGCAGTCAAATCTGCATGGCTCACGCTTGCCCAAAGAAGGAGGGAGGGGGAGTTTTGCAGCAGATCCTCTTCCTTTACATTGCATTGAAGGCTGCAAACCAAAAACCTAGCTGCCAGCCCTCTTTGGGCTAAGAACATTGCTCTATGAAAATAGGTTGCTTGTACAACTTGCTAATCGTACAGAAAAGCTCTGTTTAAAATAAGTTAGTGCTGCTCACATCTTGGAAGTGAGGAGGATCTGCCTGTGTGATCAGCTGCGCTCCTGCTGTAAGGAGCGTAACAGGCTTGTGGCATTTTGGGGTGGCCACCAATAACAATGTGGACGTACCGGAACCACCATGGGTGGTTAGAGACTTGCAGAGGCCACGGCAGAGTCTGGAAGCTGAGAAATGTCCTCCTTCAGACAGGAGCGTTCAGCTAGCGATCACACCAGACGGCAGGTGGGTGTGCAGGACAGCAGCTCAGGGGACTTGCTGGGATCTGTGACAACCGGCAGCATGCTGTGCCTTAAATGGAGATTTAACTTAATCGATATGGAGAGGTCCCTCTTGGAGGACTTTGCAATCAAAATGGAGCATGTTCACAGGAGGAAGGGAGCATCCATCAGGTGTTGGGAGAGGAAGATGGGGAACATGGCTGAAACCTCCGAAGGGTCACTTGGTGCCGATTTTGCTGGCAGGAGTCTGGGCTGTGGACGTAGAATTCAGCAACAGCCCCTGGGTGGGGGGCCATGCAGCCAGCCCCTGCAGCAGCTGAGGAAAAGCCGTAACATGCTCTCGCTCTGGTTCACCTTCTCCTTCCCTCTGATTGTGGTCAGGGGAAAGAATTTGCCCCCTTCCTGAGATAAATCTGGCCACTGGAGTAGGTAAATTGCCTGAAATATGTCCTAAACTAAGTGGTCTGCTCTTGGTCCTGTTCATTTTGCTGTTTCTGCATCACAGTGGAAGATCTCCTGGCCTCAGAACAAGGGAAATACTTTGCTTGGGTAGGCAAAATCTCCTCCCTGACCAGGACTAAACAGTCGAGAGCCAGCCAGGCAGCCTGGAGTACAGCATTGTTTTCTAATAAATAAAACTCAAGAAGAAGAGTTAAGGGAACACATAATTAACCTTTGCAGCAGATGCTGAGGGATGAAAAGCTTGCTATTGATAGACATCTTTCACATCCCCTCCCATGGCGTCTTTAAGCACTCTCACTTGTTCGTTTTATCCACCTGTTGAATCTTGACATGAATTAAAACTTGGAGCCCAGAGCAGAAGCGGGGGTTTGAGCAGAGTACTTGCACAGGAGCGTGTTTGCTGGGCTGCAGCTGGGCCTCTCTGTTGCCATTGCAACACCGCTAATAGCTCCTGCCGTCGAGGAAGGTGTCAGAGGGGAAGGCACCCATCCCAGGCACCACCAGCTCACAGACCGGTTTGGCAAAATCCTTTGGGGCAGGCAGTATTTTCTCAGCAGAGAAAGCCCTTGGCCTCTGATGTACCCTTTGCACATCTCCTCCCATCCACCCTCTCCAAGTCCTTGTGTATCGGTCTTGACATCCAGAAAAAATGTTCTGATTCATTCCCCTCTGTCTTTATCCAAATTTTAGTACCTCATGGCACTGAAATTTTTAAGGAGCCTCACTAGCAGTCCTTCTGTATTGAGAAGAAGGGGTAACAGAGCTGGACATCAGTGGACTATGGTAACTCCCAAGTGCCAGGAGGTGGGAGCTTCTGAGGCAGCTAGGGACAGACACCACAATGTTTGGGGAGGGAACAGGTGAGAAGTGGCTCAGCTTAACAAAAATTAGAAACCTGAGGTTCTTACAAGTGTTAGTCACTTTGAAAAAAATCTTGGCACGCACGTACGTAGTGTGAGCAAGCATAAGGATCTGAGCTTAATTTGATTTTTTAGCAGCTAACTGGGGTTCAAGCATTAGAAGCTGTTCAGACACAGCGCACTGAACCCTCCAGAGTATGTAAAGAAGCAAAATGAAGAGGTGGACAAAGCGAATCTTAAAAATAATGTTGACTTCTCTGGGTTCTCTCATTTGTCTAAGATTAGTCACGGGCGAGCTTTGCCAGATGGAGGGTGACTGCTCAGCTCTTTCCTGGTGAAGCCCTGTTTCTACTAACCCGGTGGCCACCTTTCAGCAGCACTGAAGGGTTCGGACGCCCCCGGCATTGTTCGTTACGGCAGCTCTCGGGTGGTTATTCACAGTTTATCAGATATGATCACTCGCTCCGTTTCCTATTGGTTTTCTTCTTGGAAAACTGAAAACATGTACCCAGGAAGACGATGACCGCATTCCTAGAAACTTCTGAGCTTGAAGAAATGTTTCTGTGCATGCTGTTCGGGTGAGTCATAAGGGTGACCTCCAGAAAGCAGCAGAGCAACTGTCTTGAGACTCCGTTCTTGGACCTTCTCTCTTTTTCTCATTTGACCACTTCTGCATGTCTTGTAGGGCCCACAGACACACAGGACACACATCAAAAACCAACACACTCCCACCCTAAAGGCAGGGTTTCCCCCTTTTTGTTTTGGGTTTTTTTTTGCCAAATAAGAAGCTGGTTGTCTGGCTTGGACTCCAAATGTGAAATACTGAGGAGAAAGACCCAAAGCCATCGTCAGCCAAAGGAATAATCTAAACTAACTAATAAACTAAACTACAGGGGTGACTTAAAACTGGAGCCTATTGGGGAAAAGACTGCAGTGTCAGACTGGGAGAGCTGATTTAAAAGCACAGATATGCAGTCCAATAAACTAGGAATTTGCAGCTTAAGGGGGAAATATGGCAGAAGACATTTAAAGATTAGGGATGAGTAAATGAGAAAGGAATGAAAAAGAGCGAAGGACTAGAAAACACTTGTTTGAGGAGTACCTAGAAAAATTAGGACTTCTTAACTTGAATTAAAACCTCTTTGTAGGGAGAAATACTTACATCCGTTAGGGGGTAGAGGTGGTAAAGGTGGCAAGGAAGGGAGAAAGGGAGCATCAGGGTGTAGGAGGGAGCCCAGAGGAGTAGAAAGCAGGTTGTCAGGGGAGCTCCTATAACCCTTTCTCAAACACCCATGGAAAAGGAGCAGAAAGGGATCGGAGCCACTAAATGTTATTTTCAAGATAAAAAGAGAAACATTTTGTAAAGTGCATGACAAAACTCTGTCCCAGCGTTCTGCAGCCAGGGGTTTAAAGAAATGACTGTGTCCTGTACAGGTGTTTGCAAACTCTGTGACGAGTATTTTTATAATAAATACTGTGGCCAGTATTTTTATAATAAATCTGAAGTTCCAAATTCAGGGGCATAGTAACGAACGCAGGTTAGGAGCAAGCAAGTAGCATCATGATTGCCTACCTGGCTGTCTATTCATACACAGCTCTGATCTTTCACTTGTTCTCTTCCCTTGTCCCGTCCAAAAGGTGAGAATATTGCAGGGCATCCCTTTCCCCACCCTTCCCCACGACCGTCCCAGGCATTCAGCGTGGAGATGTCTGAAGCTGTAGCTGATAAGCAGAACCTGCAAGACTATCTGTAGTTCCTACTAACCACCAGAGTATGGCTCTCTGGAGAACATAAAAATAAAGTTAAAAAAACCCCAAACAACAACAAAAAAAAAACCACCAAAGCAAGCTGACATAAATTACACAGGAAACTTTTGACCAGTTTGGCTCCCTGCTTGTAACAACAGCTTGTAGAACTCTGCTTTACTGGCCATCAAGACTAATCCCAAGGTCATCAGATCATAACCCTTTATCAAATGATAAATATTTGTCTTCATAACCTCAGCACAGCTTGTGTGACTGGGGCAGGAAGCTCACTTCCACCAAAAGATGTTTGCTTGTTTGTTTATAACAAGTGGCTAACACCGGGACCAGAGTCCGTATGGAGACACCAAGCTGCGTGCCTCCGTTTTCCAGCATAATGCACTTTGTTGCTCTCACGGACAGAACTGGTTGCTTCTGAAAATCAGCCCGTGCTTATGAGTCACCTAATTCAAGAGCTTCTTTCTAGATTATGGTATTTCCAAAGTTTTGGGTTTCTTTTGGTATTCAGAGTAATTCACACAATTCTAATTTTGAAATGCAAAATTCAGAGAGCATTAGTACGCTTACAGTTTCAGCCCCTTGCCAAATGTTTCTTTTCTACTGCTCTTAATTTTTATTATCGTTTCTTATTGTTAATTGTTTGATTTCAATCAACACATTCAACCTCTAGGGCGTTATGCAAACTCATTCTTACCAACCCTGGCATTTCACAAATCTTCAGTGGTGTTGTCCTTATTTTAAATATTATAAAGAATTTGAGGTTCTTTTTACTTATGTTCTGGCTTTCCAGCCTCTTGGACACATTCAGCTGGCACTTCCAAGCTTTTCCCTATAGCTGTGCAGGCACCCTTTCTCTAAAGGGAAACTAAATAGCACACTGGCCCAAGAGCCCAGAAGCTGGAGGTTTAATTAGGGCAAGAACTATTTCCCAACTCATGGTTAAAGTTGGCAACATCACAGACAATTCAGAAGAAATCAGACCAAGGTATAATTGAAAGAACAGGCTGCAGAGCTGAGATATATTTGCATTTAGACTGCTCTGCAAAGTGCTCTGGTCCTCAGCACAATGCTCAAAATAAATAAATAACCCAAAGAACGGTGTGTTTAAAACCCAGCAGGAGTGAAAGTGCTTTTCTCTGTCTTTTATGTGAAAAGTTTGCACAGCCGTAAAAAAAAAAAAAAAAAAAAAAAAAGCCTCAAGAAAAAAAAAATCAAGCAAACAAATGGCTGTTAAGCCAGACCTTTACCTAAGACTCCTGCAACATGAAAGAAGCCCATGGAGAATTTTTTGTATGCATTTTTAGTCAAAGTGTGTGGACAGCCTTAAATAAACGTGAAAGGTTGAAATCCTCCACCACCACTATATATCCCCCCGGCTTAACAAGAAAATCCCTAAAGTATGTTTGTTGACAGACTAGTAACAATTGCAGAGTTTATACTGTTATTTACCACCCCCCTTCCTTTTCTTCCTCCTTTCCCCTTGATGGTCTCAGAAGCTTTGCCCATATGTATTTTATTTGCTCATTGATTCAGCTCAACGCTGGTTTAATCCAGAACAACAAGAGTAAATGAGGCCTGGGTTTCTCTTTTATGATGATGACTCTCTTTTTGCAGGTACTGTTTGTTTGCAGATTAGGGAGGCCTGGGGAAAAGGGGCATTTGAAGCATGACTCCTAGGATGCCTTATTAAAGGATGGCAGGTTTCTTATCACTTCTCATCACACAGCTGTGGCCTCTTAATTCCTGTTGTTTCTCAATATGCATTCTTTAAGCATTTCCATGTTGACAGTGATATAATTTGTGGCATGCCCTCCCCCCCTTTCCCTTTCTGTTTTCATCTTATCTGATTTGTTGTTGCATTATTTTTTTGTTTTGGGGTTTTTCTCTGAACTTGCAGGAAGCTATTTTTAAGTTCCACAAAGTTTTAAAACGGAAGAGAAATAAAAATGAGGTCTGGGTGAAAGAATAAGCAGCAGATTTTGGAAATGCTGGCAGGCAAGAACAGTATGGACTCTGGCCGCTTTTCAAGGAGGATGGCCGGGTCTTTCATGGCCACTTGGAAGCCCAAAATGCAGTGCATGTGGTTAAGCAGTCCAGAATGGTTCTGAAGACTGAAAGTGATGACATTGCATTAACTAACATCTGAAGTATCTAAATCAGAGGCTCAGAGGGCAGGCAGCAGCCAGCAGCTCCAGCACAGCAGGGCTCAGAGCTCTTTCGAGAGCAAAGCCCCCTGGACGGATGGTTGGCAAACCATGGCAGAGTGCAAGAGAAGCATTGGGAATGCTAACGGGCTCCTGCTGGACACAAAGTACAAAATTTCCTCTGTACCTGACTAAACCAGAGTTCCATGCTGGAGCAGCATGGTCATTTAACTGGAAAGGAAGAATCTGAAGGGGCGGAAGTGATGGCTAATAGATGTTGCTCCCCCTGGATTAGTGTCCTTAAAATACTCCTCGGACTCCTTTGCCTGCACTCAAAATTGCCAGTTTGATTTGCATCTGAGGCTGAGAGATGAGCATTGGAGGCTGTTGCTCCGTGCTCAAGTACAGACTTATCTGTCAAGTGCCTAGACCAGTCACGGTGACTTTGAGTCAGGGGGAAGGAAGCTACAGGAAGGACAGCAATGCTACAAAACCTTCAGGGAAAAGCAGGAAGGCAGGATCTGAGCTTTCTGCTTTTTGGTGCCCTGGTAGCTGTTTGCCCTTGGACCTGGGTTCACACACAGCCCCTCAAGTTCCTCACAGGAACCCTTTGGAGGGCTCTGCAACCCCTCTGGAAGGTTATTGGCCTTGGATTTTTCCTTTTTTTCATAGCTGATGATGGAGTCAGGAATGAGAAATGTCTCCCCTCACCTCTTTGTTCAGCCCATGTTCTCCCTCCCCAGTTACACAGCGCTGACCACAACTGCGTGAACATGGGGAGTAAGAAAATAAGAGAATGGGAATCACTAGGTATGTAACATCTCACTGACAAATTACTTACTGTTAGCAAATTACTGACTATAAAACATAAAAATAATCCTCTCCCCCTAAAATTACCTGATGTTCCTGCCAGCCAGCTCATATGCTGGATATAAATTAAATAACAACTTGTAACAGAGCCAATAAAGCTGCTAAAGAAAGCACCCACAGAACATTTCAGACAAAATAAGGAAGAGTTTTCAATGGCCAAGACATTACAGCACCATCTGAAATTCCCCAATGTGTCTGTCCTTAGAAGGCCAGCATGGAGAATTATCTGCACAAGAAAATAGGCATACACAGAAAGGGACTGACTTGGTGCTCACGCGTTGTGTACCCACAGCGTGCCCGTTTCCCTTGGCTTTGCTGCTGTCTGCCGTCCCTCGGAGCATCGCTAGTCAAGTTTCCTCTGGACACTGTGGCAGCAGTGGAGCAGCTGTCCCCTTCGTGATCTGGGCTTGCCTCTCTCATTGCTGTGTGGAGTCTTGACTTTTCCTCTTGACTTTTAGTGAGATGTGTTTTCCCCTTCCTAAAGTTTACTGACTAAATCCCTTCTTTTTAACATCCCAGCGTGACTCAGCTATCACTGTGGTAGGACTATTCCAAACAGAGAAGATCCTGATAATCTGTGGGCCAGTGTGTGTGTGTGTTGATGCTCAGGCTGGGTTCGCTAATGGCTTTCAAGGATGAAAAAGCAAGCTAAAAATCAGGCTGCTGATTATTCTTACCCTGGGCCTTTGGTCTTGCTTGGCGTATTTGCTCAGGTCACTTGTTGAAGCTGTTAGAGCCTGGGTTTGCACTGCGGGAAGGAGTGAGGGGCTGCAGCTGGATGTAACAGGGATGGCATTGGAGAGGGGAAGAGAAACGTGCGTCCTGTACATTGAGAATCCTGAGGGTGGCAACTCAAACGTATTTACCAGTACTCAGGCTAAAACACAACACGTTTGTTTCATTTTAAGATTTTTTGGTGTTTTGGTTGGGGTTTTTGTTTGGGTTTTTTGTTGGGGTTTGTTTTTTTTTTTTGAGAGCCATCTGAAAACTGCAATACCTCAGAATCAAGGAATTAGGTCCTTGCTTCCAATTTTCTTGACTGTAAAAAATAGATAAAACTATAAGACTTTTTTTGCTCACTGCCCCTGTTATTCTAGACAGATTTCTAAATCTGAGAATTCACAGAATTATACAAATTTACCCCAGAAAGGCAGCCTCAGAGAATCTACAGCATCCCTCTCAAATGTGGCGTTCTTCCACATGTTTCACTGGGAGTTTCTGGGTCTGTTCTCGGTACTCCTCAATGTGCGTTACTCAAGGCTAACCACATGGCATCTAGGTTCCTCCTCACGGGCCACATTTCCCAACCTTTTGTCATTTTTCTTGCCCATCTCTGTGCCCAGCCCACCTCACCTATCTCCTCGCTGAAGCACAGCACCCAACACCAGACCCAGTGTCCAAGCTGAGCCCACAGCAGCGCTTGGTAGGGGTTAGATTTGGGGAGACTAATGCCAGTGTCATGAGAAGCGGGGTCCGGGGGCTTCCCCAGGAGACTGTTACTGCCTCTTTCCCCCTTGGTACTGATACTTTGGAGACAAGTCCTCCGGGCTTATTAAACATGCAGAGACTTAGGCATCAGGATGCTCATCTAGAGGCATATGGCCAACACTAGTACTCATACAATGCTAACTAACCTCCTAAGCATCTGGTTGTGTTGGGTTCTCTTTGTGCTGGGGTTTCCATTGGGGAAGTTTGGGTTTTGCTCACATCCACCTGGGTCTGACGACACAGGTCTCCCCCAAGCAGATGGTGCACCTCAGCCCTGCCAAGACTTGCAGAACGAGCACTGCCCCGTTGTGTTTTACTTGTCAGAAGGCTACTTTCAGATGGCCTCTCAGCTGTAATTTTTCTACGCTTTTCATATTTTTTCTCCTATTTTCTAATCCTTTTGCTGTCAAGACATGTGGGCATGGACACATTCTTCTCTCCCAAAAGTACCTTTTAGACAAAAAAGAGGACATGGCAGTGTAGGGGGTACTCAAATATGCTGTCCCAGATAAAGGTTCCAGTTCTGCCCCTGCATGATGTTGGTTTCCCCATGTGCCAGCCAGCACTTTAACCACCCGGTCATTCGGTCCCTCACAGGCACCTCTTTGGTCGGGTCATGCAAGGATCAGCTTTTCTATGAATGTTTTAGAAAGCTGAAATCCAGGAGAAAGACTGCTGCTGCCAAGTCTGGTTAAAATGAGATGTTTACGTCCTTGAGGGAGAAAAGCTGAGGCCACATAGTTCTGGATGATTAAACGGCTTTGTTATCTTGCTGGCTTCAGGAAAGCCTGTTCTTAGGCACTCCGTTTTGGGCAGTGTTTTAGGCTAGAGCTGACTTTTTACGGCTCAAAATTAAGAAGAGTGCCAGGAGGCTGGACCAGTTTGTCCCGAATTGACTGGGCCAGGCTGGGGCACGGCAGAGCTGGCTGCAGTGTGCTGGGATGGGGGCATCCCGTGGCAGCCACAGCCCATTACCCCACGATGCTCAATATCAAACCAGCAGGTACCCGGGTACACACGTGAGCCAAACAGCAGCTGCCTGTCCTACGCGGTGTGCAACCCCACGGCCTTGGGGGTGGGAGTGGGGCCTGGAAGTGCCTGCTGCTGCTGTTCAAAAGGGTGAAAGTGGCTTTTTTCTAGACGTTCAGGGAAGCAGATTTCAGAAAGCTGAGAAAGTCTCACCTGCAGCATCCTTCCAGGTTCAGGCTGGGGTTCTGAGCTGCCTCCATCTACTTCTAAAGCACCTTGAAGAACAGCAGTATTTCGTTAACTAATCTCTCAGTACTGATTTCACTTTTTCCGATGCAGAAAACTGTGTATACTGAATTATAATTAGATAACTTTACCTTTTTTTTTAATTTATTTGAGTTTTTCAGTTGTGATCGTTTGCAGTTAACTTCAGGAAGGTTTTCAGTTTTCTTGTTGAGCTCAAACTTGGAAACCTGATCTTTGACCTGAGCTTTTTTCTTTTAATCAGAGTAACTTTGCTTACTGTTATTATTTGCAATTTTTATTTTCTTATAGATTAAATCCTAGCTGTGAGCAGAGGCCTTTTTTTATTCCAGCTGCTGGCAGCAGTTTGGCACTAAGTGAGGTGTTGGTGCCCTCTACTGAGCAGCGCCTCATGGCAAAAAGAAGGTAAGTGTTCCATCTTCTCGAGCTTGCAATCTGGTTTTAAATTTGTATCAAGCTTGAAATATTAAAAAATAGACACCTGCACCTCTGCAACCCGAAGGACCACTTCCAGTGAAGCAATTCACACTGTATGGTTTGGGAAACAGTTACAAGCATTTTCTAAGCTCACATTATCTGTAAGCAAGTTGTTCTTTTCTCATGTTTGCATTACATTTATTTGTAGTGTTGACTTGTATTTGTAGTGTCACCTTGTGCCATACACTCACCTGTCACCCCCCAGATGCTCTTTCCCTGCCCCCCTCACTGTGCATGCAAGCTCAGACATCGTGTCCGCGCTTCCTCTTCCAGCAGTGTCGCCCCTTCCTAGCCAGTCCTCTCTTCTTGTCCCCCAAAACTTTTAAGTGCATTGAAGCCTGGACATGTTTTTAAATATATGACCGTGCAGCAGGGCTTTGAATCTTGATGCTACCTACCATGATGTGGAGAGTAGCAGGAAAGAGCGCTGTGATACCTGGGATTTATAATGGATCTGCTGGTTAGTGGTAACTGGGCAGCCAAGGCACGGTGTAATGTTTTTCCATGTACCTGTTAGAAGGATGTCACCTTTATGATCACACCACAATTTTAAGCCTCCATGAGAAATTTAGTTTCTAAGAACTGGACGTCTGCTTCATTTCCCTGAAGGGCTGGGCTGATCTCTGCAAGTTACTCCTGGAGAAATTAAGGTGCTTATATTTACATTCATTCAAATTCATGGCATGCACAGCATGCATTTAGCAAGGAAAATGTTGACTGATTTTTTCTTTAGTTGAGGTTACTGTGGCCAGGGTCTGGCAGGACTCTTGAGAAATTTGGCCCTCATGCTGCATCACACAGGGGAAAGCCTCAAACATGCTGAAGGGATTTATTGCTCTGCCAAAAGCAAGCAGGGAGATGGTGATGGCAATAGGTTAGAGAACCAGTTTTCTGCAGTCCTGGCTAAAGAGCGGTGCTGTGGAGACGCTGCACGGCACAGTGATGTTCCCCAGAGGTCCCATGTGCATGGGACGTGTGCACCAGGGACAGAAGCTGTGTAACCTCAAATTGGCAGAGAATGTTAGTGGGTAAGGCTAACATTAAACATCTTCTGTATCTTCTGGACAAGTGGTGTTTCCAGGTCGCTCTGAGACTGGCGAAGGCAGTGGCACCGCTCCCAGCCCCTAGGAAGTGTGGGTTGTGCAAAAAAGTGATGCAGAAATGGGAAGGGCCACACAGTCTGTGGCACAACTGCCTCCCAGCAACAGTCTGTATCATGCGTAGAAAGTGGCATAAAGAGGCAGAGAAGACATTTGCATCTGTGTTTCTGGTTCACTTTTAATCACCCCTTTCTTGTGCCTAAGCACTTTAGTCTCCATTTAATGCCAATATATAACTTACTCTTAGACACCCTGAAAAGACTGAATAAGAGTAACAAATGTAATGCAAATCTTCCTTTTGAATAAGTGCATGACCTGTTTGTCAAGAAAATGGGGCTAATACACAATTCCAGCCATTCCAGACAATTGTAGTCTCTCTGTACTGTAATTACTGCAATGTCAGGTGGATGTTTTTTCTACAGTATTCAATGCTGAGCTTGGCTAATGGTCACATGTCCTTATCCACAGAAATTGTTTAGGTTTGACAACGATTTCAAAAACCTAAACCAACTAAAGAGTGCCTATGCAGCGACTGCTCAAGTGACATGCATGAAAAACAGCTGACAAAGTAAATGTACATAATGCACTTAACTAACATGTTTTCTGGGACGTGTTCAGGTTAACTGTGTGGGTAGGTTAAAAACTGCCTTCTCTGAATATGGCTCTCCCCAGCAAATCCAGTCATGATCCTCCCTGTCAAAACACAGGAGAAAGTAAGCAGAGTCTGCGAGTGGAGGAGGAGAAATTTGGCAGAGCCTGGGGAAGTTCCAAACCCAACATTGGGATCAGTGCAAAATCTCCAAGTTCAAGAATTACAAAATCACCTTTCATACAGGAGTTGCAATATTTTTGAAAAGACAGCACTTGGAGGCTATCTACTTACTGAGGTTCTTTCATATGGTAAAGGTAGGATTTGGTTTCCTGTTAATTTGACGAAAACTGCAGTGTATTTAGATGACTCAGTTACGTTCAGTTATAGGCATGCCTGTTTATGAGAAGCAAAGAAAGCATCTTAGGTATTTGAGAAAAGCAAGTCTATAAATAGCAGTACAATTCTGCTACAGAGGGGCAGAAACTCCAGCCCTTCATCTGAACATTTCATGCTTTGGGGCACTTGAAATCTGAGTCTGACGTTTGCATCATTAAAATGTTTAGAGTCCACCTACACAGGATTGTAAAACACGCAGTTTTCAGCAGACGTTACTTAAGTCACATCTTCCCGCTGCCTGTTCCCTTACCTCTCCTCTTTCTTCCCCCTTCTGTTGTTAAATCCTAAAGACTTTCACAGAAACTTCTTTTTATAGACTCTTTTTATTAGAGCACTATCCCCACTAAACACTTCCATGAAACTCTCCATTAAGACTGTAACCACCTACAGACCCTGTGGTATCCTGTTAGATTTTTCAAAGTTGATTTTACGCAAGTTTCTCACTGAGCACATTTTAAATGTCAAATTATAACTTTAAGTCTGTGATAGTATATATTCATCCCCTTCCTTTCAGCTTTTGGAGGAAACTTTTTCTTCCCTTTTGCACACACAACCTCCGTAAGCTGTCTGATATTTCCCGTCACAGTTCACATGGAAATTTGTCTTTTGAAAGATGCAAACCATTAAAAAAAAGTAAAAATCAGCAATTAAAGGAGATTTTAGAAAGTTACTATTATGTAAGGGAAGGCAAATTATGTAAGGGAAAGAGTGCTATGGAAAGGAGGGAGTGCAAAGCGTTCTGCAAGCTTAACTCCTCGAAGGCCTGATGGATCTTGATCTTGAGATCTTGCCCGGTTTTCTAACGCAGTGGTTAGGCTGATTAAGGTATCATCTCTGCCTGGAAACCTTCCTGCACTTGTTTCTCCAGACCGTGGTGAGACACAGTGATGCTGCCACATTCAGAGTGATGTGATACCACTGGATCATAGGGATTATGGCTGGAAGGTGTGAGGGCTCTGTGGCAGTGAGGTTGACCCGAGCAGACAAGATTATCCACCCCCATATTTTTAAGCACCAAGCTGGACTGATACCTACCCTCTGTTGTCCCGGTCCATACCATCCTGTCAAGCTTATGGGAGCATAGTAACTTCCAGAGACACTTTTACAGCCTGGAAGCAGTGTCTAAGGCTTTTTCATCAGGTGGCCTCCAGCTGCCCCATCCATCCCTGCAGCTGGATATTCCACTTCATGAAGATCAGCAGAACAACTCTCACGGAGCCAGGCTGGTCCTGTGACACAGCCCTCCCAGCTCCATGGAAATAAGTAAAGAACTGTGCTGAATTGCCTACCATCCTTATTCCTTACTAAACCCTGACCCTGCTTTTGCATGTTTGGCACTTATCGTGTCTACACTTCACATGGGATTTATGGATTGTATGTACAGGCAGGGAGAAACACAACTCCCAGTTCTGTGTTTTTAAAACACCCAGAATAGAAAATCCTCCAGAACGTGAGTTGCTGGACACTTAACAGGTTGGCTCTGCTCTTGAAGAAATTATTCCCTAGTGTATTTCACATTATTTACATTTTACATATTTGCATTAATTTAAGGTTCCATGCTGGTGATGTGACCATGGAAGCGTTCTTTTTGCTACATGCAAAAGACTGAGTTTATACTGCCCTCTCCTGTAGTGCACTGAAAATGAAAACAGAATTAAGGCCAGAAGATGTTCTAAGAAGCAAAATCCTACTTAGTACTAAGGATGCCTCCACGTCAAATTCTCCCTCTGGATCAGCTTTTCCTTGTGGTTGTTATTTGTGAAAATACTGTCCCTAGCCAGAACATAACATTTCATGTTCGCTTTTCCCTTTTAAGTTGGCCTTTGCTAATAGCTCTTCTGCAGAGTAGGTGTCACTTCCCAAAATACCACCGTTATGTAAAGCCTGATTGATATGAGCTAAGGTGGGCAGGAAAAAAGTTATCAAAATCTGACTGTTCGAAAGAGAAGAATGTATTTTTGTTTAAAGCAGTGGGAAGGCATAATTACCTGCATTGAGAACAGGACAGATCTGAGCTCACATTGCCAACGTGAAGGTCTATAGAGAGCCCTTCCCTCTCGGTGTGCTCTCCTGTATCCCTGAGGTATCCACCGCACGGTGCGGGGGGGAGGCTGAAATCCCACTGCAGCCGTAATGAAACTGCCAAACAACGCCGCGGTGTTTATCCAAAGCTCTTTAGCAGTCAGGGTAATTACACCGCTCCTACAATGGCCTCTGAGCCCGGCAGCCTGGAAGGATGGAGGCTGCAGCGTCTGTGCAGGATGGCAGCAGCGAGTCGCTGGGTGGCTGGGTGCTGAGCACCCTGCTGTGCTCCCCGCAGAGCTGGGGGAGCCTGCGCTGGGCTGGCCCAGGGTGTACCCCGCTGACCCTCAGGTGGAGAGGCAGATGGGGTGAGGAGGTCACGGGTGTCTCCCAGCTCTGAAGCTGCTGAAAGGCAGGGTGCAAATAAAACAGCTACAGCAAAGCCTCAGCACCTGGGATTTATTTCATGTTCAAGGTGCGCTGCTTGTCAGGGGACCAGAGCTGGAAAGCCTTTTTTTTTATTTTATTTTATGTTTTACATAAAGACAGGTGCAAATTTCCAGCTTCTCTCTTTTAGGGGATTTTGTTTGGATCTACTGCTAAGTTTGAAAAGCAGCTCTTAAAGCCCTCCCTTTAAATCCCTAAGCCAGCTATTTGCAGCGTTTCATTCCTCTGAAACCCTGGGAATCCTATTTTCTGCAATGTCTCCACCAAGCTGTCATCCTCTCAGCAGGTGTGCGGATGTTGTTCGGCCACAGAGGGCTCTGTTTTATTCCTATGATTAGGTCTTTCCATGTAAGTTCATTAAATTCAGTCTATCAAGAAGTTGTTTTGCTCAGTCAGTAAGTTTTAATGGAGAGCAGGAAGGACTGGCGCATACGCAGCATATTGCGGCTCTGAGGAGTACTGGAGCTGGTCTTCAGATAAAGAAATCCAATAAAAGGGGTTCTTTGCTGAACAAGTTATTTTAAGACACATCTTCGCTTCCTAACGATCCTTCAGTTACAATTTCCTGACCAATAGTGAGAACTGCAGTGGCTCTACTTTTTTTGTAATTTTGCTTTATAGCCAATATTCTCACACAGAAATAACAGAGCAGTGATACTACAGCACAGCTGTCATCACTGTTAATCTAGCCACATATATAAGCCTTTAAAAATAATTTGTCAAAGCATTTAGTTGAAGTAAGGGTGGCTTCAAACATTTCTTAAGTCTCTGGTACTCCAGTAGCTTTACTACTACTAATATTTCTTCCAGGATTTTATTCCTGAGATGCAAGAATATAGCAGTTGGCCAGCAAACTTATTTTTTCTTGAGCATTAGCACATCTTTTGCTTCTCTCTTTTCTCCTGCACTAAAGATATTTCAGGAATGTTACGGAAAATTGGCATATTCCCTTAGTGCTCTGCAATACATATCCTTTGGGCCTGCTTAGCTCTGCTTTGCAAGAAAGTTTTAGTGCTTTTCCTTAAACCTGTATTAACAACCTGGTTTTTTTTACAGGGATTCCCTTGCTAATTGCTTGTACTCTGATATATTTTCCAGGTTAAATTCACATTTCTCTACTGTCATTCTGATCAGATCTTCTAGGGATGTGCGGTCCCTTTTGCTCTTCTTGGAAGCCAACAAAACATTATTTAAAAACTAGAAGTGGGTCCAAGCAGCAAAATTCAGATCCAGGTACAAACATTGTCAAAGTCCAGGTGTGGGCCAGGTGGGGGTGGTGGAGGCTTGTTCTAGTGGCTTCGATGGCAGAAATGCCACATGGGAACTCCAAGGGAACAAGGCAGCTGCAAGGGGCCAGCTGGGATTTCACTGGTACTGGGGAAGAGCATATGGTCCTAATGGTCTGCGGCCACATTTCATCATCCAGCTTCTCCACCCTGAGAGGTGGAGCCCTGCAGGCAACAGGGCCAAAGGGCTGCTGCAGACCTACTGGTTAAGTTCAGAGGAAAGATGGGGTCTCTCTTATGACAAGTAGCCAACTGGTGAATTAGGGAGCCACCCCCGGCTGGCTCTCTCTGCAGGGCCAAGTCCCACTAAGCCAAGCCAAGGCAAGCCCCCAGCTGGTGCAGCACTCCAGCAAAGCAAAGGCAAAAACAAGGTTTTGCTGCTGTTGACCAAAGCACAGCATTTTCCTCCGCCAGGAGCCAAGGCTCACCGAGAGCTCCCGCTCTCTTTGCAGCGAGAGGAAGACTTTCACAATAGAAAGTCTCAATAGAAGCAGTTGCTACGTGGGAGGATATTGAAAACAGTGATTGGCATCACGCTTGCTTTCTTCTGTCTCCTTTGTTGTTTGAACCCCAAGAAATGCAGGAACATGGGTGTTCCTGTGGCTAAGTCTATTACCCTCTTCTCTTTCTCTTATTTCCCCACTCCACTCATTAGCGTTTGAAGAACAACTTGCAGTAATCGCACCTGAGGCAGAAGGGTTGTGTTTCCCAGCCCTTTACACAGTCACAAGCGTCACCCACATCTTGGGGGTATAAAACCTGAGCTGCGCCCATCGGCCCATCGCACCCAGCACCGCGGGGAGGGTCTCACATGTGCTGTGCCCCGGGACAGGATGGGGAAGGGGAGCTCTGCCTGCGCGGGGGGTGCGTGGCTCACTACATGTGCCATGTGGCTACCGGAGTGTGGTGCTGAGCCCTCGCAACGTCCCCTGCGGGGTCACTGCCAGCCCCCTGGCCAGAGGTGTGCCTCTTCCAGCTGATCATACAGGTGTACTCCAACACTACCCTGTCCGTTAAAGCCGTTGGATGGGGTTGAGCTGGCACAGAGGGGAAGCAAGCCGTGCTTGTTACTTTACTGTACGAGATGGGTCTCCCATTCCTTTTCTAGAGGAGCCAGGGGCCGTGACCCCTCTGTCACGCCACAGTCAAATCTTGGCTGACCCAAAACCTCAGAAGTCCTTGCCTTGAGCCTAGTGCAAAGGCACAAGTATTGCTCTCAGAGGCTTCCCAAGCTGAGACATGCTCCTCTTTCATTTCACCATCGTGAAAACAGAATTAGAGCCCTCATTACAACCAAGCCCTTTTGCTGGCACTCACTGAAAGATCTGTCTAAAACTTGGCAGTGGTTAAATCTAGTTACAGCGATAGCAAGAGAAAGTGTGGCTGCAAAGCTGAGAGTCATAGTGTCTCTCCCCTCTGCTAAAAGGAGACCTGTGAGTTTATTTGTGATCAACATCATGCAGAGAATCACGTTTTCTCATGCCCTTGCAAGGGAAATGATTGCTAATGGATCTCGTGCTTCAGCAGCATCTCTCTCCCTATGTTTCCCCAGTGTGTAGGTAGAGCAGCAAGCTTATGGAAACCTTTTGTCCTTTTGTAAATTGAAAGAGAACAACTCCTGCTTGCTCACAAAGATGAGAGCCAGAAAGTTATGACAGAAGTACTATTAACTGCTGACTTCTGAAACCTTGAAAAAAGAAGTTTGACAATGAAAGCCGCAGTAATCAAGGTGACAATAACACAAGGAGGGTGAAGGTAGGATTTTTCTAAGCTAGGAAACTGCACCGGGTAGGGGTAAACTTCCCCATGTGTTTCTGCATATATTTGCTGGGGTGACAAGGACTTTGAAACATGTTCTGGGATTGTGCGTTGTTCTTTATTATAATTACCAGTGCTACAGCAGTGCCTAGCAACTCTAATGAAGTAACAGGGTCTTATTGCAGAAGTCATTGTGTGAAGGAGGAATGAAAAAAAAAAAAAAAAAAGGCAACTTACTGTCTTAGGCATTTCAGGCAGAAAAGAGTATGAAACAAACACCCAGATTGGCACCATGTCAGCGGGTTTTACAAAATGAGTCCTGTGAGAAACAAAATATGTGAAAACCAAAGGCTGTCTTCCATATATTTACCAGTAAAGGGAGTCATGAGGAGATCCTAAGCAAAGGGAAAGAAATGAGAGGAACATTAGAGCGGCAGCAAGGGAAATGTCTGAGGCTATTTTAAAAAGCCTTGAAGACACCTTTCAGAATAAGGTGTTTTACGGGGCTGGGGGGAGGGCAGAAATTCCAGTATCATGCCTTCAAAATACTATTTCCACCTCCATTCCTCGTATTCACGTATTTCTAGCAATCTGGTTGTGATATTCATATACTACTCTCTCCTACTTAATGCCTAATTGTCACTGTACTATTGATCTCCGGCCCAGCTGTGAGTCGTTTCTAAGTGCACCATACAAACCATCTAGGGGACTTTGCACTCTCTGCTTAGTGATTTGGCTTCAGGTGTCTGTGACATTTCCTAGTTTCTTTTTTTTTTTTTTTTTCCCTAGTGTTCTCACTGGTTCACCATCCCTCCCCTCTCTGACTTATTTTTCCCACCTTACCAAAGAGAAGCTTCTGCTCTGAGCTGAAGCCATGCCATTTTTTTTCCACGGCTCTGCTGTTCCCCAGCCAGGGCCAGTATTTCTGGAGATCAATACTTTTTATTTTCTGTAGCCATATTTTCAGCCTTGTTGCTTTTCAGTGTAGTCTCTTCCCTGTTCGATGCTTTGCTGAAACCTTTGTCACAAGACTAATGCTCTGATTAATCAATAAGTAATAAGACTGAGCTAATTCCAGAGCTAAAGGGGAAATCCCAAGGGAAATACACTGCGTGCCTCCTTTTAAAAGTCTTTAAGGCCCCCAGCCTCATCAAAGTTCACAGGGCTAATGAAAGGGCTTTACAGACAGCGAGTATTGGACGACTGCATTTTTGCTCTTCATCCTGCCCGAGAGTAACAGATACTTCTCCATTCACAGCCCAACATGAGATGCATTCCTTGCAGACAAGGCCAGGAGGGAGAGGAGGTCAGCTCCAGCAACCAAAGAACTGCGTGGGTGAAGCACCACCTTCACCGAAATCAAGCCCAGGAAAAGGTGAAGATTCAGCTGTGCTCCTTTAGACAAGGCATGGTAGGGAGAGAGGAAACCTAGCCGAGACCTGGGAACCAGAATTATTCATGGACCCTACTGCTCATACCGGAGGAGGCTGAACAGCTATTCAACCCCTGTACGTCTGCTCGGCAAGGCTCGGGATTTTGTAGCCCTGTATTTTTACCCCACCAAAGCCAGCTAGCCCATTTCCCTTGTGCCCTTGGCAGCCTTATTGAATCTTCATGCTTAGGTCCCACCGTTTAATACAGCCACTGCTGTCTTGATCTATCATCAGCCTAGCTGATCTAGATCACAGATCCACAACGGGCAGTCCATGGCCATCGGTGGTGCTTTCAGTTTACGTGGTTCATCGGCTTCTCTGCTTCTCGTCCTTGGCAGGGCAGAACCCATGACTATGAACAGCTAGGCAGTCATGAAGCAGTCCAACACCTCATATCTGTAAAAAAAGTTCAGCCTTTGCTGAACTGAAAAGAGGGCAAAGTTTGGCTGAGTGTATTGTGAAAGTGCCTCTCCTCTCCTCGCCCACCCCCACATCTGAGACAGAAGAGCTCGGATTCAGCCAGCGATGCTGCCATTCTCTAGCACTGGTGAGAGACACCTTGAGCTATTTCACTGTGCCCCACGATGGAAAAGTACACGTACGCAGCTGACATCCAAACACTTACTGCCTCCGTATGCAGCGCATTCCCCATAGATCAATTCTGTACTAAACCTTCACTTTTTAAAAAGTTCATTATGTGGGAGAGGATAAGGCAGGGACAGCACAACCTTATTCAACAGCATAAATGGGTTTCTCTGGCAACCACCATCAAGCTGCATTACATAGTAGCTAAGTGTAGAAGCCGTTATATTTAGGTTCTGGGTCTGCTATTACCCTATCTTTTTTGCTGCAGAAAATTAACACGTATCTGCACATCTAGTTTAAGGTGGGGGCGGGGAGGGAAATCCACCCATCCACTGCCGGTGAGGTGGGGATGTGTCTCTGAAATCTGAAAAGGTCTACCTGGCTAACTTCATTCTCCTTCTCTTTTTATTTTTTGGGGTTTAGTGCATTTCCAGTTCTTCTTAAGTTTCTTAGCCTGCTCCAGACTTCCCACTTACTTTTGTTCAGCCGTGTCTGTGCTGGGCAGCAGATGCCCTCTGCGATGCTGCCTTGAATCCTGCACCCCGGGTGAGCCCCCCAGCCACGTCCCACCTGCATCCTGAGTCAAGGGGTGGCTGGATGACACTCCCCCATGCACCCCACACTGGGCTGGAGGAAGGCACAGGTGGGCAAGCCAAAATGCAGCATGCCACACTGGTCTTTCCTAGCTGGGCAGTTTGGGGACCTCCAGCATGGGTCCCCTTGCAGAGCACAGTAAGCCTCAGAGGACCTGGAATCGTTCATCCTACTTGTATTACATTGAGCCTAAGCACCCAAAGGTCCTGATTCCCATTTCAACCATCCTAAATGTCTCTGAAGTTCAGAGCCTGGCTTCCTCAGTGTCTAGCAACACTTCAGCCAAGAGGAAAGTCAGGTGTGTGTTTACTGACCATCACCAGCAGCACCCACGCAGGTGCGTAACGCACAGAGAGAGGGTACCCCACTTAGGGTCTCACCACCTGGGACTCCACAGCTCCAAAGGGGTAGGTAACCACTAGTTCCAAAATGTCTGTGGAATCTGATGGGAGTGCAAATAGCTGCTAGAGAGTGATAAATACCACCTTTTGATGACCAGTCTCCAGTCAAATGTCTCCGTTTAAGCACCCGAAATAGTGATGTCTAAAATCACGAGTCACTTTTCCAAAAGTGTGGATTCTATATATAATACAGACATCAGCAAGGGTAGCATCCAAGGGAGTTAAAAATAATTCTGAAATATTCTGGAGGAAATGAGTTATGAAGAACTTTTCTTGATGGTTTGGTAATTTTTAATTTTTATAACTTTCCTTAGTATCTTCTGATTTCTGTGGTCATCCTTTCTCCCAGCTTACCACGGAGAGATAATTACAGCAGCTACTCTTAAAAAAGGAACAACTGAAATAATTACTATAATTCAAATCAAAGGAAAAAAATTATGTTTCCAAGAATTAAGAAATAATGCACATACACTGTAGGGAATTATCTACAAACAGTTACGACAGACAATAACAATACTGTTTATATGTATTTGGCAGGTATATCTCAAATAATAGTGATAGCTTGACATCCAGGGATTAGCTCATGGACTCATTATCTTTTGAATGAGCTTAATGTTTTTAAAATCATTAGATCAAGCCTTAGTCTGACATATGCATTATGTAAGTTTCCTTCAAAGAGCCAGCCTATACGAGGTGCTCTCCATCTCCTGATATTATTGATTCTCCAGTGGTTTTTGGCAAACCCCTGGGCAAACCCGCAGCAGTTTCACAAGCCACAAAACAAGTTTTTGGCATAGGTTGCCACCACAATGTATGTATTTTCTTGTTACTCAAGCCAATAAAAACATTTTGTTCAGAACCCAAATGATTATTTTAAATCCTAACTTATTTCATACCTTCTTCTGGAAGTGGAATTTAGAAAGGAATTGGTGAGAGGTGGACTGAATGAGGGGACAAGAAGCTGGGTAGAAAATCACCTGAACCATGAGGCTCCAAGGATGGTATGAGTACCAAGTCCAAATGGCACCCACTTGCCTTTGAAGTCCCTCAGAAATCCAACTGCTGTTTAGTGTCTTTAGCAAGGGACTGGATGAGGGGAATGAGTGAGCTCTCTGCAAGTTTTCATATGAAGGCAAAGCTGGAGAGCGGGCTGGAGAAACGGAACAAGATGAACCTCAGGAAGTTCAAAAGTGAAACACCAAGCCCTGCCCTGGTGAGGAATAACCCCATGCACAGGGCAGGCTGGGGTCTGACTGGCTGGAAAGCAGCTTTGCAGATAATACCTCCAGGTCCCAGTGGACACCAAGTTGACCAGGAGCCAGCAATGCACCCTCGCAGCAAGGAAAGCCGGCAGCATCCCATGCCACCTTATCAGGAATGAAGAAGCGACTGTTTCCCTCTGCTCTGCAGCCTGAGACCCAGCTGGGGTACTATATCCACTGCTGGCCTCTGTAGTACAAGAAAGATGATGCCACTCTGGAGCCAGTCTAGCGGAGGGCTACCAGGATGCTGGAGCACATGATGTACGGAGAGAAGCCGAGAGAGCTGGATATGCTCAGCCAAAAGGAACGAAGGTGACGGGAAGACCAGTTCTCTGCAAATACTGAACACCACACTTCTTGGGATTGCTGGAAGGGCAAGAAGCAATAGATCCAAGTTGAAATGGGGGGGAGGTTGACTCAATGCAAGAAAAACATTTTGTGGCTATGCAGCTCTTCCCCTTTCAAAGCCAGTCTGCTGGGAAACCAGTCCCTTCTGCTAGGCACCAGCCACCTGTCATAACACAAATTATAAATTTATCTTACTAGATATCTGGATTCAGAAATAACAACGAAACCTCAGCACTGGGCAGGCAGTCATCACAAGGGCAAAATTCCTTCCCTGAGCCCCAAGAAGATACCAGTATATTGGCCAAAACAAAGGCATTAAACCGAATCTCTCTCAGATTATGAAGAGGAAGGGCAAGAGCTCTTCATCCTATTGCAAAATGGTACCCAAAGGCAGGTTAAAAGGCTGGGGTGCTCTCAGAGGGAGACAGCGGCCCCTTCTAAGCCATGTTCCTTCCCTCCCAATGGGCTGGCCCAAAAGGCTGATGGATGTCCAACCCCGCTGCAGCTACCAAAGGCTGAGCTCTCAAAGGAGGCAAGAGAATAGCTTGACAAAACCCAAGATACTATTTTCTACTCTTCACCCTAACAAAAATACATCCTGACCATTAGAGTTCTGTAGCCTGAAAGAGAAAGTCAAGAGTAAAAAGTAAATTTTTGGTTCCTTCAAGATGGCATTAACTAAACTGGAACTTTCTACCCCAAAAAATGCATGCGGGAAACCAAGGTTTCTGTTGGCTGAAAGTTTAAAATCAAACTGAAAAAAACCCAGCTAGTTATGTGTTTTTCCAGTTTAGGACTAGGCTGCATTACAAGTATTTAGGGATCTGATGCTAGTGGGCTAGAGATTGCTGTTACTACTGCTTGCAGCAGTGGGGGTTTGTAGCTCATAAGAGACCAACAACATAACAAGCAGATGAAATGTGTGGACTGTTGCTTACACAGCACCAACATCTTTACAAAAGAAACAAATCTTTTTTTAGGCTTAACATCAGTTCTGTCAAAGACTTCCAAGAATAAACAGTCCCTCCCCTGCCTTGCGAACATATCAGCCCAAGCATCAAGCTGTAGTCTTATCTCACTTAAAGATGCTGATTCCAAAAGTCTTCTCAGTTTACCAAAACAAATATTAAAAACGAGATTAAATGAAAGGATATGTTTGCATTCATTTCCAGAACATATGCATGTAATACTTGCCTCCATTTGGAGAGGGAAAAAATAAATAAATCAAGACCACCTCCCCTAATTAGACTCCAAAAGCCAACAGGTGAAGGCTAGCTAACATATATTCTTACTTGAATTGAATCAAACATCACACCTTTAAAAATAATGTGCACAATAAAGTGAAAAAACTGCCATTTTCCCTATCATTCCACAAATATCCTGTGAGAGACTTATATAAGGTGGTTTGTGGGTTTTTTTGTTAATTTTGTGTAATATTGTAGCTTTTTTCCCCTCCTTTTTTCCCTTTTCTTTGTCTGAGATGGGTGGGTGAACCTGGCAGTGGTGCAGAGAAATTAACTACATGTTTCAAATTATCACCGTCTCTTAAAGTATGGAATTTTAATGGATTTTTAATTAAGATCTAGTCAAGAAAAGTAAGGACATAGGAGATGCTAGTGCTAGACTTAGGTTTTTCAACAGACGAATAGGTGGAACCATTTTGCTGTTGCATTTTGCAGACTGCTGGAGCAAGATCACTCAGCAATTAGTAGCACGAACATCGTCATGAGGGGCTTAGGGTGTTAAGCCCTTTGATGCTGAGCTTACAGGGTGGTATCTTTGAGGAAACAGGGAGTAAAAGGGAAGGTTTTCCTTGTGGAGAAATTCTGTTTTGATGGCAGGTAGGTAGGAATCACACAGAGCTTTGCAGAGGAGGCAGAGGAAAGATGCAGGGCACTTTCCTGGACCGAGCTGAGCCCACAGGACCAGGGCAGAATGCGTTCCTGAGGAGGGCTGCAGAAGGGGGTTGTGCTGTCTCATTAAGTCAGGTGTACAAAAGTGCCTGGAGGGTTTTTTTTCAAAGCCTGAATAACTTCTCTTATATAGTAAACTGCTGCTTTCGGTAAGTTCCAGGTCCTTGAAAATGGAGCGAGAGGGATGAAATGCAGCCAGTGGCCCACAGCGTGCCCCCCGCCTTGGCTCACCCATGGCACAGGGGAGCCAGGGACAAGCCAACTCCATCGCTCCGGCAGCCCTTAGAAAACCGGCCCGGTAAAAATCATGTCATACCCACAGTATCCACTGCTTTCTATGTTTTTAATTAACCCATTAACAGTAATAAATGAATCGCCTTTAATGTTGGAACCTGCACTGCATCCTGCACTGCTTCCCAGTAGTTTTCCATCACTTTTCCCTCCCTCTTCCTTGCCTTGGGGGAAACGCTGAGGGGGAGGCATGCCCTGGTCACCCCTGCAGGCAGGGGAGGTTATGCATGCTGCACTTAACGACTTATGGGGCTGAGATTAACCGCGATTAGATCTGCCTCACACATAGTTTGATTGAAAGGATTTTTGGGTAGCGCAGAGAAGCCATTTCCCTCAGTTCTTGCCACAACTGTAAAGAAACACCAGGTAGGTTGAGGACTGCTCAACGGTCTGTATGTGATGTACTAGCAGATGGTTTGCAAACATTTTTTGAATGATTTGATGAAGAAAAACCGCTGCTGCCTCCGTGGCTGGCTACGCCTCCTTGGCCCCAGCGCATCTCCAGCCTACTGGCTATGGTGGGAGTAGCTATCAGGGACCGGGGTGGGTGCCAGGGCACTGGGATGCAGGGAAGGGCTGTGGGAGAGGAACCAGGGGCTTGGAGAGCGTGGAAAGGCCTGGGATACCACCGTGGGCTCTCCTTCCACGCCACACCACCACGGTAAGGATTGCTTTGGTGGCAGCTGCCTCTAGAGGGCTCATAGCCTTGCTGGAGAGGCAGCAGCCTTTGTTCTCACCTTGCACAGCACCGCTGCCGGAAAAATGCTTCATGTGTCGCTTTGCTTTTCAATCTTCCCTTTATTTCCACTCAGATCTCCAGCGGCTTGACCTCAAACCCAAAGATGTGGGGTGCGAGGGGTTTGTGTGCCCGCGCTCACGCTCCCCATCGGGGGGGTGGTGGGGATTTGCTGCCTGCCCACCTCCCGTGTAGCTACATCCCCTTTGCATCCTTCAACCCCCCAAAAGCTGAAGGCCTTAAATGCTGCCCTCCATTGCACTTAAACCCTGCCACACACCTGCTGGGGCAAGCACTTCTGCCGCAGAGCTGACACACCTGTGTGCCGTGGTTATTGGTCCTGCTCTTCAAGATGGGCTGCCAGAAGCGTAGAAATCCAAGACCAGTGCCACAACCAGGTTTTGCATCTAAAGAGAATCTCCGACCAGGAAAAGGGGAAACCTAGACAGAAGTCATACTTATTAATCCCATGTTTTCTGATAGCTTCATCAGGTAGATGGACCTGTATCTCCAAACACTTGCAAAACCTTGGAAGATATTCAAGACTGGCTTGCTTCTCCAGGACCAGTTGCTAAGTACGCACAACATAATTTTAAAGCTCTTTTCTGTGAGCAACAGTTACACCTGCAATGAAATTTGTGAATATGCAGCTTTAACACTGTTAGCACTGTTTAGTCATCCCTCTGACTTTCCCTGCGAACACCACCCCACTGTCAGTATTACATCCCATACGCAGTTCTGTTGCCCGTTTGTTCAGCTTTATCCTAATGTGGGATAACGGGCCAGGATCACTTCGCAAAGCAAGCACCTGGAAAGCTGAAGCCACTTATTCTGACTAGTGATTTTATAAACTTCAGAAACCTCTGGAGTCCATCTGCAGGTAGTTTAGACTCATCAAACAGGATGAGATCATCTCACTTGCTGTACAGCACCTCCTGACAGGGAGAGTTCAGCCTTTACTCTTACAGCTTTTGCCACCTTCTGCCGAAGCCAGCAGAAAGGTTCGCGTTGGCATGGCTGAAACAGGGACAGCCCGCCAGTCCCCCAAGAGGCACAGGTGACTTCACCGTGGGGCAAGACTCCCCGTCCACAAGTGTCAAAAGCTAAGTCTGATAGCATGAGGGCTCCAGCAAGTTCTGAGAGCCAACAGACCTTCCCATCCCCTGAGGAGGGGTCTCCACCTGCCCTCCACGGCAGCAGCATGTGTAGCCCTCTCCTTCACGGGTGGCGCCGACCGGGTTCGTTTCTTTCCCCAGGGAATGGAAAGAGCTTCTGCCCAGGGAACAGCCCCTGCAGCAAGGAAGGGAGCTGAGACTGTGGCTACTGCAGTTCAGTCCTCTGGCACACATCAGCGAGGGCTCTACACGACGACAGTATAACCGGTCTTTAATGAAGCAAACTGAGTCAAAGCCACAGGCAAAACACAAACACCGAGCGCCAGGAAGGGAACCAACAGCCGCCGCGGCAGCGCTGCGTGCCAAATGCCCCAGCACACGACAGAAGACTGTCACGCTGCTGCCGGTGTTTTGTCATCGTGATGTGCAATTTGCTTACATGTGTTCAGCACAGATAAAATAATGATCAGCCTTTACTTGGCTTCTCACTACCAAGCGACGATTTCAGTCCTGCAAGAGCCCTTTTCCATCCGCAGCCCTTGGTGCCGCTGCGGCGAGAGGGTGGATGTTTGCGTGGATGGAGGTAACTGGACTGTGTATTTCCCAGGCTGCCAGATGGATCCCGTGCGCTCCTGGAGGACTCAGGCTCTGGGCACTGCTCACAATTGCTTCAGTGCCCTTGACTGATAAACTTTGTCTTGTGGCTCCACGCTTTGGAAAGCCAATTTGCATGTATATTGCCAATGATTATTTACTCATTACTTTTATTAGGGGGAATCCCACAGGGGCCTCTTCTGACGATCTGTCCTATAGGTGTTATATGAACATAAAGCTTTATGACAGTTCTGCCACAAAGGTTTTCCAGTGTCTAGGAGGCAAACGAGCTTGATTGCTCTCAGCATTTACAGCTGCTGCAGAGGTAAAAGGAGAAGGGTCCTTCCTGTAAACAGAGCTCAGAGTTCACAGGCAGCCTCATCTCTCGAGGGAGTAGAGGGCTACACAACAAAATCCTCACAAGCTAGATCATGTTCCTCCTTCAGGGGCCCTGGGGATTGCTCCAGCTATTTGTCAGACAAGCTATGTTCCTCTGCATCTTTTCTTCTCGGCATCTGGAGACACCACCAATTTGTCAGGTATTTGATATTCACTGTGATTTCAGAACCGTGTGTTGCCCTTCGGTGCTTAAAAAGCAAGCTTTGTTCAGTCGTGCTGAGTTTCCTTGTATAATCTTTACTGGCTTAAAAAAAATAATTGAAAGAACAGAGTCATTTGGAGGAAAAGGGCCTGGTTTGGCTTCCATAGACTCATTGCTTTGTCCTAGGACCACTCGCAGCAGCTGCCTGGCAGAAAGAAGGTACAAGGCCAGCTGAACTCCTCCTGCTAAAACTCCTTTGCACGTTTTGCTCTGCATCATGTTCTGCTCACAGGCTACAAGCAGAGATAAGGCCAGAGCATGCCTTTGGCTCTGTGATTTGGAACCCTGCTGCAACCCTGCACAGTTTTTTGTACCTTTCCAGCAGTGCACGGAGGAGCAGGAGGTGGGTGGCACCCTTCAGCCCCCGCCCAGGAGTTGCCTTCCTCCACGCTGGCAGCCAAATTCAACAGAAAAGAGGAGAGTGATCCCTGAACTGAGAAAGTGTGTGCATCCCAAGCTTCCAAACGTGCCCAGCCAGCAGCCCATCAGTGTACTGCCACAGCGGCCAAGGTTCATTGCAGCCAGGCACTGCAGGATCCATCCCAGTCTATGAAACCCCCTCCCAGTCTGGCTAGAGTCCCCTGAACATCCCCGTGCTTATTCACAGTCACTTCTCTCATTAATCTTTGCATGTGGTTTTTGGTTTTAGTAATTTGATTACACTTGGGTTGTGTCCAAGCTTTTCTTTGCATCCGATTATAAATTCCTTTTACCTAAGTGATTGCTTTCAGATTCAAACATCCCACAGGTTTCAATGCATCTGACTGGCCTCGGCCTTCCCACCTGCCTCAGGATGAAATTTTTAACAAAATCTTAGCAGAACTGGCCCATGTTAAAATGAATAATGCAGCCATGAAGATCATTCATATGAGCATATTAAAACAGTCAGATGTTTTAGTGGCTTTGATTTTACAATTAATTGAGCATTCATCATTCTTTCCCTTTTAAATGATATAACTACTGCATAGCTTAAAAGAGTTCCAGGTGGCAATGAGACTTGTACTATGTAATGTTCCCACTTAGTGGTATGCTTTGAGATTATAACCATCAACTTCATAACTTGATAACCTTCAGAATTTTCATTGCTGTTTCATGATGAAAGACTGACATATAGCGATTAATTTTCATACCCTTTTTTCTAAGAAGAATATGTGAATCCCTGTAAGAGCCAAAGTTTCTTATGAAGAAATGCGTACTGTCTTATCCCTTACATTTCAGTCTCCTGAAATATAAGGTCAAAAAGCTTATAATCAACTACAATATGTCCGTTCTTTTTATTAGCCTATAAACCCAAGGGGCAGGAGAGTGGCTTTCACAGAAGCATGTCGGTTTACATGCCTTCAGTGTAACGTGGACTGCTTTATTAAAGTATTGCAGCAGTGATTGTGTGCCCTCAGCCTCCATAATTCATTGCATCAGATTTTTAAGACAATATTAAAGTCATCACTCAAATAGTGACCTCAGTATTAAAATAACTAAAAAACTTGTTTAAAACCCATCTTTGCTAGTGCCTGATTAATACGTTCAATTTTATAGCCTAACTAGATAAACCTCATTACTGTGAATATAAACTCAGAAACTAATTTAGTTGCCAAGTGGAATGTAAGCCACGTTATCAATACAGTTCATAAAATTAATAGCTTCTAGTACTGTATCAAAACCTCCTCCCTCCTCCTGGTGACTGAAACGCTAGAGCAGTAACTGAGCATTTGAGAGGTTCCCTTCTGGCTCCACGTTCATTCAGGGTGATGGAGCTGAGCACCCTTTAGTGTGCCCAGCTTCCTTCCCCTGGTGGAGATGGGCTTGTGTGCAAAAAAGCCCTTGCAAAAGTGCTCTGGATAATTTCATCTCAGCAACTCTATGAAACTCAGTTGGGACAAACATAATGCTGCCAAATTTACTGACTTTTCACAGAAATATCTCAGGGTTAAACACGTTCTGTTGGTAGCTAGGGTGACTGGCCAGAACTGGTTACATGCAGGTTTAGTGTGTGTATATACATATATATATTATATATATATATAAAAATAAAATATATATACCCGCATTTCCTAGATGCTCCTCTATCAAATGCTCAGCTGCCACTTCTGTAGAATAAAAATGCTACTTAATACTATACAGTAAGGAAACTAACGTTCACTTGAAATTCTAGACGTCATCCTAAAGCTTATGGATATGCTATATTGCAGAATGCAAGGCAGTGTTCTGCTTACATCTCAAAGAGCAAAGCTTTAATTTTTAATGTTGCAGAGATGCTCTTTATCACCGTCTTCCATATCTTTAAGCATATCAGCATTTCACAAGTGTTGCTAAAACAGTTGCCCAAGGTGCAGCAGAATTTCTGGATCACTCTCTTTTTCCATTAGGCTGAGTATCCAGCATGGCAGGATTACATGTGCTCATCCCCCAAAATAACTGTTCGGTTTGGTGCCAAAGGGGGAGCGAAAGTTTCACAAATACTTCAAACTTTTGCGCTGGATTTATATAACAAGCCAAAATTTCAAATTGTTTCAGCCAGGGAGGCTGCTGCTCCCTCCTAAAAGCTGCTAGGTGGACTGTCCTCAGAGGTCGCCACATTTCTTGCTGCCAAAGTGAAGTGTGAGCGCCTAGGATGCAATAAATTTAACTGCTGTAAGTGGGACATTTTTAGAAAAACGTTAATTACTTTCACTTCAAAGAAGAAATATTTCATGCAAGCTTTAGTCTGTTCCTGGTATTGTAGGTAAATCCTACAGAGAGTCAAAGACTCAAGAATGGGTCAGGAGATGCAGATGAGTTAAAGAAGTGCACAAAATCACTTACATAAGGGGGAAAAAAAAGCAGTAAGTGGACTGGGCTCTGTGTGTGTCTATTCACACAAGTATACTTAGATTAACACCATCATGTATGAAACAGTATGACCAAATGTACTAAACAGCTTCACTCAGTTCGGCCTTGGCTCTGGATTTGAGAAGGTCCTGGCACCCGACATTTCTTTTCCGAAAATGTAGCTTGCTAAGAATATCCTCCCACTTCCCTGAGTTTCCTCATCCCTGAAAAAAACAACTGTGTCTCCAGTACATACATAAGTTATATTTAGTTCTGCATCAAACACATGAAGCACCTTGAAAAGAGTATAAGCAGGATACAAACCACTCTCTCCCAAGTCTCAGACCTAAGACATCTCTATTTATGTAGGCACAAGCTATCACAACAACTTTTTTTTTTTTTTTTACTTTCTGAGATTTTAAAATGTTATTCAGGACTGACTTGCTAAAATTTCACTTTTCCACTAACTCATGTTGCAAACAGAAGCCAGCTATGTCAGAGGCAAGGCCTTCTACATACTGGGAAGCTCCATCCACATGTTCTGCCTGGCCTGGCTGGCTAGTGGCAAGTGGAGAGGGTCACCCATAGGAAGGGGACAAAACTCCAGCAATGAAATCCATCAGGCTGAGGTGGCAGCCAAATGTTGCAGACTTCGGTCTTAGTATTTGTTCTCCAGCCTTTTCAGTACCTTGCCTAACAGTAATAACTATGTGTGTGGAATACCCCTGGCACAGGAGAACAGGTGCACAGAGAACCTTTTTATGGAACCTTACTATTTCCACTAGGAATTGACTCAACACGTCAAGATGATTAAGTCAGTCATTCTAAATGATTTGACCGACAAATACTGACTCATAGAAAATGCCTGTTTTTCTCTGCATACTCTTACCCTGACCCTTGACACCTATCAACAAGTAATAAACTATTTTATTCCTGTTTTCATTTCAACCAATGTCCCTTAGAGCATCGATTTAGATAGATTCATTTAGTCTTAGCATCACTCATAAGAAACACTTGGAGTAGGTACCTGACAGTAACTTTCTCTATGGCTTTAAAAGCTTCATTAACTAAGACTGGATTCAAGTCCACATTTCAAAGCGGAGTCTCTTTTCCCTTTCAGATGTTCCCCCAGTTTATCAACTCTTACATCACTCCTAAGGGTTGGTTCTAAGTCAACAGCTTCATTTCCCAAGTCAAGTGGCAGTACGCTTGCTTATGCTGCTGTATGTGGGCAGATCGCCCTGGAAAGCCCTGTAATTAAGAGTTTAGACAAGAACTTGGCAATAAATTGTCCGTGAATACCGAACACTCGCATGCAGGAACAGAGGGAGAAAGCACTTTGCAAACAATAGGATTGAAAGAAATAAGCACTCACAGCATTTGTGCCTATTTAAATGGGCAGATGGAGCTGTTTGGGCCTATCAGGTCAGTAATCCACAAACTAAGAAGGATTTATGTGATAGACCATAATGGCTTAAATCCACTTTAAGAAGGAGGGTTGCAATAACTTGGAACAACGTTCAGTATATTCAGGGGAGCTGCTGCGGTAAATAACAACGAGGCTTTTTGAATTAGCACAGTTATTTAAAAATCAACCGTACAGGTGAAATAACAGGGTTTTTAAACGCCTTTGTTCCGCTGATCTTCAAACTACCAAAGCTTTAATAGCGAATGTCACAACAGTGAGTCAGAGGCAGGCTGGCAGCGCAGCCCGTCCCCGGGGAGCGGTGCAGGGACAAACCTCCCTGCTCTTCTTCGCTGGAGGAAACCTCATCTGCAGCCTCGGGATGCAGCGGGAAGGCGCGTGCTGTGGGTACAGCACGTGTCAGGGTTTTCTTTTTTCCCTTGTTGACCTCTAAGCAGCCCCTAACCTCCCGGAGGCTCTCGCCTGCCATGGGGCATGGTGATCCCAGCCTGAATGGGGCTGCCCAGCTGCAGCTGGAGCCCTGCTGATTCCCCAGGGATGGATGGGGCAATGGTCTCCACCTGGTCAGGGTGGGTTGCCCTTAGCCAGTTGGGTACAGGTGCAGGGCAGGTAGGGTTTCTGAAGAGTTTCCTTGTTTGCTAACTTGATCTTGGGTTAGGAAAAGGTGCGACAGGTATTTCATGTCTCCTTTTCTGAGCAAGCAGGAGTTGAGTTTCTTGGGTACATCATGAAGCTGATTTAATGAGGTAGGTGAGCGTCTATTTTATTGCTGCATATGGGAGTGAGTCTACAAATAGCAGCAAATATGAGTTAATGCTCTCTTCTACCTTGCTGGGTAGTAATAGATTTCTGTATTGTCCTCTCCTTTAAAGAGTCTTACCTATTTCCAGATTCTTGACTCTGGCCTCCTTGGAGTTTACTACTCCTTCCCTCAAATTTCCTTATGTTTCCACACCGCCCCCCCCCCCCCCCTTTTTTTTTTTCCTTTTAACTACCTAAATATTGGAAAACTTCTGTACTGCAGTCTTAGCAACAGTAGTTTCCTTTCTTTTTCTGGCCATGCAATAGTTTGGCAATATTTCGTTATGCCTCTGTCTGTCAATATTGGTACAAGGCATTAGAACAGCTTTTCATTAGCTAGAGAAGCTGTGACCTCGTACAAGTTAATAAGAGATGTATTTGATGGTATTTAGCAGCTAGGATGGGTAGGAAGAATACAACCAGCGCTTGCTATGGAGAGCAGTTCCCCTCGTGAGGAGGGGTGGGCACACTCTCCAGCATCCCTTTGGTCACACCAGCTCATCGCAGCTTTCAACCCAGTGAGCAAAGCTCAAGGTATTTTTCCTCTTGCTGGTGAGGAGAGTCAACTGAGTGATGCTGAGGCACTTGGATACTCTGGATACAGGTGTCCTATTGAAACTGATACACAAATACAGAATAAAGACAAAAGCCCTAGGGAATGCTGTGAGCTGCTCCCCAGCATGTCCCTGGATGTGTGCATATTGCACCTTTTCTAGTCAAGAGCTGTTCTTGTCTGCAGCCCGGGAAAATACGTGGTTAAACGCACTGATCTACAGTTTTCTCTTTGTTGCTTTCAAGAAGTTCAAAAGACTTACACCCACCAGCAGCAGAAATTGGTGGGAGCTGAACAAAGGAAGAGTGCTAGGAGTTTGTTAACTTAACTGCTTGTGGTTGGTTCTGCCTGCTTGTTCCCCTGATGTGTGAAATGTATGCGTATGTATAAAATGCGAGCAGCTTGAAATGTTGGTGAGTTTTGGTTTTTTTTAATTGAAATGTGTTTGGGTTTTGTTTTTTAATATAAGTATGTAGAAATGGAGTCTAGTCTGTTGCAAAATGTGTTTGCACTACAGAAAAATGAAGAACTGGACTTCAGTGTGAATTTGATTGCTTCAATATTTGTATAGAGTAAAACTGGAGGGGGAAGAGGGAATAACGGTAATTTAATTGGTCAGGTGATTTCTGTGAGAATAATATCCCTTCTCTTAACATTCTTCCTGTTGTTTTTTTACTCAGTCCTTGTTTCTGTGTCTTTAAATCAGCAAGTAATACCTGTTTGGGAAGACAGGAGGGGAAAAACCCTCTGGGTGCTCAAGAGAACTCACATTATTTCCAAACATGGAAGTTTTGTAGATCTTGCTTTATTTTTTCTCTCTGATCAAAAGGTCAGGAACAGCATCTTTGGAACTTATGAAATTTCTTCTCCACTTCTAAAACACTGTCATTCCATTTTTCCACTGAGCAATGAAGAAAAATCCTACTTAGAAAATCTGAAGAGGAGAAAGGAGGCTTGAGGAGGTCTTGCTAAGCTTAGCAGTTCAGCGTACTTGGCATTCATGGTTATTCAGTGCAGAACCTGAAAAGGTACTTAACTTAGTCTCAGAATTAAGGGCATGTTTAAATATTCTTTTAAATCAAGTCCAGGATTACAGCTGAATGTGAAGAAGAGTTTCATGATTTGCTGACAGCCATAGGAAAATAAAGAAGTAATTTTGATTTGAGCCAATGAATATTTAAACAAAAATTCACAGAATAAAGAACTAAAAAGGATCACTTGTGGTAAATAATTGTCTTGATTGGTCTGAAGGAGTGTGGGTTTTTTTCAATTTGGGCTTTCTGAATAGTTTTAAAATACATTTTGAAAGTAATTTTAAATGGAAAGGTTGTTTTGTGCTTGAAAAGCGAAATACATCACTACCAAAATTGTCAAAGTACAATATTTTTCCTTTTTCAGGTTTGCTTGTCATGCACTCCCAGCCCAACAACAACTGTTTCTAAGAACAGACACTGGTAAAACTGACCCAGATCCAAAACATATTTCTGTAAGTCTGTATAGAGTCTTTCTCATTTGATGTTTCGGCCAAGTACTTTGTCCAGCTATGATCTGTATGTCGCAGGAAACATTAATAACACTTTACCTCTATAACCCACTGCCCTCCATAATCCTTCAGATGTCAGGGTATATGCTGGCTCAGCGAGGTTATCCCCCACAAACGGATAACTCGTGGGTGAGCAGCGGCAAGATAGGCAGTGTGTCAGTGTCAGCAGTAAGATATCAGTCTGTGATGGCATGGCGAGCAAAGGTTTAAATGGAGCTATTTGTCACGTACTAATGCAGTGATGAACACAGAAGTCTGGATAAAGCTGACGGTCGGATTTCTGATCTGTACAAAGGGTACATGTTCGCTAACTGTGGGAGACTGAGCATCACTGTGCAGGCAAAAGTATCTTGTGATGAGGTCAGCTAGAAGAAGCAATAGCAGAAATACCGAGTTCTCAGGGGAAATCCTGACCCCGTTGAACCAGCTGGGAACTCTGCAATATGAGGTACTCCACCGCCGCCTTCCTTGCGATGAGAGTCAGGCTAGTTCTGGGGTTGTGAGCCTGAGCCTGCCTCCCAGCTGCACACCAAGTAGGAACGCACCGGGGCACGTGTTTAATTTTCTTCTTTGCCTGCCCCATGCATAGGGCTGTTTCACACAGAAGCCCAGCTATGAGGGATGTCAAACCCTGTCTGGGTGACCAGGAGGTCCAAATGTTAGGATATGCCCTAGCAGAATGTCATCTTCCCAGTGGGAAGGAGTGGATGCAGACTGGAGGAACCCCATGTCCCTCCTTCCTGCCCTCGTGCAGGTTCCCCCAGGTAGTCTATCGGCAAGTCTTCTACAATAACAGATCAACAGCAAGGAAATCAACTCATGTTGATTTTTTTCACGTTGTGTGAATGCATTCAAAGTTTCCATATATAAGGGACAGATTATTTTAATCATGAAACTTTAAGCTGCTATTTATAACAACTAGAGCTAGCTACATCTGGTGCCCCTGAGCTCAGCCCCTTCACGCAAGGGTTAGTGTCTTTACTTGCTGCAGATCAGTGTGATTTCCATACCCTCAGAGCCAATGGCTCTGACACATCATGAGTCCCTCAAGCCCGGATTGTGGGCACCTACAATTTAACCTGAGTATGCAAAGGTCTTAAAAGAATATAAGCAACGGAGAGGAAAAGAGGAAAACAACTGGGGAAAATTGACTTTAGGTGTTTTATCTTACCAGAAGATTTCTTTTTTTTTTTTTTTTTCCCCTAGCATGTCATGGGGACAAGGTGATACAAGTTCCCTTCAGCCTTCACTAGTTGAACCTCTATGACAATCTACTTGGCTTGTTAGCATATTGTTTGTGGACCCTTTGCATAGCTGCTGGAGTTGTTTTAGTTTCCAAACTGACCAAAGAAATTGTAGCAGCTTGGTGGGAACCCAGAAATAGGCTTTCCGCATCTGAGAACTCAGATTTTATCCCAAATTGACCTGGGGGTGTTTATCAGTGGGTAGCTGATATTTACCAAGTATTTCAGGCTTTGCCTGTGTCTTTTAATTAAATCAAACCAACATAGTCATACAATCAGGTCATACATCATAAAAACCAGGTCACCATACACTACTCATAAATTATCATAAAGCATCTGTCACACGCTTAATCTGCTTTTGAAAGTGGGGGCTGCCTTTGCTTAAGCCTGTATCTTAAGCTACTGCTTTAGCCCCCTGTTTGGCAGTGCTTGATCGGAGGGCAAGATTACTTGTGCTTATTGCGCAACATTCAGTGTAGAAGCAGCTGACTCATTATCAAACAGCATCTCTAAACAGGGTGTTTACAGCTTTTAACATTGGTGCAGAAAAGCTAGGAGCTGTGCTAGTGGTCCTTCACATAGAATAATATTTATTCCAAAAGTCAAGAGGGAGTAGAATTGTTTACTTGTTTTGAGGTAGGGGAAAAGGTTACTTTGAGGTATGCAGAGTGCGTTAAATGAAAAAAAAAAAGTTTTGAAGAATTAGCAGAGGTGGGGATTAAGGATAATTGCTCACTCTTTTGTCTGCAATTGTCACGTAGCATTTTAGGGCATGGAAGTCTGAGCATTACTGGATTCAGCACATCTCCCTCTATCTCAAACTAAATCGTAGAATGTCCCTCTTCACTTCAGCTGCTGCGATCATGGTAAAGATACCGTGCTTTATGCTGCATGCACTGTGAAGGGGAGGAAGACATAGTAAAACCCACGTGTCTGTTGACCTCTTGCCTCTGTACTTGCATGAGGTACCAAATCCTTGGAGATAGGTAGCTGCAGAATATAGTACACCAGTTCTTTCTCCTCCTATGTCAAGTGAGGGAATAGAATAACAAAGCCTCAAACTTGCCTGTCAGTGCATGGCTCCTGGAATGGCTGCAGGAAGGGGGTAATGACTGAGAAGGTCACTGTTGAGAAAAATGCCTTTGATAATGTCTCTTGTTCTAAACAGTCTAGCCCAGACTGGTCAGACAGACATCAGAGTATTGTATTTCATGTAAGGAGCAGAATATCTGCCTCAGTCAGGACTATTCTGGTTGAGCCTTCATCATGAGCACCACTAACAACAAGAGAACAACAGTCTGACCACGCCAATTTTTCTTTTGCATGTCTCCATGAGGATAAAGGGACAATTGATCTTAAAGGTGTCTGTACAGGATTCTTCTTTAGTGTGCTGAATGGTGTCTATCAATAGAGGATCTGTCCTTTCTGGTA
The DNA here is from genome assembly GCF_017639655.2 of Falco naumanni. Taxonomy (NCBI): domain Eukaryota; kingdom Metazoa; phylum Chordata; class Aves; order Falconiformes; family Falconidae; genus Falco; species Falco naumanni. The sequence goes on along the minus strand of NC_054056.1, from coordinate 25,370,921 downwards.
AATGGCAATATCACTTTCACTTCATATCATCTTCACTGTCCAGGCCTGGTTCCCTCGAGGACGTACCTTACCGTTCTGCAACAAAGCAAACCAGAACTGAGAATTGCTGTGTTCACCGTAATGCTTCTTGTGCTCAAATAATATCCTGCTTTATTAGTGGAAAGAGCAGGCAACCAGCTTCCACAAGGGCTGTGACAATGGACCTGTCAGTCACATCAAAATTTTAACTCTGCGAAAACGAAATGGGTTTGTTCAAATCTTCTAGGGACTTCTTTCTCTGCAGTTGCATATATTTGCATAGTGATTCACAGATAAGTGCATGCCAATAGCCACTTCTGTGAACAGATGTTGACAGAAGTATCAACAGAAGTATCAGAGTTAGGAGAACAAGTATGTCTTTTTGCATGCACAGAGAAATGCATAATCTAGTGGTATGCTGGAAATTTCAGTTAGCTCTGCCTTCCAACACGTGTATCAAGTCACTGCATGCTAATCAGCCTTTGCAGAAGGGTTGATGCTTCTCAGTAATATTAAGCAAGAATTTAGAATAAGAAGGGGAGAACCAGAAGAGTTGCTCTGCAGTAATATTGGTAATAGAGACACTGTATGCATACTTTATGACATCCTATTAAAAAAAAAAAGCAACATTCAATTTAAAATGGTGTATTTGTCAAACAGTGCAGTGATTGAATATGTTCTTAGTCATTACCATAACAATAATGTAGCAAATATTGAAATAATTACCCAAAACTTCAAACATTTGGTATGGGTTATTTCAGTAACAGGTCTGAAGGAATCCACTTGGATATACGTCTCCCTCACACGTTGCTGTTATCAAGGTGAAGCCTACGAAACAGGGACATAAAGCTGAGAGCTGTCATAGACCAGCATGACATAGTGGAAAAAAGAACAAGTTTTGAATAGTGTCTCAGCTTCCTTTATGCAGCAAAAATACCTGTTACCAAAAAAGTATGGATAACATATTCTGCTGATGACAGAAGCAAAGGAGGCTTTTATAAATGGCAATACGTTTGCAGATACTAATACATTTTTCAGACCAAAATGCAATTAAGCAGTATGCAGCCCAAACTCAGAGTCAGGGAAGTGAAATGCATATAATTCTCTGGTTCTGGTCCTGCTGTGTTATTCTGAAGCAAGTCAACAGTGTTTTCCAGTAACAGATCAGGTTCTACAACTAAATACAATATCTGAGATGTGCTTAAACCACAGACTTCTTTTTTTCCAGGTTTCTGTTGTGATTAACATGGACTCTATCCACTTTTACCTTACGCTCTCATTGCTGTTTTCTCTCAGGTTATACATAACTAGCGTTCTTTGAACTTTGTTTCTGTTTCATCAGAATATGAGATCCTGGGAAATTGGTTTTTTTCCTTTTTAATACTCTTCATCATGCTTTTGCTTTTGATTTATGCCCAAGAAATAAAATTTTCCATTGCTAGAGACAGTCTAGTAACACTTTCTTCTTCTTTTTAACATGGCAGATCATCTGAAGCAGACCCTTACCCATCTGGAACTCTCCTTTTATTGCAGACTGGAAGCGGGTGGCTTGATAAAAGCATGCTAAAAAGGAAGCAGAAGGGCAACAGGACAAGGAGTAGAGGATAAGATAGTCAGTTCTTGAAGATTTGTACTTAAAAAGTCAGGTCCAGAAGTCCTGTCCTGAAGGTTAATTTAACTACTCCAAACATACACTGAGAGTTACCAGCAGAGACTAGCTTTTGCTAATGGCTGTTAGATATGTTCTTGGTTTTTTTTAATGCCAAAATGGGTTTCCACATGACTCTGAATACTTGTCTGAAGTTTTGTTCCAATTTGCCAACCCTGATATTTTAGAGTTAGGAAGGAAGGAGGCTTACACAGTCACACAAAATTCTCATGTTGAAAATCCAATTATGGTTTGTTTGGGGTTTTTTCCCCCCATTACTAAAATGCTAGGGCCCACTTACAAATATGCTAGCTGTGGATGAACAACATATTTCCCTACATGTCATAGCTAAAGCCAAAAAGCAGAGTGAATTGCCACTTCACTGGAGTCCTCCTAGGGGCCTGCCTAAAGAGGGGAATCAGCTCGTGTGCAGGAAAATGCTGCCTACGTTCACATAAATCATTGTGTATCTGCGAGACACCGTATCTGAAAGTGCATGTGAATTCCCTTGCGGTTCTACTAGCTCGGGAGGTCTCTTGTGTTTCCTACTTACAGACACAAGAACAGGGCTAAAGGTCTCCTCTCTGGTCCTTTATTAAGGGCATTTTTTATGATACAGATCCATTTTGTTTGCTCCAAATCTTACCAGAAGTCCCATTTTACAAAAAGTTTATCAGCCTAATTATTTCACAGCATCCCTCTCCATTTCGAAAAATTTCAGCATGAGTAATTTCTGTCAATTTTTATGCAAGAATTTCTCACAGGTTGAAATTTTTATTTTAGTAACTTTGACCTCTTTCAGAAATGCAAACTTCCCTTGGCGTGGCTGTTGAAATAGAACTACTAACATTAGATTCAAGCCCATGTTCTTAGGTACTTGCTGTTTTCAATCTCCTTCCTGTATCTGAAAATAATAAAATTGAAATTAGCCACAGAGATTTTGCAAAATCCTTCTCTCAACATGATCGTTTGTATTAGTGAGGCTCTTACCACCATTTAGTGCAACACCTGAATAAACCCTAAGTACCTTGATTTTCTTCAGGTCTCTCCGTGGGTTGCCACCTCAGTAAGATGCTGACAGGCTTTGATACCATTTACGTGCTTACAGTCGGCACAGGCACCAAAAAAAAAAAAAATCTTTTTAATTATATAGGTGGCACCTCATTATTTCCTAGAAATGTTATACTGTGAATTCTCTTTTTTGTGAGATGCTCATGGGTGAGTGTGGCATAGGCTTGAAGCAGAATCCCAAAAATTGAATAAGTGGCCATGTCTGCTGCTGCCATTTACTGAACCACAGTGATTCTGTTCCGCAATATCGTGTCAGTTCTACCAGGCTTTATAGGGCTGACTATCGTACGCGGCACCAAGCGCTGCGATGGACAGATACGCTAGGCTGATGAGCAAAACCACAGACCAGTGCTCAGCAAAACATATTTGGACTGAGGATGAAAACTTTTATATCTTTAAGTTTTTCGAGTTGCGATACCTTGTTTTGCCAGGTCTCTCAGAATTATTCTGTATTTTAGTATATTCAAAATGCAGCAGCCTGCATCCTTACAGGCATTTAACTAGCTTTACTTTCCCTATTTCATTTACATGTACCAAGTGCCAATTCAGTTTAAGTCATTTTTCCAGTCTTTATAGTAGAGATTTGGACATTATAACTGTATCTAGAGATAGAGGGCTATTTCTCTGACCCATCCACACAGTAGATGAAGAGAGTTGCCTTAAGAGACGGCAAAATAAGTGTCTGAGTCTCCAAAATATAAAAAAAAAAGCTAGAAGGAAAACAAGACAGAGTACAGAGGAAAATTGGTTTGAGGGACAGCTTGGGCCTTCTTCCATAAACGTAGTCCGGATTTTATCAGGGATTTCTGAGAAGTACAAGGACAATAACTTACCTGTAGATTTTTCATCTCTGTTGTTTCTGGTTATCATCTTTAGCGATTGTGCTCTGCTAAGTAGAGGACTGAACAGTAAAGCATAGAGCAAAAGTCATCTTATAACTTGTTGAAGAAGCTAAAATATGAAAAGGATACTTTGAAGTACAGTGAGTCTGAGCTGAAGTGATATTTAATTTATTCTACTAAAAATAAGCATGTGTGTGTAGCTATTCAATATTTTTAACTGATAGAAATGCAAGCTTTTCAAAATTCTGGTTTCTGGAATTATTTCACTGATTAACCTCCCTTCCTTTATAATAAAAATAAAATCACTTTTTGGCAGGGTTCTCTAGCCAATTCACAAGTCTATTTAAGTCTGCTTCCCAAAGTTTTATTTTTGTACCCTATTCGTCAGCAGCTAATGAGCAGTGCAAAGTATCAGTTGCTGGAGCATGTGGTTTGAGCAGCACTGGACTCGCTGCACACTGATTACTAAATCAGAAGTTAGTTGGTAAAGCTCCGGGAAGCAGCTGAAACTTGTTTTGGAGCATTGCTGGAATCACTTCCATGTGTTAGCCTATGAATTAAATAAGGTATCATTATTCTTTCTTCAGGTTTGTTTTAAAAAAAGATAAAAAATCCTCAGACGTTTACCAGGTGTTGTGCTCAATGATAGTGAAAAATTAACAAGCTGATTAAAACTCTAATCTTTTATGGTCTTTTGGTTGGGTTTTTTTTTTTTTTTTTTCCTTTTTTAAAAGAGCACTTAAAAGCTCCATGTTTATAGGGCTGTATGCACACAGGAAAAAAGTGGACCTGCCACAAGAGTTGACAATTAAATATAAGAGGCAAAAGGTGAAAATAAGAAAGCAGGAAGCACTGACAGCATCACATAGATTTTTTCGCTTTGTTAAGACTACTGCTAAGGTAGCCAAGTTCGTTTTTCTTTTTTTTTTCTTTTTTTGTTAAGAAAGCAAGGATGTAAGGATGGATGAAAAACAGGACAATGAGGTAACTGAAGGGGGAGATTGGTGAAAGCAGAAAACTTGCCTGACAATCTTACAGTGCAATAATGGAAAAAGCAATATATTTGAAGGAAATAAACTAGTCAAGCATCTATTATTCTAAGCACCTAAGTACAGTCTTAAATTCATCCCTGCTCTGCGGAACAGTGGAAGTAGACAGGACTGAAGCACAGCCTTATACTTGAGTGCTGTACTGAATAAGAGTTCTGCTGAAGTTTGTGCAAATCTATCATCCAATTGCCACTCCATCCTATGCAGTACTCCTGCCCAAGCCTAGGACTATTAAAGAATTCCCTTTAACTAAAGGGAATAGCATTTTGCCTATTACAATCCAAGTAGTGCTTTAGACTAGGTAAATACTTCCTAGTTCTTAACTTGATATTTAAGACTGTAATTCCCATTTCACACTCTATAATTTAGGTATTAATCTTTGACTCATCCTTGACATTCTACTTTACACCTACAAGTACTTTGGTGCACAGTGCATTTTGGAATCTAACAAAATTAGATATACTGCACTTTGCCAGAGAATGACTAGAGAAGAAGAGTACTTTTTTCCTAAGCTAGCTGGGTAAAAAGCATACTTCTGCAGCTTTAGCAAGTCCATGTGTGCCAGGGCAGCTATTTCACCATTTCACAGGGGTCTACATCCACTGAAGATGCAACAAACTGCAGAAAGGAGAACAGTTTTAACGTACCATGTAAATTTATTTTACAGACTTTTCTATATGTGTGTGCATCTCTGTGTATGTATGTACTCCATGGGAGCTGCTCTGCTTTATATATTTTGCGAATGGTCTCTCCATCCTACCCAGTTCCTAGGGGCCACACCTCTCCAATTAGTTACTTGAATCTGTATTTCAGGATCTCTTCCGATATTTCACAGCCTTATTTAGTGACTTCCAAGACATCAATCAGAGAATTGTCTAGCTTCTATTTTACTTTCCCAAGTTAGATTGTGTACATGTTAGTGGAAACGCAAGACGCTTAAATGCTGTGTAGCGCATCAACAGCATCTAGTTTGGGAGCCAGAAGCTGACGATGGCTGCCTCCTAATGATGTGTCTCCTGGTGCCACTGCTCCCTTTGTAGCATCTTTTCAGACACCCTGCCTGGCACCCATGTCATGGCTGCCAACCCCTGCTCTAAAGCAGGAGCTGATGTATGGCAGAGATCAAGACGTGAAAGGCAATGCCCTGCCTGTAACTGGGGTGCCGCTCTGTGTGCTGGAGCTGGAACAGCTATGTCCTGGAGGAAATTGTTCTCTCTGCTGTTCATGCTGCTTGCCTTCAGCTTGATGTATATTTTTGCCACTTCTTATCATCAAAAATTAGTGTCCTCAGTCTCACATGGTTGAGTCTTTGTGCATGGAGGAGTAATAGAAACTGAAAATTTGCAGAAAGGACAAAATGTGTGGCAGAAAAAAAAAAAAAGAATCCCCCAAGAGCAGCAGCAATGAAGGAAGTCTTGGGAAGGGGGGGAAATTGCACATGGTCACCTGAGGAAGAAGTAATGGTGTGGTTATACCTCCTCGGTGAAATGTAGGAAGGACTTGTGTACTGTGCCTGTGAGTTAAAGCAATGGCAAGACACAGCAGGCCTGCCCTGGTGTCCCACTGATGGTAACAATGGTCTGTCCCCTCCTTGTGCTTGCTTTGTTATTCCCTTGTTTTCTTTCACGGAGCAAGGAGGCCCTTTTTCTGGCAGCTTTTGCTGCTTATTTCAGTGAGAAAATATTTATATGGTAAATCCTTTCAGGCAGGGATTATTTCTTCATTGGCTGCCACAGTGGGACTTTTGAGCTATGACTACAGGCATTAGGGACTCAGAAAGGCAAATTATGAAGAAGAAGAATAGTAGTGGCATAATGCAAATTGTGAATGATTTATTTCCTGAAGATTGTTTAAAGCAGACATTCATAGGGCTTGGCTAAATCTTCAGCAAAATCCAGATCCGCAACCATTTGAGGAACAAAATGCAGGCGGGATGGAGCTGTCCCTTCTAATCACAGTAGAAGGAATCCATTTGGCTAATTACGTATTGGATATATGATCTTTTCATCCCCAGGTCATGAGTGGGCTCCTCACAGGCAGCTCTAGGTTTAGGCAAGGCAGAGTTGCACAGCGAAGCAGGCTGCTGGGGAGGAAGGGAGCATTACAACAGCAGTGGCTACAGGGCTCTTTGCCAGAGTCCTGGTTTGGCTGTTTACTTTGCCAAGCAGCTATTGCCAGGGAGTTTCAGTCCCTCCCAGAAGCAGCAGTTGCTGCCCCAGCCCCTCCAGTTCCCCCAGCAGCAGTGGAGATGCAAGCGCAGCTTCTGCAGCAGAAGAGACCCAGCACCCGCGGGGCTTGCGGCGGCCGCTCTTGGGAGCAGCAGCGTTTGCTGGTGCCTTGCAAGGGGGTAGCTCAAGCCACTCTGCTCTTCACTTGCCAAGTTTCAGCTTTTATCCTCCTCAAAGTATTTATTAGCCAGTCCAATCTGAATATCCATGGTCGTGACTACTCTGGAATAAATTACTCTTTTTTTCTAGGGGGGAAGAGTGGGTCTTACCCTGTGATTGCTTGTCATCTCTGAGCCATCTTGTTCTTTTGGAGTCAGCTGCTGAATCTCAGACTCACCAGTGCCCTAGCCCAGCTTCAGTTGGTCAGTATAACTTAAAGGAACAAATCAAAGTGATACTGACAGACATCCTCCAAGAGAGAAGATGGCGAGAAGTCTGTAACTAGATGACAAGAAATTATTTATTACAGGAATACACATGAGTTTTAAGACTAAAGAAGTCATGGATATGAAAATGGAAGGCCATCTTATTGGAATAGTAATGACAAATAGGTGCTTTTTTTAACCAATAATGACAATATGTGGCTTTGTCACAATTCTCCAGATAATTGGGAAGTCCAATGGATTATTAAATAAATTAACTAAACAGAATCCTTTTCTGAGGTGACAAAACTCAGTAGAAAACCTTTGCAGAAGACAGAGCTTGAAGAGCAGAATGCTTGAGAAGCTAGACAAATATTTATCGCAAACATCTCAAATGTGTTTCTTCATTAAGAAGAAAATTACCAACTCTGTTCTTCAAAGGTTCTCACATTTCAGAATATCACGGTGGCTTTCCAGTCACCTACAGAGGACTACAATTCTCCCTTCAGCAAAGTAAGTGAATACATTATTTCTATGAGAGAAATTCTAGTTACACCACCTTGCTCAATTATTCATGATATGCACCAGAGGAAAGGGGGGGTGGGGTGGGGGGGGAAGTTCAATTTGCAGCAGAGGAATTGGGAGATTTTAAGAAAAGAAATTATAACCCTAAGGGTATTGTAACACTAGAAAGGCCCACCAGGGAGGTTGCTCTGTCTTTCCAGCGAGGCTTTAAAGTGTAGGTTAGAGAAACATAAGTGAAGAATGAGCTTGGTGAGGTACTTGCCTCAGTGTGCAGGCATTAGATAATTTCTTGAGGTCCCCTTCTGTCTTGTATTTCTGTGAATCTGTGCTGTTATTGTCGTTTGCTATCCTTTTATTGATCTATCCCACTATGCTGTTTGTCATTTAGACTGCAGCTCTGCATTAAGTACTGCCTTCAACGTCTTTTTCCTTCTCCAGTAATCCTTTTCCTGGAGAGCATGCTACCTCTCTCTCTTATTAAACACATACTATTTGTGTTTTCCAGTCCTCACCTCCTCAGGCTTTTACAATTGTTTCCAGCAAATTGCATTTTCTCACAGGCTTTAGGCATTGAAAGGGAAATTACAGCCTAGGAGTGAAAGTTCATGTAACTAAAAAATGTTAATGTCTGCCAATATGCACTATTCACATGGGGTCAATCATCGGGCTTGCAGAAGACAGGTATAAAACACAGATTGATTTCAGCAGCGCCAGCATTTGGCTAAAGGAGCCTGTCACACAATAGAGAGCTGCCATAGATAGTGTCCAACCAGTCCCTTCGGTTAGGGACACTTTAATTTAGTCATACACCATATCCTATTTTTAAGCCAAACCAAGTACAGCACATTCTCCCTTATTTCTACAGCCAGACAACTCACCCTCATTTGTTATGAGATCCACCAAAGTCTCCCTGTGGGCCATGGATGTTGAGCCACCACAGGGACAAACTTTTGAAGGAGGGGAAAAGGAGGAATCTTACCCTAGAGCTCATTTCTGCAGGCTCTTCATAAAAGCAGCTAGGAAAGCAAGACAGTATTTACTCTGAAGTAACCTCTGGGGTAATTGGTTCTGGTTGGCTACTGACTACATACAAAGTACCTCCTCAGGGGTCAGAACCTGGAGCAGGAGGGGTGGTGGTGGCCCAGTTTGAGCTCCAGTTGTTCTCCTGGTCCAGCCCTGATGAGAAATTTGTTGTTGGATGGTTTTGTGGAAGTTGTTCACAGAACTCTGTGACGAAGTATGTTTCCTTCATGTCTTGCTGGCAGAGGCCCTTTTTATCCCAGCACTAAACCATCCTGAATCCCAAATTCTTGCCACAGTCAGTGAATTTCAGTTTAGGACCGGATTTAAACAGAGACTGGTTTTATCTGCATTCATTACACAGCTTGGACTGAGCTGCTTGTATTCCTGCACCTACACAAACAAGAAATACATGAAACGCCCCGTATCACAGGGTTACAGACAGCTGGTTTATAGCATGCTGCAATACTCACCCCATACAGCAACTGTTTCCTCCTTCCTCCAGACTCTGCCCTACTCCTTTCTCCTTTTTGGCACGTTGCTATTTCCATCTACCACTTGTAATTCAGGTAGAAAACTGAAGTTAGGAGGAATTGACCACACCTTTGCAAGTTGCATCCCTGAAATATCATCTATGTGGTTCCTTTGATGGAAATATACCTGGGTAGACCTTCACCTCATTGAACCATGTTGGGAGGGTATAGGTACTTGCCAATGGTTTACACCTGCTAGAGGACTAGCACAAGGAAGGTGTGAGAAATGATTTAGAGGAAGCAGCTGGCACTGTCTGGCTTCAGTCATGATTGTAATGGTGCTGTGCCCACTTACCTCCACTGCAGAAGCTGAGTTTCCTTTGTACACTCCAAAAGAAATACTGTAAAAAACACTCCCCTAAGTTAGTTGCTACTTCTGTCTTTCTTGCCCATGCCAGGAAACTCTAAGAAGCACAAAATGCTGATTAACTTTTCATATTTTCTCTAAGCCTGCTATAAAGCTACTCGGCCTAGATTGTAGGTGATACCTGTCCTTGCTGACTGGTGATCGTTACAAGACCTCTTGTTTGCAGAGCACCATACTCTAATAAATGGCAGAGCTGCTCGTCTCTTGAGTTTAGTGAAGTGGATCCCTTTCACACTTGAAATCCCTACTTGAGATCCCTGGGAGACGTTCTGACAACCTGGGAGCTTCTTCTACTGTTATAACAATGACAGAGGTGTTGTATTGTCACACAGCTCTCCTCTTGCTTGTTTAGTTTCTGTATGTATATATATATACGTAAAAATATATATGTGGATTTATATGTTTACATACTACAAAAAATCTTTATATATTTCTTTAAATCTGGCCTACTTGAAACTGAGATGCTTTTTGTGTATGTTTGACCGTTTCAAAGGGAGTAAGTGAAATAACTTATTTCCTAGTATGCTCGTATTTAATAATGCTTTATACTACATGGTACTCAGCTTTGTTTGAGACATGTATAGATAAAAGGTGTAAGGAATGGAGAACACCAAGGCAGGTGATCTGGACAGCCAAACAGTAACAACTGTGTGTTCTCTGTTACAGAAGCTTCGTAACACAGAGCTGTAAGCCATGAATAATCTACATATCTCCCTTCTGAAAAGGAGGTTAAAAAAATCCATACTACTTTTATCTTCTCATTATTTTTATTTTAATAGTTTAAGCCCCAAGTTCAAGCTGACTTTAAGTGACTTCTCAAGCTATAAGGGGTGAGGCAGGGGAGGGATTTCCAGAGACCGTCTCGTAGCTTTTGAAGTTCTTTTTACGACAGGGGCCATTGACTGAAGCCTGCAAATATATTAAATACTGCTATTTCTGCTGGTTTGATCATCAGTGCCCAGTTTCTTTTCTTCCACCTTCTTTTCTGAAGACATTGTTAGCTTCAATACTGGGCATTCCAAGACTACAAATATGACCATTCAGAAAAGATACTTTGGGCCTTTGCTGATTTCCTCAACGGCTTTTTCAAAATCAATATTTTTTAATTGGTCACTTGAACTTTTTTTCAGTGACGTTGAACCTCTGATGCATGTCACTTCAGAAGCATTTTCCAAACATTGTAGGCGTCATGAAGCAATTTTAGCATAAAAAGAAGAGTATAACTAGAGATGGCGGGGGAGCAAATTACATTTTGTATATATAGTATTAAATGCTTCCATTAGTTGCCATAGGGATGGGCAGAAGTTGGTCTGAAATGACAGCTTTTCTGATGCTTGATGTGTTTAAAAAGAAAACGTTGAGGGGAGGGGTTTTTATTGTTATTATTACCCTGGGAGACTTTTATAGGGTAGGGGGAAATATTAAAGTCATATTTCTCAAAAAAATGCATTGGGCTTACATTAACAGGCCAGGCATCACCTTCAGCTCTCTGTGGAGACACTGGCCTCTACTAAATACACATCTTTGTAGCTCTAGGGCTGTAATTCCGCAGCTGCTCCGAGCTTCACATTTCCTTCTGTTGTGCAACATGGGAGTTATCACCACAACCCCTCCTCCCGAGCAGTATCTGTGAATCTGCTGCAGCAGTAACCCAAGAAGAAACACGTCCTGCAATTATTGCTGTGCCCACCCCAATGACAACAGAACTGGTGAGACCTGGTTGTCAGGCCGGGCTCTTCTATTTGCTCACTTTAACATTCACTTGGCTTGAATATTTGTAGTGGCTTTTGGTGGCAAGGTTTTGGTTGCATGGGGGGCTACAGTGGTGGCTTCTGTGAGGAGCTGCCAGAAGCTTCCCCCGTGTGCAATGGAGCCAGTGCCAGCCGGCTCCCAGATGGACCCACCGCTGGCCAAGGCTGAGCCCATCAGTGACGGTGGTAGCATCTCTGGGACAGCATGTTAAGAAGGAAAAAAAATCCAAAAATCTGTGCCAGTGGGAGAGAGGAGTGAGACTGTGAGAGCGACAGCCCTGCAGCCCCCCAGGCCAGGGCAGGAGGAGGCAGGGGGGCTCCAGGCGCTGGAGCAGAGGTTCCCCGGCAGCCCGCGGTGAAGCCCCCGGCCGGGCAGGCTGTGCCCCCAGCCCGGGGAGCCCCCGGGGGAGCAGATCCCCCCCCGCAGCCCGTGGGGACCCCACGCCGGGGCAGGGGGTGCCCGCAGGGGGCTGTGACCCGTGGGCAGCGGCGCTGGGGCAGCTCCTGGCAGGGCCGGTGGCCCCGTGGGCAGAGGAGCCCAGGCGGGAGCAGGGCTGCTGGCAGGGCTGGGGACCCCGCGGGGACCCCCTGGGGCCGGCTGGGCCTGAGGGGCTGCGGGACCCCCGCCGGGGCAGGGGGGGAAGGGCTGCAGCCCCTGGGAAGGGCTCACCTCGGAGCAGTGCGGGGGGGCTGTGTCTCCCGGGGGGGACCCACGCCAGGGCAGGGGTGAGGAGGAAGCAGCAGCAGAAACGAGGGATGAACTGACCGTAACCCCCATTCTCCATTTCCCTGCACCACTCAGGGGGAGGAGGTAGAGAAATCGTGAATTAAGTTAAGCTCAGGAAGAAGGGAGGGGTGGGGGGAAAGTGTGTTTCTGATTTGAATGGTAATAAATTAAACTAACTTTCCCCAAGCCAAGTCTGTTCTGCCCATGATGGTAATTGCTGAGCGATCTCCCTGTCCTTATCTCAACCCACAAACCTTTCGTTATATTTTCTGTCCCCTGTCTGGTTGAGGAGGGAAGTGATAGAACAGTTTCGGAGGGCACCTGGCATTCAGCCAGGGTCAAATCACTACAATATTGGAAAACAACGGAAAGCGAGCCCTGGATTTACAGTTCTGCTATGAGCTCCCATGCAATCACATCAATAAACTAAGATGTACGAGTAGTGTATCTCAGTATGTGATGTAAGCCTGAAGCCGTCCAATGTCAAAACCATCATTCATGCCAATCCTGACCAGTGTAGGATGCTGGCTGTGTAGTCTGCTGGCATTCAGTCCCTGGAAATTTTGTGTGGATGGTATGTGCACCACACAAGGGAAAACTGCTGGTTGTGCTAACTAAAAAATGTAAATGGTTCAGAAATGACTACTACACAATATGCAAATCAAGAGGCTTAAGCTTATAATTTTCTGTGTTTCTGAAGGCAGTCTATAAAAGAAGGATCTGCCCTGTAAGTAATAAAACTCAGGCACTGTATTTACTGAGTCTAGTCTAAATTCCATTGGAGTCCACTGGACTTTACATTGATTTTTTTCAGTAATTTTTAAACAAGCACCTGTGAAATGAATTTTTTTTTAAAAAAATCTAACTTCTAGGCTGTGCCACAAATGCCTTTTTTCTTCACTCTCTGGAAGACAGTGTTTTATTAAACTTACTTATCAGCCTGGGGGGCACTGAGCAAACACTGAATGTTATTTTGAGAGGACCACCCATAGACTGTGAAATGTCATTTGTCAGGGCAATTATTTGCAGTCTGGCTGTACACGCTGTTCTGTCAGTTCATGGGGATGCACCTCACTAATGTGACTGTAGTGCCTCTAACAATTAGTAAAACCTAAGCAACAAAAAGAAAACAAAACAAACAAAAAACCAAAAACAAAAACCCAACAACTTTTCTTCTCAACAGAGTTGACTGAAAATAAGTGCAACCCACATAAAACACTGGACCTGTCCTTGGCTGATGATTTTTAGAAACTGTCTCCACTCTGGTGTTCTTTTAAAAGACCTGATCATCCATCAGGCTGAGGAAACTGGAGGTGAGGATCTGCATTAGCTGTTCCATGGTGGAATGCAAATTTGGTGTTAATCCTATGAATTCCTACTGAAGGTGCAAAGAGGTTTTGCTCAAAGGCAAGCAGAAATTCTTTGAAATCATGAACAACATGAAGAGTTTGAAGTACTCTCCTGAGCCTGCAGTGTATGGTGAAAAAGGAGGAGGATGTGGGCAGAAAGCAGGCATGTCTGAGGAGACAGGAGAACTAGTGTAGCCCCCATCATGCTAATGCAACACGTAGCTGCAATACATATTCCTCTTTTAGCCCATACTTTTGCTACCAGGCAGAAGTAACTTGACAGCTCTACAGTCTCACTATCATTAAGACAGAATTAGGTTCTTCTGCCTTGTTATCTTGCTTGTCATTTTTGACATGGCATAGACCTGCAGGATCAAATTCTTCAAAAAATACAGAAAGCACAGCAGTATGTAGTTGTACATACTTATACATTTGAAATGCACAAAAAATCCGACTTGTGCACGTAAAAAAACCTGTGTCCAAACTACATTAAAGGTGCATGCAAACTCTGGAATAATTCCAGTAGGGAGGTACAGTCATATTGCCCAGGAATACTCAAGGTATCTGGATGATTTTGACAACTATGCTCACCTGTTTCTTTACAAGTCCTACAAATATTCTCACTGCAAAAGATGTGGCTCCTCAGTAGCTCCAGAGCAACACAGGGTAGGAAACATAAGACAGATGGATGTTTTTCCTGAAGCTCTCATTGTTGATCCATCTTCCTAGGGAAGTTAATCATAAAAACCATAGGCCAAATACTTTTCAACACTGTATCAAAAGTTGATGCAGTTTTCGGAGGATAGCACAGTGTCGAAACAGGAAAGGAGACTGATTTTTATGTAAATTATTCAGACTGGCATTCATATGCATTATTTATCTATGTATGCACAGTGCCCTATGAATATTAAATCTCATCATGTTATTCAAGGACTACACCTTGTAACTTCATTAATACTCCATAGTTATGTCTTTGCCTTATATAAAGTCAGTTGGCAAGAAGTAATTTGATTTTCTTCTAACCAGACTGCAATTCCTAGATTTTTATCAAATGTAATCACGTTACTGTATTTATGTCCAGTTGCCTAGTTACTTCAGATTGTTTATCCTGTTTAAACGAGCAGCCAACTGAAACCAGATCTAGGAATGATCTGCTACCAGTGCAATTTCTCAAAGGCTATCAGGGGTCTGTAAGCAGACATTTGTTTCCAGTTTCCCTGTGCTGGTTTTCCCCTTTTTCAATGAAGGTTAAGACTGAGATCGTTGGTACCTGCGTTAGTGCAAATTAAAGGCATTCCCTATTACATCTTTGGCCAATTGCACTGTTGCTTGCATGGGCATAGCTCGAGCTCTGGTGACTGCTCAGTCCCAGGAAGGCACAGAGGAAGGATGATTTTGTTGTCTGTCTTTGCTTCCAGCTGCCACTTTGAATCCTTTTAAAGTTCTTTTGCCGGAACTCCTTGAAAAGTGAGTAGGAAGCTGAAAGGGATGCCTCCACCTCCACAACTGCTGCGTGCTCATGGGGCAGTGGAGGAAGGCTTACCCAAAACATCTATTTCACTCGTTTCACCCACTTCCCCTGCCACAGATAGCTCTGCATTTCTCTACTTCCACTAAGTCACCTGTGGGAATGAATTAGGGAAAGTTCCTCTTCTTCAATTCCTGCACAGTTTTTAATAGGAAAAAACGAAAATCTGGTCATGTAATTGAGGATGATGATGAACATCTGTTAATGTAGAAGAAATGTGACTGAAGGGTTGGTTTTAAGATATGTGCTCTTCCAAAATCTCTCTTCTCTAATATATTTATCATATAATTACGACTTCAGCCTCTGCTCCCTCAGATGAATGTGTATCAAACTGCCATATATTATCTTAGAATAGACTTCTTCTATGCAGGACAGATAACCTTTGTTCTCCACGACAGCACTTTTAAGATTTTTCTCAACTAGCAACTTCTCGAACTTGTTCATGGCACAGGATGCTGGAGCTGCCTCTTTTCAAGGTCACCTCTCCTGCACTGGAATCCATGCAGTTCTTGCTGTGGAGCTAAATAACAACGTGACCCTGATGCTATGAAAGCAAATACCAAACCTTCCACTGATTCCAAGAGCCAGGGCTACCTTGATGCTTTCTTCATTGTTTCTGGATATTGATATTTTTATTTTTTTTATGGCAGAAACATTGAAAATAAATACCTCTTCACTGGGAGTGTCTCTTCTGGACAATTCTCCTAAAATTCCTAAGCGGTTTCAGCCTGAGGACCCCATGATGGAGCTGTACAAAATTTTAGAAACTTCTGAAAGCAACGTTAGTCTCTATCACTGTAAAATGTCTGTAACCCTCATTTGAATATTTTTGTGGTTTATTGTATGTTGTGTGCATCATAATATTTGTCTTGCATTACAAATAAGCAATAGAGAACATATTTGTGTCCTAATTTTGCTAGCAATCCTCTCTTTTTAATATATTTAAGCACAAGACTGATAATTATAATTTCAAAACCCCCTATTCTTCATAGCTTAGTGGCTTAAACTTTTGTATTCTTCCTTTATTCTGAATGTATCCCTCAGGAAACAACTCTCTAATAATCACCTTGCCTACACTTCTTCAGTCACACGTTACATTCTCTCACCCACTTTCTTTCAGATTAATATTAGTGTTTGTCAGCAGCAGACTTTTTTTTCTAAGGCTCTGAGTCATTACAGTAATAGTTATGTTCTCAATAGAGAGTTCAGGGTAGGAAAAAACCCCCAGCCCTATGCCTACATGTATCTGACTGATAGAAAACCAGAAGGCCACTCACTCCTTCTAAATGCCAAGTGTTCAATTACTTTCCTCTTGAGCTTTATTTTTGGTTTATTTGTTTAATTTTCTTTTTCTAATTTGGGAAAAAAGTCAAATGTGATGCAGAAGGTCACTTAAGCTCATGATGAGGAATGTAGGCTTCAGATTTTTTCAAAGCATGACAAGTTTTTTCCAAGGTTTTTTTCTTTAGCAGAGCTTGGTTGGTTGGTTTCATGGTCTAGCTCACAAAGAGTTCTGTCTCAGTCTAGTCCTCTGTGGGTATCTGTGTATGCTACAAAACCATTGCACTCCTTATCCTGAACAGGGATCTGTGCTGATAAGAAGTCCGGTCAATAGCAGAGGTCTTGCAAGTTTGGCTTCAGGGCTTGACAGAGCACAGGGAAGGTTCTGAGAGCTGGAAAGTAGAGTTTCTAGTTCTACCTACTGCTGTCCTTCCCCGTCCTGCCCCCTGAGGAGCTCTGCTGTTCTTTGGAAACCAAGTCAGAGTACACATCTCAATGTACTGTGCTGTGCAAAACTTTCAGAGTGAGCCTCAAGGATATGTAAAGCCTGATCTGGCTAATACCTAACTCAAAACAGATCTGTTTCACTGGAACATTCTTCTAGACATGTGGGATTTCAACCAAACTGGAGGTAATGGATTGCCCTTTCTGAGAGTAGAGCTCTTTCTGGACTGCAGGACAAATCTGAGCTCACGCTACCATCCTAAAGACTTTGTAACCAGGCAGGCAAGGATTTCCCTCATGGTGATGAATGCCACAGAAGCATATAAATATAAAGGCACTGTTATCTTTTTTGTTGCTGAGTACCCCCTAGTCAGAGAGAGCTCTTAGCAGCTGTCAGAACTGCTGCACTATAATTTAAAGTGAACTGTAAATCCCTGAGATAGATGAAGGTATTGAGATGGATGAGAGTATCAAGACAGATGATCTTGCAATGGTCAGTAGAGAGGCTGCTGGTGATTTCAATGGCTATGCTTGTCAGTTGTGGTGGAAGATGACAATGCAGATTGAAAAAGTGATGGTGAAGAGGACCAGAAGGGCACACCAGTGGCTAGAGGACAGGTGTTATAAAACATTCTGCAGCATGGAAGGTTGTATTTTCTGAGCTTCTCCTGCCTGGGAGATCTAGTGCCCCTAGGGAAAAAAATGTGTTCCATATTGCTTGCAAACAAGCACACATGATCCTTGGAGTGCATGAGCTATAGTGTTCTGTCTTCCATTTTTCCTTCTGCATCTCTGTGTTGCCAGACCTTTTTCTTTTTTTCCGATTTTCTGTTGAAGAAAGTCAGCTGGGCTAAACAGACAACTGGCCCCTGGTCCATAAGATAACAGATCCAATAATTACCAGAGGGCAGCTTGGAGGGACCTGTTGTTCAGTAGCCATGGCAAACACAAACTCTCCAAAATGCAAAGAAGGCAGCCTGCAATGTTCTTGCTGTTTGTCTTTGTTTTAATTTGTGTTTAGGAATGAAAATGTTTGTCACACCTCTGAAAACAGGAACATAGTTTGCATGACCCAGATCTACTACTAAGGTGGCACTGTGAGACGCCTACTCGATCCAACCATATTTAGTGGGTTGCCAGTGTAGGAACAGCCATACCAGATTCTACCTGGAGTTCATATAGCTCATCCTTATCTTTGATATTATCTGGGTGTTAGGAGTGGAAACCCATGGAGTAATCTGCTCACGGGGATTCTTCCTTTCTAACCTGCACCAAAAGTAAAAAGTACTCTGAGGGTTTATTTGTCTTCTGGGGTTTCTTCTTAAAAGCCAAAATAATATATCCTATGCACTTGACATAGAGTTTTCTGATGCTGAAATGAAAATGTAACCTTTCAGAACCCATAGTTTTTAGCACCAGTAATGTTTGCTGAATATGGATTTCAGAGGGCATTTATACCCGATCTTTTGAGCAGAATATCTGCAAATATGGGAAGACTGCACCTGATTGCTTCCTGACACTTCTCTTGGCCAGAACTTCTGAGTCTAAATTTATCAAAGGATCACTTTATCACTGCCTTCTTCAATTTCTGATCCACTACCAAAATCAGACTTTAGGGAACTACAATAAGACCTGCTGGAAGAAGCAAGGTCCTGGCCCTATTGTGACAGATGTCCATGCAACTTAATAGCATGGCCCTTGTTAGCCCCTAGTGCCTGACTTCATCAGGATTCCAAACAATGTGCAGCTCCAGTAATGCTAAACTAGATGAACTGGAAGCCACCAAGAGATAACTGAGCTGTATTTCAGTTTATTAACCATCCAAGCCCACTTTCGAACTCGGGAAAGGCAAATTATAATTGGAAAGATCTCAGTAGCAACATATTCTGCTTTCACGGTCTATGGGTATGCATGTTTAAGCTATCATGCAGTGACACTGTGCTATTTGATTTATGTTTTTACTGATGCTTTGACTGAGTAGTTTGTTGCAGTGTACTGCTAAATGGAGGAAAAATCAGAAACTGCATCAGACAAATACTCTGTATTTCATTCTAGAAAATAGCTGGCAATTATAATTACTCACCATGTTTCTGGCTCAGAATAAAAGTGGCATTGCACAAAAAAACACACTGAACATTCATCGTGATTAGAAAATGCTCCATACCTTAGAGTGCAGTGGAGACATAAGAATAATTTTAAATGCAAATTAAATTGTGGGGGTAGCAAAGAGAACAGATAAAAGACAGTAAAACAAAGCCTTTCACTTTTCTTAAATTAGCAGGCTAATGTAGTATAAAAAAAAAGCAGTTCTACTCAGATCTGTGCTAAGAGCTTTCATTTCATCATAATATAAAACAGCAGACCCGTCACCTTTCTCTATTCAGTACTCTTGATTTCGAGGTTGAAGTGAAAATTAGAAGCTGTTCATTCTGGCTCACAGACTGGGTTGCATTTGCTTAGTCTTATTCCATGACAGTAGGATGGAAAGAGGTCAGTAACACTGGTAAGTACTTATCTCTTGCATCTGATTTTATTTATTTATTTTAAAAATTCTTTCGCAGTGCTTTAGCTTTTTATCAATGTGTATTTCCTGAAAAAAGCTACATCGTGTGTTTTGTAAAAGGCTGTATCTTAAGCAGAAACACAATGAATCCTCGAGAATGCTTGTATCGGATGTTAGAGCTCCTTCAAGAATGAATGAATGAATTAAAGTAGGAATTCTGTAATAGAAAAGGTTTCTGGATTATCTATATATTTCATAGCATCACCGGAACATTTTGTGTATTGCTTTTTCTGTCTGCCTTGCCCAACAAGCAGTACCAGATAAGAAATTAATCTCTTCAAGATGTTATTTGCATTATATTCATAGCAAAACATTTAACAATCTCATTGCCCTTGTGGTAAATGATGGTAAACGTAGGAATTTTACTGAAAGTAAATTATTAGACAAAACAAAATGCTGTGGTTAATTGTTATGAAATACTTAAAAATATCTCAGAATATGAGATGCAACAAGGAAGATCAGAGTGAACAACAAATTCTTAAGGAACCTTGTTGTAATTTTTTTTTTCCTTGGGAAAGTTTTTATCAAATCAAAACTAGGGGCTTAATTTTTCAGTATGAAGGGTGAGGAGGAGTGGGGGAGATGATGGTAGTGTCACCTCCTGTTGCTAAGTAACAACATCTCCTGGCCATTTTTATCTGATAAAGGAAGTCCAGTTGACGTTATGCATTATTCATCAGAGTTCCAATCAAACAATCAAAATTGTTTGCTTACACTGGGGACATTTAGTAAGATCAAAGAGACCCTCCTTGAAACTGCTGGAGCTTACACCAGTGCCAAGCAGCTCTTGATACTCTGCAGTAAGTATCGTTTCTGGTTTGGGAGTGCTACAGTAGAGTGAAATGCTGAGGAATTTTAAAAGTTTTCTCATCAGGATAGGCTTCTCAATTTTAGAAAGGACTGCGTGTTGATCGATGAAAACCGAATCGAAGGAAAAAGGGAAAGCTTTGGAACACTGGTTTCCTGATTTTTGCCAACGTAATTAAAGGAATTGCTTGAAGCAAGGGTCAGACTCCCTGTCTCAAACCTTTCTGTTAGGTTTGCACAGAGGACTAGAGGTATTTTTGTCTGTCTTAAAATACATGTTGTGCAGAGCTCTTTGTATGCTTATGATTATATGCTGTATCTAACTGAGGCGTGGATGAGAGAACTAGTTTGTGTGCTTTCTGCAAATCCTGTGGGGTTTTATGTGAGTTGTTCAGAGTAGAAGAAAATGCAGAAGGTAGCAAGAAGGTTGGAGAAGGGTCACGATAAGGTGCATAATCCTGGGAACTCTGCCCGGCAGAGGCAAACCTGATTCAGTGTACATCTTGAACAGTTGTAATCTAGGATCTAGCCAGATCTGAGGTTCAGAAGAATGCCAAAAATACAAACCTTAATGAAGAAGCAGCGCTAGGAGCAGCCTAGCATTTCTTAATGATTGCTCTTACCACATCTTTTAAACCTGATGATGGGATGTTCTGTTGCTACTTCTGGTCGGTAAGTGGGGAGAGGGAAGGCAAGGCTGGCTTCTTTAGGTGGAATGAAATATCCAGAATATTGTGTCTTCCTTTCTAGTGCAGTGTTTTGGTATAAGCAGCACAAATGCTATCTTTACTGTGTTCTGTTATAGTAGTGCCTACTCAGAGGGTGCTGGCTGTGGATCTGGCTAAAGGAGGTCCCTGCCCCAAGCTTTTCCGACCTTCTTTTTAAGAGCAAATATAACAGGCAGGTGAATCTAACTATGTATTGAAAGGAATGCAGACTGGCTAGAATAAAGGTGGTCGTACTGGGAAGGTACTAGGAATCTTGCTAATATTGCGGTAGGACTTTACTTTTATGTCTTTAGACAAGGAATTAAACCAAACATCCTAAAATAGAAAAGGATACTTATGAAGTTCTATGAATAATGATTTGAAAATGCTTTGACCCTATTATGCCAGATGAAGTACTTTAGTGACTGCCTACACAATTCTTTCCACAAAGAAACTCACCAGCTTTTTTTCTGCCTGACACCTCTATAATCTTTCCCAGGAATCTGACTGATCATCTGTACCGGAGTATTGTACACAAACATCAAGTTCCTTCAAAATGGACTACTTTTTGGATGTCGAGTCTGCTCACAGGCTGTTTTACAGTCAAGGAGCTCAAGGTAAGAAATGCTGGTACTGACTCAGAAAATGACTATTTTAAGTGTACATTTAAGATGTATGGGGCCAGACAAGGGCCAGCCCTTGTGACTGACCTACTGAAGTGTAGAGGCCATAGTGAAAGGCCTTCAAAAAGCATGGGGTGCAAAAGGTGTTACAATAATCTGCCCTCTCAGAGGATAAGGAAAACCTATGACAACTGTTGGGTGCGCAGGAGCAAAAGGAACTGCCAAGATCCAGATTCTGGTGTAGAACCCAAGTGGACAAGTCAGAGGGGACAGCAGCAGCTCGCTGCTTGCTGTGTAAGCCTGTGGCGTCCTTTCCCTTCCTCCTTGCTTATCGATGCTGTCAGGATCACAATGTGGTGTTATTCAGTGCTGCAGGAATAACTGGCTTGGGAAAGCCCTGAGGCAGTCCAGCACACTGTATGCAAACAGCAGGCTCTCCCTAGTCTGCATCCTCCCCTGGGAAATGCTGGCCCCCTCCGAGCAGCAGCAGTGCGAGAGAGGGAAAGGGTAATCAAGCTGCTTTGCCTTAATGTAGTTGAGACTTGTTCACGACATAGATGATATTTTTTGTAAAGTCAGTTCACATTTTCTCACCAGCTCTATTTTTGGAGAAAACTTGCCATTTCAGAGAGAACGGGGTTTTTTTGTTCCTTAAACTTTAAACACCATATTAAATAGAAGAAAACCGTAAGAACCAAGTAGCTCTATCAGCTTTTTTTTGGTTTTATATACCACCTGTTTTCTCAAAATGCGATCCGGCTTTTTTCCACCACTAATTACATCAGTTGCTAATCAAATCCAAAGTCCAGCCAACAGAATTCTGCCTTCACTCTGGAGTGAATTCACCATTCTCTCAAAGCAAGACCTAATCCACCTGAGGGATGCCACTGTCCCAGGACACATGGGGGTCAGTACCACCTCTAAACTTTGGCTCATCTGAGGTGCTGCTCCCTGACACATGCTGCTTTGCCCAGTTGCTGTGATACATTTTCATCTGTAAAAGTAACACAGAAAACCTTTCTTGTCACAACACAGCCTTCTGCCTTGAACAACAGAAGCAAATGCTAAGCACCTCAAAATCAGGGAAAAAATTGGCTGAGGGCAATGACTGATTTTCCTGGCTTTTCCTCCATGTCTAAAATGCAATGGACACCTGGGCATTGCTACAAAAGTAATATTAAAATATCATCTTCGGTACTCCTATCAGAACAAACCCCTTTCTATTCCATAGAAACTAAACATCAGGAATCTACAACTTACTGCTTTACAAGCTATAGCAATTTATCAACAGCATCCCTGTGCACTGCAAGGTACGTAGGGGACTATGGAAGAAGGAATATATGCAATGTATAGAAGGAAAAAGAAATTCATGCAATGAAAGTCTGTGGCAGTAATGTGCACAAGGTGACTAATAAGGGTTGCAGAGGCAACCTTTACTGTAAGTATTTCCAAGAGAGCAAGGGAAAAAACCACTATCTTACTCGTACTTGGAGAAATTATATTGTTAGCACATATAGAAATCGCTCGAAGCACAGAAGTGACAATGCTTCTGTTCTACATTCTCAAATGCTGCAACACAGCAGCCCCATGGCAACAGGAGAGGTGCTTGAAGGGAAGGATGGATGGACAACCCCACTACCAATAGTTGCAAGAGACAAAATGTGGCCAGTGCAGAGAGAAGTTTCAGGGGGCTTTCACTGTCTGAGGTAGCACTGAGCATCTCTGAGGTGACAGAGATGGCTTCAGCAGGCCAAATGATAAACCTCTGGAAAAGTTTCATCATCAAGGCTTCCTGTAGCAAATGCCTTTATCGCTATCCTTAGCCCCAAATTTCTTGATGGTAGCATCCCCTTCCTCCAAGCTATCTCACCCCCCGTACACAAGAAGGAACTCAAACCTATCGAGTGTGTGTTGATGCTGCCTGTAAAGCTCTGATTAACTCCTGTCGTTCTTGTACCTTGTGCCAAATTTTAAGGCTGTCTTCCACAGAACAGGCATTGCTATATAAGATAATAGCATGGTTTCTCCAAACGTGAGCAAACACCTTTCTTTCCTTTTCTGCCTTCTGAGAATCAAGCTGTGTTAGCTCTAACTTTCTGAAAAAACAACCAAAAAATACACTGTGAAGCATCCATCCACCATAAATAGTGTAGCTCAAGTAGCTAGTTTGGAACGGAATAAAAGGTCTGCAAGAAAGCATTGTCACCACATCTACCTAGTGGGATCGCAAGTAACTATTTTATGTTACTATAATAACGTAATGTCATTAGCAAAACATACTATCAAACAGCATGTATATATGCATTAAAACTGCATTATGATGGAATTGAGTGAAAGAAGACAACAGTATTCTGCCATTTAATTAGAAACAATATCAGAACACATTGTATGTATTATTATTACTCTAGTTATATTGTTAGTTATTGCATTACAAAATGCTCTTTTATGGACTGCAGAATGGAGGTTTATGACCCACTTACTCTTTCTGTGAGATTTGAAGATTTCTGCCTTTTAATCCTTTGATCCTCCAGATCAAGAAAAAAACCTCCTTTCCAATGTTTTCACATTAATGATATGACAATGTTCCAAGTGGCAGCTGTAAAGCACTCGTTCTCATCTGTACTGACTCCTTGCGGGTGGAAGAGAAGGGAAGGAATAGGACTATAATACGTTGGGAAGGAGCTCCCATGGCGTTACTAGCAGACGGTATCAAATCCCAGCTGACCTCAGGCCTTGTGTAGTTTGAGTGCAGGATACTCTGACCTCAGCAAACAGACTGAAATGGGGTTTTGGCCCCCAGCAGCTAACTGGTTCTCTCTATCCCTTGCTGCCTACACTATTGCCCACGCCTCATCCCTGCTCTTGCAGAAAGCTGCAGAACTGCCTTTGCTGCTGTAGGGTAGGAGGAGAGAGGTGTTACCTTACCAGCTGCCTCCTCTCCCATCCTTTCCTTCTGCAGAAGCAGCCATCACCTCGCTCCCGTGGGCTGAGCGCAGAACAGAGGATGTTTGGCCATTTGGGCTTCATCTGCTGTTCAAACAGCTGTTCCCCGTTTCCTCCAAGGAAAGTGAAGCAGGAGGGATGGAAAAGTCACAAAAGCTGACTCTGGCAGTAGGATTATCTAGATTTAGAAAACTTGGTAAATGAAGCCAGCTGGCTGTAGTCTTCAGATACAAGCCAGAAATATCCTAAGCCCCGCAGCCCTCCCTAACTGTCTCTTCTGTGGCCGTATGTTGGGATCTAGGAGATGGGGGGTGTCCTTGCCAAGTGCATAATGCCTGGTGACGCATCTGCAAATCAGAAGCAGGAAAGAAGGGACTGTGATCCCCTGGATCCAGCCCGTTGCCCACGGAAAGTTTGAATCTGAAATCTAAGCATGGAGCTGGACTTAAATTTTCAAAAATTCTTTTCCCTTTGAAGTGTGTGGAAGATAACTACTCACTCTTGCATGGTAACATATTCTAAATATAAATCTACCATGAGGGCTGAAAGTGTAAAATAGTGCCTGGAATAGGATTCAGCTCACTTATTCCTCAGGTGTCCTCAGTGAGGATGTTTCCACCTAAGACTTTTGGCTAGCCTGGTATGTATCAGTGGAGAGAAACAGTCACTTTAAGAGCTCTGTTCACCTAATCTTTGAGATCTTCCTAGGGATAATATAAATCTTGCCTTATTCTCTCTACCGATTATGAAAGCCTAGGCTTGAGAGAAAGACGCCTGTGCTAATGCCATTTGTTTGCACAGAGGAATCATGTTGACAGGCAAGGTAGGACCTAATTTAGGAAAGGGAGTAACTTCCCCAAAACAGGTCAAGTTGTAATCTAGAGCTGTAAATGTGCAGATCCCATCTCAGCTGTAGCCTACTTTGGAGAGACATCAGCTTTGATCTTGACGTTCTACCTGAAAAAAGATACGCTTTGGGGCACGCAAAGAAAGACCTCATATTTGACAGAGCTGAACAGGCTGGTGCAGAGGAGCAGCAGAAGCAGACTGCTCCACAAGGGAACGTGAGCCAAGAGTCAGCAACGTGGGCAAAGGCAGCAGCCTGGCCTCTGAGAGGTAAAGCACTACAGCACATGAGCGGAGCAGGTCTGGTGACGGTCACCAGGTTCAGCCAAGAGTCCAGATCATCAAAGACCATGGTGATGAGTCAGGAATGAGGCCAAGCAGAACATCAAATCAGCAGTCTGGATGTGGCTCAGTGAGGAATGCAGCCAGCAACAGGCACAGCCGCAGCCTTGCTCAGCAAGCGGGCAATGGCCTCGAGGCAAACATAGCTGCCACAAGAAATAAGAAAGCAGTTGTTGAGGATTCTTGCTGCTTTCTCAAACAGCTCCAAAGCTGGTCAGGGCTTCTCAAGTCACTCTTTCCAACAGCTTGGTGAGCGTAGCCAGCTAAAATGTGCACGAGGAGCACATGCAGGGCCCTGGCTGTTGGTACCTAGCTCTCACCTAGGCTTGTTCAGGATGAAGAGAGACCCCTCCTTTCCATTGTATACAAGGGGGTGGCTCGTTCCTTGGATGAACTCTATGAGAAGAATGATTTCTGCCCAGTACATTATAAATGAAGGCTTTAGCTACCGTCATAAAAGGACAGTTGCCCATCACAGATTGTGCATAGCACTCATTTGCAGCCATGAGTCTGATCGAAGGGGACCATAGAATTACCCTCTCTCTTGGTGTCTCTAGCAACCCCACACCACAGCCTGACAGGACAGGCTGGACATCATGCAGTCAGGATGCCATTCTGGTCTGCATGCATCCACCTCTGTGCTACAGTCAGACCCTCTGGTCCCTGCTGGGAGCCCGGGTCCTGCTCTTCAGTGACTACCGACTCCAGGGAAAAGTTGTTCCTAATTCCTAATTTGTGGAGACCTGGGCATCCACTTTTCTGTTCTTATCTCGTTTAATTAGCTTAAAATTAACTGCATTAACTGAGTATTTCCAAGATGCTCCTACATACCTTGAAGTTGTTTGCCAGTCCATTTGGCAGGATACACTGTGCATATTTAAATAACTGAACAAAACTCTCTTGAAGGCTTATCTTAAACTATCTTTTGTATCTATAAATAATTTACAGATCCACTCGCATGAGGTATGCTTTTTGTGATGGCAACATTCCTGCAATCTACTTGATCAATGTAAGGAATGAATAAAAATGTAATGTAGGAAAAATATGGTACATGTGGCCAAAGGTAACAGATGCACAAGATTGTATAGAGACATAGGGCATGATTTCTCAAAAGATCTCAGAAAATTCTTCTTGATTAGTTTTCCAGGTTTAATAAAATATTCCCAGGTATAGTCTTAATTCCACATTTTTCTCTTGCACTCTGTCTCCCCAAAAGATTTATTTCACTGTGCTTCGCTTTTGCTCATTTATTTTAATTCATACAGCGCTGACTCATTCTAGATGTTTGACTTAAATCACTGCTGACTACTCAGTGCTACTTCCCTTCTGCTTTTGCATGTTAAATGTCCAATATTTTACAAAAGTGTATTGCTGCAGTATCTCCAGATCCTAATCCAGAATGATTCCACTGCAGACATTCATTGTGTAAAGTAACACTAGGATACTCTATCCACCAAAATTTTATGATTAATCAATCCTACAGATTAAAATTTTTTCAAAGTTATGTTATTTTGCAGGTCTTTTTTTATTCATGTGATGCCACTAGTTCTTAGACTAATAATATTAATACCAGAAGAATTAGTAACAGCAAATGTGCATTCCTAATGCAATTTCCCTCCCTTTAAATCCCAGGAAGTAACTGATCAACATCAACCTTTTCCTCACCCTTTTAAGACTTTTTATTTTCCCTTTTCCCTACCTCCTATTCTGGCACAGGAGGCCATTATTTTGTATTCTCAGTTCTCCATTATTGAGAATTTAGGAACAGGCAACCGAGCGTCATGATCAGAGTCTCTGGCTTGCCGAGTCAGGTAGCCTAGCTTCACTAATTGTATAAAAATAGCTCATGATGAGTTGCAGTTACTGTACTTCAGCTACTTTTGTTCACTTATTTCAATATCCAGTCAGCCAAATTAAAGTCAGAAGAAATAACTATCTTCTAATTCTCAGCAGCATATCTGAATAAAACCAGGATGCTTGAGATCCAGTTCTCTATACCGCTAACTACTGAAAACTAGAAAACCTATGCAAAGATCACACTTGAAAAAATTTGATTCTGAAAACTAAACCTATTTTTTTTCTATAAACAAATACTTTTAAATAACCAAGCCTCTACTTGCCCATATTTCATAATACTTTAGGTTATTTATTTTTTATGACAGTCTGTTTTCTGAAGCCTATGCCTTTTGACACAATGCCAGAGGAACAAGTATGTTTCCTCTAAAATGTGCAAAAAATGCTAGTTAGGCATATTGTGCACAATTTAGGTAAACCTAAATACCACAAACAAGCATAACAATCATGTGTGTAAAAGTAGGTACCTTTTTGCATGTGTGCTACTGTTTGCAACCCTCAGGCCTGTGATACTGTGGATTTAAAGACTTTCTTTCAGATTACTGATGTCTGTCGAACCAGTGTCAGAGATCTCAACAGCTTTGCTTTAGAAACACAGAGCAATCCATTTGCATATGCTTCTGTGTTTATCTGGGAGACACAAGCCTATAAATCATTCTTCATGAATGAAAAGTTATGTCCTCCCCAATGCTTGCCTACATATTCCACCCTCTCTCTCCTGCCAGTCACACCTCATCGCCAACCCTTGAAATGTTCTTTATCAGTTGCATTTAAAACCAGACAAAAGTGAAGTGGCATTAAATCAGACCAAAGGATTTTTTTCTTGGTAAACATCCATTTTGGATCCATTGCTTAGTCTGTCTTTAAAGAAGAATATTCACAATCTAATAACTTTTCTTAGAACAGATTGAATATCATGTTCTAGATGCATCAAAATGTATCTGAACTATTTTTAAAGCTTCCATTTAGCCAAAAATATACTTATGTGTGCATTATCTACATGTTATTCCATCATGAGCCCTTTCCATAGATGCATGAAGGAGGAGAGTTTAATAAGAAGTTCATATGTTTCTCTAATGGAGAAAAAAAAGCAGCAAGAAAGAATCCTACTCAACCAGCAACAGCAGCACTGCAATTAAAATATTTTCATAGATATTCTACAAAGTTGTTCAAAATTTGCCCTGAGAAATGAGGTTTTCCTCAAAAAAGTCTTAAAGATTTCTGATATAAACCAGTATTCCTTTACAGCTATTTCCACGCCATCTGAAACTGCTTGTGATTGTGTCAGAAATGTACCTTTTCCAATTCATCTAGGTCTAGACGCCTCCAGCAGAAACATTATAGCACTTTGCTTGTACTAAAATTAATATCATCAGCTCTCAAAAGCTTTTCCCATTTAGAGATAAGAATCTGTTACGCAAATTAGGGTTTCTAGATGAACACCCTATTGAGCCAAAAATGACCAGGGTATTTGTGTTACCAATGAGATATTTAAAAAAATAATAATAAAAGTTGATTTATAAAAATGGATGGAAAAATCTGGATTAATTTTTCATGTTTTCTCTGATTGATTTTTAGGAGGATGGCTATTCACTTCTGAAAGTTTTCCAATTAAAGATGTCCAAAATGTCTCTAGAAACCACAATTCTTTAAAAAATCAGTATTATAAATCTTCAAAACATAAAATTTGTTCTTGGCAAAGAAACATTAGTACTAATTCTGTCATTAAAATATGTAGAAATATATTTTAATGGAAAATACGGAACCTGTCAAAAATTCTTTGCAAACCATCCCCCATGTTTTCAGTAAATTTCAAACAGCATTCAAACCAAAAATTCATTGGACCAGCTGTAGATATAACTAAATACATTGAAATTACATGTTCAAAATGCTTCTGAACATGCAATATAATCATTGACACATTTCACATCCCATTCTCCCAAATTCATACTTGTGTCATACTTCAGTAACACACGGTATTTTAAGAGAAAGAAATGTGAGATTATATACAATCAGTTCTAAGGTGTCATTACATACATTATGGCATTTCTATTTTGAAGGTATTTTTCCCTAATAAGCAATCTTTTCCCTTTCTAAGAAATATCAGACAAGATGTTGCTACAGTGTGCCAACCATGGCTTAAATCTATGAGAAACAATGCAAACAAAATGAAAGAATTTAATCAATTTGCCTTCTGTGTGCTGTTAGAGTGGTTGCTTAAAATGAGTTTTCAGATACTGGTCTCAAATCCATTTGCAGCGTAAGTGGGCCACTTAATGTGTATCATAATGTCATTCCTTTACTCCAAGACCTTCAAGAGGACATTTTCTAATTTTCCTGAAAAAACATCTCCTAAAAATGTGTCCCAGAGACTGAGCTGGTTTTTGGAGAGCAGTTGAAGCTAGAGATACTGGTGGGTTATCTGTGATAGACCCAATGGTCACACTGGGCAAATGTTGACAGCGTTCTAAAAAATGTATGGTAATTCTATCTTTTAATAAGGAGTGCTGTGGCTTATGGTTGGGAAAAAAGTGTGTACAGGTATATTCAAGGCACGCATAAATATTCAGTGTTGCTGTACAGATATCAGAATGTGATCACGTATACTTTCCAGTTCCATGGCTGCATAGGAATTGTTCTTAGGTTTTTATTGCAAAATGTTTCAATATTTATTAGCATCCCCTGAAACTTTTCCAATGCTTACTTAAAATTTCCAGTCATTCCTGAAAACTCCCTTTGGTAATATACACAAAGGGGAGATAATCATGGTTGTCAAAGTAATATATAATGATTACTCCAGGAAACATTTTCCAGCATCCACCTACCTCTAGTCAAAATGAATACAAGCCAGATCCCAATATTTTGACCCAAAAGGTAAAAATTATTTATAAACAATTGTATAGAAAAGCCCACTCTTATTCTCTGTTTATTATAAATGTAGATGCAATTTGGTGGTTTTTCCTCAAATGGATTCCTCAAATAGTGCCATGATCCAGCAAGCCCTGAAATGCACGGGTGCCCTTTCACTGACATTAACTACAGCTGGATCATGCCAGTTTTAAAAGACAAATCTTTTTACATGGTTGTTTTATGAGATGATCGTTACAATGCTGACTTCATATACTGATAAATCTTCCTTAAGTGTAAATTTGGTGATGCAGTACACAAAATTCTCCCTAGCAGAAATTTTTCACTCTCTTTTATCTTCATTACTGTACATCCCCATTACATGGGAGTAATAGTTTACAGTCCAGTCGCCTTGTTTACTTTAGCTTAATAGTTTAGCTAAAGAGTTGACCCCATTTAACCAATTTCAACTCTTGCCCTTTGCTTTTACTTCAGATTCAAATGCTAGGCTAGTAATGAGCAAGAACTTGAAAGAAATCTGTTTAAAACTAGAAAACAAGTAAGTTGGACCAGAAATAACCACTACTTCTAGCAGTGCAGATTTGCTTGTTTAGTAAACTACATAATGCTGCAAATTGAAAAATACTGTGTGACAGCTTTTATTAACTCATACTAATTATATGCTATCATACCTAACACCTAAGTCAGGTTTTAGGCATCTGAAGGCTTCTGATTGACAGGTATTATTTGGAACTCTAAAAAAACTTCTAAAAGAAAGAATCACAATTAGCAGGCTGCGGAGTATGTCCTTAGTCACTATCAGTCATGCTCTCCAGTCCCAGCAGGACAATATAGTTTGTTATTAGTTATGTGAAGTGTGGTGACTTACAAAAGCCCTAAGATAAAGACTGTTACGCCAGATAATGCCCAAACAGCAAGAAACATTCAGGGTTTAGGCTCCTAGGCTCTTAGATGTTAAGGGTAAGGACAGGATTTTAAGCTGAAACTCTCCCTGCAGCTATATATGAGGTGGAGGGGAAAGAAACACACTGAGAAGGTACTTGTGCATGGTGCTCACACTTTCAGTGATCAGCCAGATCTCATCTAGCACTTGTGATAATCTTTGTCTACTCGGAGAGAGAGAACCGAGGTGGAAATATTTACAGAAGCTCTTCTGTTTGTGATTTGTAATTTATAGGCTCAGCTCCCAAAGCATTGGAACAGCCACTCATAATTATATTTCACATAAAAAATATCTACATTAAAGGGCATTATCGAGGTTGTAAGGTCAAGTGCTAAATACTTACACAATGCCACAATGAAGCTTGCCTCTGCAACATTAGTTCCGTTTCTTTACAGATATGTATTATAGTACAGTTTCTAATTGCATGATAACACAGTAATTTTTTACTATCCTACCATTTGCTTCATCAGCGCATGGAGTGGGCAGCACTCACTTAATGAGCCAGTATTAAATATTTTGCTTTCACCTCCCTGAAGGCATGGCCTCAAGCCATATAAACACTGCTCAGAAGGTACAAATCTTAATTTCCTCATGGGCTTTTCATCGGTGCTTCACTAAAGTACATGAATACTTTACAAATACTAATGAATTTGTACCTTCACAAAATCCCTACTGAAAGAAAAAAAGAAAACAGTGATTCTTCCTGTTTCACAGTTAAGAAACTTAACCATAAAGCAATCAAGAGCAAAAAGTAGCTGTTAATTTTGAGTGCCCAAATCAAGACAAGAGACTGAGTTTTGGAATAGTTGCTGTAGGCATTACATCACGTGTCCCAAGCACAGCTTCCACTGATCTCTACAGATTAAGTGAACACTTAGGCATCACAGCCTCAAAAACAGTATTCAGAAAAAGAAGAGACTGCAGCTATTGAGAAGTTCTGAAAAGAGTGGTTTAAGTGGCAAAACTAGGAACTTTGAACAAGCAATCTGTGGCAGAAACAGAGCTATAACCTGTGTCTTTGGGGCACGCAGCACAGCAATCATTTTGCTTCTTGGTGTCATTCAGTGCAGCCCTTAAATGCTGCAGCATGTGAGGCATGGACCTTACAGCAAACAGTCTCTTCTAGTACCTGCTAAAGATCCTCCTTTCCACTGAGTGATTTTCTTTCTTTTTCCTTCTTCTTTTTTTTCTCCCTTGTCTTCCCTCCTTCCATTTCTCCTTTCTCCTGCTATTCTCCTCTTCCTTTGTTCTTTCTTATCAGCTCGTCGGGCAACTCTTCTCACCGTGCCCACTCTGATGACAGCATCTTCTGAGGATGACATAGACCGGAGACCCATCAGAAGACTCCGGTCTAAGAGTGACACCCCTTACTTGGAAGAAGCTAGGATCTGCTTCAACCTTGATAATGGTAAGACCACCCCTTCCCCAAACAGAATATGGTGTTAATTAAAGACTTTTTTTCAGCTGCAGATGGACCAGATGGTATGTCCTCATTCACAAGTGGTATGGTGGTTCACCAGACATCCAAGGATGTCACAGCTGTCTAACTACAAGCACCTGCGTATGTAGAAGCAGGGATCCTTTTCAAAATTCTCCTGCAAGGATTTTCCCACGTTCTAGCTATGGTGAGCCAGCGAGAGCAGAGCAAAAGAGAATGGCTTTGCAACCAAGACAGAAATGTAACTTATCCACTACAGGCACCCAGAAACATGGAAGTTCTTGTGAACATTTAGGAAGGGATTACTGCTAACAGCAGGCTTCAGCTAAACCCCACATTACAACTACAGAAGAATACCCACCATGTCCCGAAACCTCTACAGGTTTAATTGGCAAAAGTGTAACAGAAAACTCTTGATTCTGCAGGACTGAGTATGAGAGCTGTCCCCCAAAACTGAGACCAGCTAACGTTACTATCACTGCCTTCAGTTACTGAGCCCCAGCATTTTCTGGTCTTTTTTCTTACAGAAGTTGACCAAAACAAAAGATATTGGAAGGACTGAAAACTTTGGGAGTTTAAGCAGATTGGGTTTTCTTTAAAAGATCTGAATCACCTGAGATGAACTAGTACACTCCCTGGCACATATTTTAACTGTTTAACTCTCGCTTTATGTAGTACTTTTGTGCTGCTCAGATTTATTATTTTTTGAATAGCATTTTTAGTTATTTGCATTGCTCTAACACCTAGAGGTCCCAACGCAAATTGGAGCCTTAATGAGGCAGGCAGCCTACAACCAGGGGTAGGAACATTGACGTACGGGGCTGATGATTACACAGAGAAGGCAGAGTAGGGGAGAAGCAACAAAACGTTGTGCCCAGTTTGCAACTGGGGAAGGGAGTCACTGATTTTGGCCTACAGGCACATTTTTTTCAAAGACTTGCCAAAGCGACTTATGAAGATGAGCTCCAAGCTTCAAGTGATGGTCAAGCGCAGGCTCCTCGGTGCATTTTAAGGCGCTTGGCCTGGTGCACCGTTCTGGTTGCCCTAATGAGTTTGCCCAAGGGAAGAGGAGAAGGAGGTGAAGGGATGAGCCCTTGGCCTTCCCACCAAGGCTCGCTCCATCCGTGCTGGGAGCTCTGGGAGCGCTGGGCCAGGACGGGGCGGTTCAGGCTGCCGGGAGCGGGCGGGAGGTGCCAGGCCCGCCGCCGTTTGGCACCTCAGCCCGGCCGAGGCGCGGGGTGCGGGGCGCGAATCACCGCAGCGGGACCCTCCCCCGGGGGCGGGAAACCCCCTCGGGTGGGACCCCCGGGCCGGCCGGGCCGCCGCTCCGTCCCCCGCGCAGCCAGGGCCGCCGCCCTGAGGCGAGCAGCGGCGGGCGGGACGCGGCCGGCGGAGGCGCTGCCGGCGGGCAGGAGCAGCGGGCAGCGGGCAGGGCCGCCGTGGCCGCTCCCGTCCGCAGATCCTTGACGGGTTTTCCCTGTCTCTCTCCCTCCCTCCCTCCCTCCCTCCGCTCCTTTCTCCCTTTCCCTCTCTCCTTCCCCGTCCTCCCCTCCCCCTCCCCGCGCCTCCCTCCCCGTCCGCCCCCTCCGCCCCCTCCTCGCCCGGCCGCCCCGCGCCGCGCCGCCGCTCGCCCTCGCCAGCTCGCCGGGCCACGCTGCTCACCGTGCCCACATTAATGGCGGCATCTTCCGAGGAGGACATCGACCGCAGACCCATCCGCCGCGTCCGCTCCAAGAGCGACACCCCCTACCTCGCTGAGGCCCGCATCTCCTTCAACCTCGAGACAGGTGAGAGGCGGCACCGCACGGCACGGCACGGCGCGGCGGGGCGGCCCGGCTCACGGCCGACCGGCGACCGGCGGCGGCTGCCCCGGCGGCGGGGGCGGCAGGAGAGAAGGGGCCGCCCCCGGCACCGCGGCCTCCACCCCCGCCAGCCTCTGCGGGCTCCCCGGGCACCGCCGCCCGGCCCTGCCCCGGCGCCAGCTTCTTCGCACCTCCCCGGCCTCCTGCGGGCCTGGCCCGCCGAGCGGCCCCCCTCTGCCCCGCCGGGGGCCGGCTCCCCTTCTCCGCCCGGCCTGTCCCAGCCTCCCCTCTGCCAGCACAGCCTCCGCTCACCACACAGAGCCTGGTGCCTCTGCCCCACAGCACTTCTGCCCTGTCCCACCTCGCCAGGCTCTTCTGGCGTTCCACCTGGAAACACCGCCCTTGGCATTGGGCAAGTCTCTTCCCTTCTCCCTCTTTGCCTCCTTCCCCTGATGGGTCTGTGCCTCAAAAGTGCAAAGAAACTTGCACCTGCCTTGTCCACTTTTTCTCAGTCTTGGGAAGTCCCCGCTTGTCTCAGCATTGCTTATTGCGACTCCCGGTGGGTGTGCAGCCTGATGGTTTCTACCAGTGCACCTCCAGCACCCCACATTCGCCTGTTCCTGCCCGTTGTCAGGACGAGCCTCCCGCAGGTCCCCACCTGACCTTTCCGCCCCCCCTGCGCTACTGCTGCTCCTTCTTCCCTGCCACCTCTTCCTCATGTCTCCCTCGATATTTCAGCTGTCCACTTCAGTTTGTCCTGCACATGGTGACTTCTCTCGTTCCCTTCCTACTAGGCCTGGCATTTTCCCTCCTTCCCTGACCTTTTCTTTCCTTATGGGCTCTGTCAACAGTAAACTACACCAGAAGTTACTTGCTCTCAAAAACAAAGGAAAAGAAAGTTCTTTCTGTTAGTTCTTTGCACCAAACCAGACTTCCTCTGTCGGGGGGAGGATCTGTAGCCAGGAAGCTCTGCTGCAGTCTGCCTCATGTCCCGGCAGCAGCACGCAGAATGACCCAACTGTGTAACAGTCTTTGATGCTGAGCCTGTCAGCTCCCTACCAGTTGTAAAGGGAAAAGGGCTGCCTCAGAGTTGCTGGCAGAAAGTTGGAGATGGCAGAGATGCGTTTTCTCTTCCATTTGGGGAGGGAACAGATTCCCCTCCCCCTCCCATTATCACTGCTGTAATTACACCCTTGATAATGGCTAATATGCAGTTTGGTATTACCATTGATGGAACAGTTGCTTGCATGGTATGGTGGGTCATTATTTCTTTCAGATCATGACTTTTTAAACATTACTGAGCTGTAGGTAAGTTGGGTGGTATTTCAGGGTGCAGGCTGGAAGACACTGCCAGATACCAGGTTTCAGCTCTAAAGAACTGGGTGTGAAAATGGAAAGAGCATCACTGTGCGTAAAGTGTAAATACAAAGAGGCTGTATATGGTTATGTGACTGCTGAAATAACCCTGTGTTGACTTGTTCTGTCACAGGTAATGTTATGTCATGTAGTTATAAATAGATAAACCAGTTAAGGGCAAGGCACCTTCAGGTCGCCTGGTGCCTTACATCTCTATGCTGAGCTAGACATGTTGTCTTTACCACAATTCCCAGAGGATGTGCAAGTCTCTAGGTACCTCTTTCCTGCAATCCACTGAAAAATTTGGTAATTACAGTTGGCTTCTTTCGGTTCCTCCCCTATCCCTGGCTCTCTTTAATTACGTCTTTACTTTCAAACCTGGGAATGGAATTCTTGTAAAAGAAATAATTAAAAGCAACAGTACTGGTGTATCAAGAAGTATAAATGAAAAATGTTGTAAGTAGTGCAAGTGTGTGTTTTCATTAATCCGTCTGGCAGTGAGTAGTTTTGAGCTTTGAAAAAACCCTAAAATTGCTTAGCAACCAGTATTGAGTGAGTGAGCCAAAAAGCAAGTGAAACGTGCCACTGGTACCCACTTCATTTCTGAGCTGTTGATTTTACTCTTCTGTTTGCTCAGAAAGCACAAACCAATCAGCCTGGGTTTGAGAACTCTTTATTGCAAGGAAACAGCTGTTAGGAAATTTGTTCAGCCACTTTTGCTCATGCTTAATAATGCTGCATGGTGCGGGGTTTGCTTTTGAAACTTTAATTATTTATGAGGTGCAGTTCGTGATGGTTGGGTTTTTTGGTTTTTTTTTTGGGGGGGGGGGGGGAGACACGTGTGAAAAAAGATATCCCATTTTTCTAAACGAACCTGTGTTGGTTTTTTTCATGTGCGGTTATGCTGCTGGCGGTGTTACCCATGTGGCCGGGGGATGCCAGGTCACTCCGGGTCCCAGGGGTGCCCCTGCGGCGGGGCGGGAGCCCTCGGGCGCTGTCCGCCTCCCCTGGTGCTGAACCGTCGGCCGGAGCGCCGGGGGCTGGCCGCTCCGCCGGGGCGGGGAAACTACATGTCCCGCTTTGTCTTGTTCTCACCTCGCTGTCCGTGGGTTGGCAATGCACGAGGGGGGTGTATTTCTTTACTTGTGCGGGGGGGAGGTGGTGGAAAGGAAGTAATGCTGTTTCTTCAACTCATTGATGCAGTAGAAACTAAAGCAATGCTTGGGGTGCAGGAAATAACCTCTTCCTTATGCGCTTGCTTTCCATGTAGTGCATTCTACATCTACAGCTGTCGCTCAACCACTGCTTACAGAGCTGTTTTTTCCTACAGCTGCTGCAAGTCTAGCTGCATTCCCCAGTCATTGTCTTCTATCGGGACACGGTCAGGAGTTGGATGCAGCGTGCAGCTGCTTTGCTGTATTGGAACTTAAAATCCACTTTTATTAATGAAACATAAGCAGATGCAGTGTCTACTGCTCTTCTCCATTCTTAATTACAACCACTAGTTAAGAACTAGCAGGTTTTTATCTACTTCAGCTGTAAGTTATAATTATACCATTACTGCTGTTATCTGTATTGTTGAACAGCTGAGCGATTGCATACACAGAGTCAATTATACAATTTGGGTATAGCACAGATTTGGACTGGATTGTAAAAACCCCCGCAATTTATAAGTGATTAACACTACAACTTCTACCTGCCCTTCTCTTTTCACTATATTAACAGTTCTCTTTGTTTGATTTTCCAAAACATAGATGTTTATTATGTTTGTTTCTAAATATTGATCAATTAACTCACAATTATTACCTAGCATGAGTTAACAAATGCTGTTCAATTAGTTGTCCCTGGTATGGTTTTTCGGCTGATGTTCCCAAACTGATTAAAATACAAAGCTGTTTTCCAAACTCAGGGTTATTCTCTCTACTGTTATACATATGCAAATACTATTAATCTGAGTTATATGCTCATATCAGGAGGATAATGTTTCCCAAAGGATTTAAATTACCTCTTCTGCCAAAATTACTGTAGCTATATAACCTCATAAAAACATAGACAGATATGAATTCCTTTTGCATATTTGATACTGGATCAATCCACATACAGAAATTAGTTTTTTTAATTTTCTGAAATACGTTCTCCAGTGAGACACTAGAGGAACGTGCTGTCACTGTCGGGTGGTGATCTTTTGTTTCTTTATTGTGATTAGCAATCTGGAGTGGCTCCATCTCTTAATGTCCATCTTTGGCTTTTTGTACGCATCCTAAAAGCAGTTTTCAAATTGTCTTTCTAACTTTCTGATTCAGGTATCTA
Organism: Falco naumanni; assembly: GCF_017639655.2. Classification (NCBI taxonomy): domain Eukaryota; kingdom Metazoa; phylum Chordata; class Aves; order Falconiformes; family Falconidae; genus Falco; species Falco naumanni. The sequence goes on along the minus strand of NC_054056.1, from coordinate 25,332,776 downwards.
AAATCTAATCCCAAATTACTTCTGAAAACTTGGAACTCCATCTGTGACAGTTGTCCAACAGCATGATACCTTTCCTGGTCCTGTGCCAGCTGACAAGTCCAAGTGATTTATTACAAGTTTTAACCTATTACAGGTTTTGACTGATTTCTATTCTTCCTATTGCAAAATATTATGCTTTTTAAATGACAGCGCATGGTAGGTAGCTTTCAGGCTTGATAAATTAGCAGAGGTGATGACTGATAAAGAAATAGACCACTTAAAACTCGCACTGAATGATCCAAGATGTGTGAGCTTTTCTTCTGCCTCCCCCTTCATGCAGCTGCTTGCGGAATCCCTGTCTGAATTTTATTGATGTTCGTTAGGGGAGGGGGGACTACCACATTAAGCTGAGCTGATTAAGTTCTCTTTCAGCCCTTGAAATGTCAGTCACTATTGAAGGTACTTCTGTATACAGATACTCTCACTCCTTCCTAGCCAAAGAAGAGTAAGCTTTGTACTGCAATTCTTTGCAAAGTTGATTCTAGCAGACTGCCTTCTTGTTAAGTGGTGCAAGAAGTTGTCTTTATCTCAGCTGCCATGGGACCTTTCTGGGATCATTCATGGAGGTCACCAAATGTCAGTCTTTGCTTGAACAAGGCTGATTGTCTACTTGGAATTTAACTTGGGGATGGAGACTTGGGGAGAAAGCAAGCCAATGCCTTGGAGAAGGTATAAGGCCAGAATGACTGCAATAGCTGTACAAGGGGTCAGCAAAGAGGGGGTGTTCCTTCAGGAAGAATATATTTAGCTTCCATGCTATGAAATGAAGGGAGTGGAGCTTTTGAATGTGGATATATCCCACCCACCCTGATTTAAAAACATGCGCCAGTGGTACAACTGAACAGAAGCCTGTGGCCAGAGGGGTGCAGGAGCTGAGCTCTGAAGGTGGAGAGAGAGGTAGTGACAAAGTGGACCTGATGGGGATGATGCAGCCTGTGCTAGCTATGGAGCCCAGCTGGCTTGCTTGGCCCTGAAGCATAGCACAGATTTTAAGTGTACTGAAGTTACTCAGTAATCTCACTGAAGTGGTTGGATCCTCAAGTGATGTAAGTCATTTGTTGACTTCAGCCAGGGATCTGAGCCAGGCTGTAGAAATATACATCTCTGTTTCTCTTCAGTGATGAAAGATCTGTTTTATCTCTTTGTGGTATGGAGCCACATGTTTTCCTGGAATATGTTCTGAAAAAGCAAAGCTGGGAGGGAAAGGACTGAGTGGCTCTGTACAGTTTTGCCATGTGTGCCGAAGAAAGGTCTTTGTGTCTAGAAAGGCAAGTTAATTCGGTACCATTTACTGTTCTTAAGCACCGACGAATAACTCACATTGGGGAGAGGAAAAAACCCACAGCAGCCTGTGTTAGTGCTGCTGCAAGCAGAATTAATTCACAGGGTGTAAAGAGGGAGGAGGATCCTGGCAGAAACTGCTGAATGGCTGAGACAAATGTTAGCAAGCTGGGAAATGTTCATAGTCGGCTGTTTCTGTGATGCAGAGCTGGTGGGGGAAAGCCAGGACACAAAGGGTGACTGTTGGTTTTATATGAGGGAACTTTCCCGGTCCGAACTGGGCACAAAGTTGAAATCAAAAGATTCTTCCATTTTCACTGTCCTGGAACCTTCCACACTCTTTTTGGGCCCAAGTGCTTCTTACAGCCTTCATGATAGGCTGCCTTGCTGTTATTATTTGCGTTGCTGTATTCATTCCATTTTATAGCTTTAGAGCTGTGCTGAATACTTTACAGAGAGTAAAATGATAGATGATTTTCCTTTCTAATGGAAAGATAGTGTCATGTGTATTAGCCTCATACCTGTCGATTTGTCTAGAAGGATATGATACATTTTCCTGCAGTGATGAAGGAGGAAGTACTGAACTTTTGTCACTGTGTAAAATAAGAAAAAATATTTATACAGCTGACTGAGATGGGTACGTTCTAAACAGGTATAAGTAAAGTGATATTACTTGATTGGATTTTCTGCAGGAAATTTTCATCTCATCCATTTTTAATTTTTTCTAAAACCCACCATTTGATTTAAAAATCTGTTTTGAAGTTTCTGAGTTTGCCCCTGGTCATCCTTACATATGATTTAGTACAGTAACCCAATTAATCATCTCTGCAGTCATTTGAAATGTTATCCCATTTGGAGCTGTGTTTTTTCTTTCCTGTTTAACCAGTGTATGTTTGTGTATATCCATCATAAAATATTTTACATGGTTTCATGATTAGAATAAATAATCCCTAAAATGATATAAGAATCAAAACTACTTTGGATTTACAGAGCTCACAAATTAGAAATTATGTTGAAGGGGTAATCTGAAGAGCATATTTTTATTATTAAAAATACTTCCAAATTATGGTGGCTTTAGGTTTTCAGGTAGAAAAGATTGGGCTCAGGAGAACAGGGGAGAGCAATATGCAGTAGTAGGCTTTCTAATATGTGTACGAGGTTTTATTTCTTTCTGGAAAGGATTAGTAAAAATGCATGCTTGGAAAAGTTCCACTTTCTGTCTCTGCTCTAATCACTCCCTCAGATTATTGTCATGGAGATCCTCTCATACTTAGGCAGCCAAATCACCGATTTTGGCATAGCGATTCTTAATACCTTTATAAAGGGGCCTGAAGAACTGGCCTCCTTTGCCATCAGGCTTTGCGTTACCAAAACTTGCACCTGCACTTTTGTTGAGTGATGACTGTTAGTCTTAACACTGCTTAACTTGGAGTATAGCTAGAGATCAACTGTGTGCCCATCATTCATTTCATGGCTGTTTTTGCAGCTCCGGGAGTGTGAGTTCACACACCAGGAAAAATGAGCCTCCTGACTGAACGCCACCCACTGTGTGGGATGCACCAGCCCTCGCCAGGCCTAAGCTGAGTGGCTGGAAGTGCCTCTGTATCAACATGTATGCAGCAGGTAGACAGTCTGTTTTGAGGGAAGAGGTCTTAACAGCAACTGAGGTTTTAACTCTTGCGCTTGCCTTCGGAGGTCTTTGGTTTAAGACTATGACCTTCAGTGAGCGCCAGATGGGAATAAGCATACAGGTTCCCCCAGTCCTGTGAAGGGAGAGATGCCCCTGCTTCACCAGCTGTCATCCAAGAGAAATGGTTGATGCAGGCTTTAGTTAACAAATATGACTGGGGACAATCTGAAGGGAAAGACAGTCAAAGTGCTGGAACTGGAAAGAGGAAAATGATACAAGATCCATTTCTCTGAATGCTGAATATATTGCTGTAATTGGCTAAAAATAAAAGCTTTGATATTTTAGCCATTCTTGTGTCACCGCACATGTGCATCACCTTTCTGTGTCAGGGGGCAGCTGATACCCATGCGGTCAATGGCACTGACATTGCTGTGGAACAACCGTGGCAGGAGATAGAAGGAAGGAAGGTACATCTTTGCTTTGGGATCGGATGCCTCTTAACAGCTGTCTGCAGTACATAGAATTTTAAGACTGCTGTAGTGCTTTGTTGCTAACCTCGTTCTTCAAGAAAATTGATGTGGCAGAATTGGCCTGAGTAAGAAGTTATCTCTATTACTTGTCTTCTGCTTGATGAGCTTGTTGGGTTAACGCAACTGAGTTTATTCCTGCAAGTTGGGACACTGCAAAATCTTTTTATTTTTCTTGTTTCATCAGGAACCACGTTTTTTTTCCAGGTGTATGTGTCTTTAATGAAAATACATTTTTCCAAAACTTAAGATAAAATCGTCAGAACTGGCAACTCTGTTCAGAATTATTAGCTGGAAAATTTAGTGAAAAGAAAGGGCCTAATTCTCAGTAACAGGTATAATTAGCTTTAATGCTTAATTACTCTGAGTCAACTAATTGGTTTCATTGGGACTACTCAGTAATATTCACAGCTAGGCATGTAAGTGCCTTCAGAATCAAGTCTTAAAGTTTGTAAGTTTTTGCAGTGTGACAGAAGTCATTAGTGCAGAAAGAATGTCCTGGCCTGTCTGTTTTCAGATAATATAAAATGTCAATGATAATGAAATATTGTGTTATTAGCAGCTGTTTCTTGTGCTTAGACTTTAGACCATGGAATCAGTGTGGAATATTATACTTCTGTAGCAAAATAAAACTTGGCTGCACTCACGCTTTCTTGGTGACAAATGTTCATGATAATGTATCTCTTCTGGATAAGGTGAAAAATGTGTCATTTATGACATGCTAGTTGGATTAATTTAATGTATTTTACGTGGTAGTTCAATTAGATATAGTCAAGTAAAGATGTTTCCTTCATTCAGAATACTTTTAGGGTAAAGCTATTTATAATCATGTGATAACCATTTATAAACATGCAATTCTGTTGCCTTCATTATGAATGCATTGCTGTGGTGGTTTTTGGGTTTTGGTTTTTTTTTTTACATTTTTGCATTGATATGCTGAGGCTACGGCTTGACCCTCAGTACATGGCTGCCTTCCCTAGGTTTTGTGGCAGAGCCAATGTTACTAAACATTTGAAAGAAGATAATTATTGCCTTTACTGCAGACTTTGTAATAATTTTTGTATCTTGAAATTGCAATTCAATCTGTAAGAAACAAAATGGAGATGACGTCCAAAGAAGAATTTAAATGAGTAGCAAATTCAGCAAGAACATAGGGAGGCAGAGTTGAAAAATGAAATGCCTGCATTTCTTCTGCACGCCAGACTCACTGTGGTTTCATTCTGGTTGTGGAGTATGTAAGATAGGGGAAGTATGTGACAAGTGTTTGCATGCTGATGTTCTGTATGGACACATGCCATTTTAACTACGATGGATAACAACTGCAGCGCATATTTCAGTTAATCAGAAAAATCCTTGCTATGCATAATTTATGTTGCAATATCATTTTTACGGTTAGTGCTTACAGTACTTGGACAGACAGACATCTGGTTAATAGTTTATAAGCAAATTAAATACTTGATGCATTATTAAAATGGAAGAGAAATTTCATCAAGGCTAAATGTAATTCTTTGCTAGTGTTGGAAATAGTTAAAGCCAGATGCCTCAGACTGGGAAGGACCTGTTTTGACTGTGACACTTGTCTGCCTCTGTGTCTGCCTGTTCTGTGGATAAAAGTGTAAAGAGTCTACGATGGTTAAATTTGAGAACTGACTGGGGTGTGTTTTCTTTAGGAGATATGCTCCTATGTTCCCTCAACCAGTCATAAAACGTAAGTCAGTCAAGTGTTACAACAGTGTTAAGCCATCAGAAACAGCCTTAAGTTAAAAGAGTCTCAAGCTAGTCCCATTTAGCTGCAGCTTTGCACTAAGCCTTAGGAATCTCTCTCAGAACAGAAAATATGCCCCCGTTAGGATGAAATGAGAAATTAATCGTTATATTGCAGTATTCCTTGAGAAGGAGATTTCTGACATCTCTAATGGTCCTTTGTTTTCCTTGCTGACATCACGATAGTTCAGTTTTCATAGATATCTTTTTTTTTTTTCATCTTCTTCTGCTTAATTCTCTGTTTTCTTGTACTAGAGAAGTGCTAGAAACAAGTGCAAGGACCTTGATTTGGCTATGCTGGATGCATGAGGCATTTGTAACATTTGGAGGAGAACGGCTCTTCCCCATGCTCAGCCGCTGTTGCGGGGGCATGTGAGCGTAAAGGTCATGTTGTGCAGACTGCTGGTGGAGAGGTCTGTAGCTGAGTATCTCATGCGATGCTCTCAGCTTCTGCCTTCTGTGGGGTTTTGTTGTTGCTGCTGTTGTTGGCATCTCTCTTTTCCTGCTGCCTTTTCCATTCCCCTGTGTTTATCAGGGCTATGTGCGCTGGCAGCAGCAATATGTTGGCCTGCAGATTCTTGAAAGCTGTCCCTACTGGGTTGGGAGAATTGACATACCAGCATTTAAAGCTTTGAGTTGGGAACTATGGCTTGAAATGATCACCCTGTATCCTTAGGACCTCTGATAAAGAGCTGCATAATCTACACGGTGCTTCCACGAAGTCAGTTAAGACAATCGCTCCCCAGAGCAATGATCACTCCTGCCTCCTGCTCTCTGCTTAGTGAGTGCTCTTCAGTTCATTGTGGGTAAAGGTGGTTTATTGAAAATACTGAGACTTCGGAATAAACAGCATTAAGCTGCTAATGAGTAGTCATTGTTTATATTTAAAGCAATTTGGCATGTTCATCCATTCATCAACAATTTAGTTTTGTCTTACCACCTTCTTTCTTCATTGGTCCTTATGACTTACACTACACATCAAGAATCTTTGTAGATTTCACTGATGCAATTTTTCCAAAATAAAGTTTGTTTCAAAATTATCACAATTAATTACTAGGCTGAAATAGCCAAAAATAATGGAAAGTGATTGATAATTTTAATTTTTTGCTGTGTGAATGCATGGCAAAATCTTGGAGTATTTCAAAGCTAATAATGAAATATTAACTGGGGTTAACTAATAACCTGTAAAATAATAGCCTATAATTATAAGGCAAAAGGAAATCAATAAGGCTGGGGTTTTAATTTAGTTTTATCTCAAGTCTCGAAAGTACAAACCATTCTGTGGGATAAATCTGATAAGACTGCTTGAAATAATAATTTTGGGGACAAATTAATTTATAAATTATGTTTATTTTTTAAAGAAAACAAGATAGGCATCACTGAGTAACCTTGGGATCTAACCTTGCCGGCTTTCCCCTCTGCAAGCAGTGCATGTAACAGCTCTGTCAGTGTTACAGGAGACCCAAGGGGAGAGTGGCAAAACTGTTTGGTTGGGAAGTATCATTACACAGATGGAATATAGCTTTTTGTTAACAGTCTTCACGACATAATAATAGGAAACCAGGGGAAAGAGTCACCGAGATCGAAGTAGCATAGGGTATGTCATGTTAAAACATGGCAGGGCTTGCTAAACTTAGCTGCTCACGGTTAATGCTGCCCTAGGCAGCTGAAACGTGATCTTAGCAGGTCCCCACCTAAGTGTCTGTATATATACCTAGAGATATGTGTCAGCAGCCTTAGGAGCGTGCAGGGACCATCTGTTAACCAGCATGAATTTAAAAGCCTTGAAGTGGGCAGCAGAGAGATTGCTCTGGAAGATGTGCACTTGTTCTTTCAATTACCCAAGTCAGTGGCAGGTAGACGGCTCGGGAGCAGTAGTAGGTGTTCCTTCCTTCACCTTTAGCTGTTTCAGGTTTTGTTTCCCTCTGTGGCTTTTGGCAATGCTTACTGATATTTGTAGCCAACTGCAATTTAAAGTAGCACCTAGAGTTGAGAGGGAGCAAAAGACAGGACCTGCTTGCTTATTATCCTTTTGGACATACATCCTGCTTTTAAACTTCTTTCTTCCCTCTGTCTGCTAAAATAAAACATTGTATCAGCTATGTATCAGCGCGGTGAATAAGGAGGCATTTAGTTTTCATTAAAGCTTGAACAGAAAGATAAAGATTATTGTCAGTAAGAGATAGAGGGACTTAAGGAGGAAGTGGGCATGGTGACAGTATTAGACATAGTAAAATCCAGAGTTGTTTTAGCAAAACGTGTGACCTCCCATACAACTTTTTGTCGCTATATTGGAATACATTTGGTCTTGTTTTTTCACTCCTGTGAAACAACAGGATTAGGTTTATGTGTGCAGTAGAGCTTTATTGTACCATAGCCACTAGTATATGTCCAACTTCCCTTCTTGAATGGTATGTTGTGGGTGGTTTGCCTTTAGGAACAGAGTGGTTTACCCCTTTTAGGATTTTATGCTGAATATAAGGCAGAGCTTTACAGTGAATTAAGTAAGGAAACGTAGGGATGTTGAAGAAGGTATTCTCTGTAGCTTAGATCAACTTTCTTATTTTGGGTTAGCTGGTTTTGTAATCTTAGAAAAAGATCTAGGACTGTAGTATATAAAGATGCCCCTCACCTATTTATTTTGTTGAGTGGGAGGGGTATTACTGCTGCTGCTCACATAATATGTATGTGAGCATAGATATTATGTGAGCATAATGACATAATATTAACTAATATGTCATTCACTGAACAAAAGAACATATCTGTTGTCCTTCCCCTGTCTTCAAGCATACCCTGAAGACTCCAGGATAAGTCATCTTCAACCTCCCTGTATGTCCTTTCCATGAGGGGGAAGCTCAGAAGACCTAGAAATCATACAGAAAGAAAGAATTAGCGTGGTGGAAAGAAGACCTGTATTGTGTCTTTCTCCAGTCACAGTGTCCTTAATAAGTGAGCTTAATAATTATATTTGCTAACAATTTTTCCTCTCCAAATTTTGGGAGGGAGCAAGACATTTTCTGGGAAGAACCGGTATATGTGGAGTAAGGGAGAGAATGGCCAAAGTGGATTCAATCATTAAGATGTATTTCTTTCCCTGAAAAGAAGACTGTTGGACTGAAGAAAGATGTTCCTCTGTGCCAGAATTAAATGTGCTGGTTGGGTGGGGTTTTTTTCTGCTTATTGAGTTTTAGAGGACTGTATTTTTTGTAATTTAATGTCTCACATTACTTCTTATAGAACATTACCAAAGTACTTTATATAAATCTCTATGTGAGCAAAAGATATTTTTTCTTGCTAGATCTTTTGTACCTTGTGGCACAAATGCACAGGTGTTTATGTGTATCCTTAAAAGTTTTTATTCTCAGCTGTAAACTAAAGCCTTGAGTACTAACCTCCTTCTTCTGACAAAGTTCTCTGATGCTTTCGGCTTAGGAATCCTCTTCCTTAGTTCTGTGGCATTCTGTGTGGTAAGAGGGATGCTTTCTCTGAAGGATTCATCCTGCCTTCTGAAGTCTGCATCACAGTCATCTTTCTTTTGAGACTGGAGAACTAGCACTTATTTGTAGCAGGGGTTCTCTGTATTGTTCTTCATATTGGCTAAAGTGACTATAAAAGCCAATAAAGGTTCTTTTTTTCAACCCTTTATCTATGGACTGAACAGTACCCTGAAACCACATTGGCCTCAGAGCAAAGAATTAAGCACACATTTCGTGCAGAGAAGCTTCTTGTGTCATTGCAATATCTTGTTGCTGCATTTGCATGATTTATCCCATGAGGATTATGGCGATGTGTTCACTTAACATGCACCTCACCTCAGAAACCTTTTATGGTACCTTGAAAATTCAGTAAAAGCAACGCCTTTATAATTTTTTTTCAGTCTCCTTTTCCCTCCCTCTCCCCTCAGGAAAACCATACAAAATATGAGCAAATAAGTTTCCTTTTAATGCAGTTTTGGAGTAGCTCAGAGTGGCTTGAAAACAAATGAAAAATGTTCAGAAAAATAGGTCTGACTGATTTCCCGTTCTTTTAAATGATGTGTCTATCCAAAGGCCCTCATATATATAATAGGATTTTTAGTCCCCAATGGGTAGGAAGTCATTATCTGAAGCTCTGCTTACTTTCTACACTGTAACAGAATAAGTGTCCCAGAACAACTTTAAAGGGTTGCAGGGTAATTAAGGTTCACTGGTACAACGGTAACTAGATGGCTATATTTAATTAGACTCTGTAAGGTAGAATTGCTGGATCATATCTGAAATGTCCTTTGAGGAAGATAATGAAATATGTCTTGCAGGAGCTTTAGTGGGATGACTGGTATGGTTGGTATTTAAATCTGCTGTGAAGTGAGCTTCTATTACACAGATAACACAGCTTCTGATAGATCACCATTACAGCATCCTTACTCAAATAAACAAATACATATTCTGTTACAGTTCCATAATTAGCCATGAGAAAGAAGGAACTTCTGTCTCACAATGATACTGACTTCCCTCACCTCCTTTGGCTTATTGTGACTGCAGAAGAGCCCAGTTCAGGAAAGCACTGATGCATCTAGGTTCATCATTAGCAAACATCAGAAGTGTGTTTCTGAATTGGTCTTTAAGTTGCAAATGAAAATCTGCTCTGTGGAGATCATCACAGAACGCTTCAAGGTCATCTAGTCCAACCCCTGCAGTGAGCAGGGACATCTTCAGCTAGATCAGGTTGCTCAGCCCTTTCCAACCTGACCTTGAATGTTTCCAGGAATGGGGCATCTACCACCTCTCTGGGCAGCCTGTGCCAGTGTTTCACCACCCTCATCATAAAAAACTTCTTCCTTACATTTAGTCTAAATCTGCCCTCTTTTAGTTTAAAGCCATTACCCCTTGTCCTATCGCTGCAGGCCCTACGAAGAAGTCTGTCCCCATCTTTCTTACAAGCCCCATTAAGTACTGAACGGCTGCAGTACGGTCTCCCCGGAGCCTTCTCCTCTCCAGGCTGAACAGCCCCAGCTCTCTCAGCCTTTCCCCACAGGAGAGGTGTCCATCCCTCTGACCATTTCCGTGGTCCCTCCTCCGGACCCGCTCCAACAGGTCCGTGTGTTTCCTGTGCTGAGGACGCCAGAGCTGGACGCAGCCACTCCAGGTGGGGTCTCACCCGAGCGGAGTAGAGGGGCACAATCCCCTCCCTCGCCCTGCTGGCCACACTGCTGCTGCTGCAGCCCAGGACACGGGTGGCTGGCTGGGCTGCAAGCGCGCATTGCCGGCTCATGTCCAGCTTTTCGTCCACCAGTACCCTCCAGTCCTTCTCTGCAGTCCTCTCTCAATCCCTTCATCCTGAAGCCTGTAATGGTACTGGGGGTTGCCACAACCCAGGTGCAGGGCCTTGCACTTGGCCTTGTTGAGCCTCATGAGGTTCATGTGTGCATACTTCTCGAGCTTGTCCAGGTCCCTAATTATCTCAACACCTTTCTTTTTGTGTTTGTCTCAGAAAAGAGATAGTAAACTAGTCCCAAATAAAAGTGTTTGTAGGAGGCAGGGCAGATGAGGTTCTTCTCATATATTCCTATTAGGACTCCTGCATTGTCTCAGGAGGCACAGCACAGACCCCAGAGGTGCTGGCACACCTCTACAGAACTGTTTGCAGTTCTATGAAGTATCGTGTTTAGAACCAAACTGTGCCCATGCAGAGAAGAGTGCAGGAGAGAAAGGGGAATACTTCACCACATCAACTGAAATAGTGGTTCCTGCTGCTCCTGCTCATAACTTTTTTTGTGCTTTGTGCTTTCCCTGCTTGTACACTCAGTTTCAACTGGGCCAGATTGGGTCTGCTAGACCAGCTTCTTGGAAATCAGGGCCACAGATGTGTGTCTGATGTGCACCCTAACATAAAGCTGAGGTGTACCTGGGCACAGCCCCATTTTTGGGAATGCAGGAGCATTCCCTAGGTCACCTTATATCACCTTATACCTTATCACCTTATACCATTAATTTTTGTGTAGCCTCCTCCATCCCACTTGAGCTGTTGGCCCACACAACCTCATAACATCTCTGAAGTTGGACAGGTTTATGGTTGCTAGATGTGCTGGGCTGCTTGTGGTTTCTGCCCAAACACAGTTTCTCTGTGGGGAAGAAATCCAAGCCTGCCAAACATTTACCAGGGATTTCAGATCTGAAGCAACCCAGTCAGAGCAGTAGTATAAACCTGTCTCTGGATATTTCTAAGTCAGTGTACTTTTCTCTACGTTCAGAGATCATCTCCACAGAGCTTGCATGGCTAATCTGACACATCCTAGAATCTATGTATTTCTATCTAGGAAAAACTATATCCTAGGGAAAGCTAACCACCCCAATCTTACTGCTGTCCGCAGGATGCCGTCTGGAAAGTAATTTGCAGGTGACCTCGTGGTGCCTGCACTAGAAGGAGCCTTTTCTGGCCTGATGAGGACACTGATGTGCTGTACACTTTGTTGTATTAGTACACTGGTGCACCAGCTAGATGAAAAAAAAGCCCAGCTTTCCAGTGTTTTCTCATTTTAGAAGTGCTAGCAGATAAGTATTAATTGACTATATTGAAATATTAGTAGATGCTGCTGAGTTAAATGGATCCTGTGTTAATGATACAGAGGAACTGGTGCACTGAATCTCTGAGGCCTCGAGCTCTTGTTCTCTGTATTTTCTAAAGGACAGAGAATTCAGGGGTTTGCTGCTGTTGCAGTTCTTTAATCCTTGCAGAAAACATTGGTCATGCTTGTCAGAAGGTCAGAGAAATAATAGATTAACATAATCTCTTCATATGGAAGTCATGGAAACAGTTTCATTTTGGTCATTTGGAGGGCAAGGTGATTATTTCATTGCCAATTCACATCCTTAAGATGTTAGGTCTTACACATTTGTGAAGGGGAGCAAGAGAAATGGATGTTAACAGCTAGCAGGTGGGTCCATTTCATTGGGCAAATCAAGAACCTGGAAGCTTAAATCTATACAAGCACTGTAAACGGGTTTGGATTCTCCTAGACCAGGCTTACCAGGCACTGGTGGTAGTGATGGATTCAGGTTTCACTGCTGCTGATTTTTTTTTAGAATTGTGACCCATATGATGTCAAAAAATCAGTAAGCTCCTGCTAAGAAGTTTATTCGAAATACATGCAAAGCTAGTGAATTGTTCTCCTGATAGATGGTTGGTTGCTTCAGTTTGGGCTTGCTACCCAGTACTCAGAAACTGTTCTAGCCCTAGGGTGGCAGAGAGCTTACTTTGGCATACGGCCTTTGAAAATCCTGTACAAGAGCTCGTCTTACTCCCTAATTCAACATTGCTCTTCACTGAATGACCTGCATGTAGTTTTGATTGCGTGCTTTTATGGAAGCATGCTAATGTCTTGGGGTTTTCAGCATGGCTACTGTTGGCTTGTTTGGCAGAATTTGAAAGAAAATCAGCAGAAAGTTCGACAGTCATGGCTTGTTCACATCCACTTCTTGTCTGTTAGCTGCCATGGATCTGAACTGGGATAGCTACTGGCACGTGGACTTTGTGGGTATAGGGACCTGGAGGGATGAGAGAGGAATCTAGCCCAATGGTTGTGTCTCTGAAGGATTTGATGAAAACCCCAGACTATGAAATATGGAATACTTTCTGTCTTAAGCCTCTTCACTGTTCAAACCATACTTTCAAAGCGTTTAAGCTCCAAATACTAATGCACTTTCAAAGCTATATTTATTATAAAAAAAAAAATAAAATAGTGGGTGTCAGAATTCCGGCAGGTTTCCTTTAAAATAGTAATGATTGTCAGATGATGCATTATCTGGCAGTTAAAGGAGTAGCAGGGGGCCTAGTACTAGAGTCTTAAATGCCAAGAAATGAAAAAAACAAATGTTGTCACAAATACTCTGCACTCTGGAAAAAGATGGTGAAACTTGAGGTCCAGGCTTTGCCTTCGTACTTGGGAACTCCTTTTTCAAAGAGAGACTAGAGTTAGTGATGGGATGTGAAGGGTGAGGTGATATTCCATCTAAATAAGTATGACAGATTCTGAACTTAAGTAATTATCAGTAATCAGTAAATTACAAGCTTGTTTTTATTCTTTGTTTCTTTTTGTCTACCTTTTAAATTTTTAATGTGCTCCTGCTGTGGTGTTCATAGAAGAACTTGGCATCTAAAGACCCAGTACAGTAATGAAAAGAAGAAAAAAAAAACTTTTCTGTTGTAATCAGATTTGTAATTTACAGATATCTTGGTTTGAAGCTTGTGGGGAGGAAGGGAGGGAAGAAAGCTCTCACTTAGAGCTCAGAATATACACCGAGGGCTTTTTGCTTGCTTTGTTGCTGTTTTCTTTTTTTTAAAAAAGAAAAAAGATCAAGGAGGAATTTTTGTCTCGCTGCTGCACAGACTGGTTTGTTACATGAATCATCACAAAAGTGATAATCCTTGAATTCTGAAGCTTTATGCCGAATCCAAAGGTGACAGGTTCTGAGTAGCAGCTACTTCCTTTAGCAACCCTGTTTATTTTGTGGGGCTACAGACGTGACAAGGGGCTGCAGAAAAAAACTCTGCCTTGAAACCCAACTCTGATCTACTGCTGTCCAGGCTTTGGGAAGGTGGCAGGGCAAGGCATTTAGTAACAAGCCTCCCGGAGCAGAAGGCCACTGTTTCATCTTTCTGCTTCTCAGGATGGGAAGTCCTATTTTCCCTATGTGGTCAGTCTGAACCCCGCTGAGCAGTTGTCCTCCTGCTGGGATGTGTGTCTAGCCAGGGTAGATGTCTAGCCCAAGGAGCATTGGGGTCACTCATGTGTCTCAGTGCCAGCCGTGCTCTACTCGTGTCAGGGAAGAAATCTGCCCTTCAGGGCTTCCCTGCTGTGATGCCATTCTGTGCTGCTGCCAATGTGGAGTTATCTCTTGAAGACACAAGAATATTTGTCCCTTAATATTTGTCTGAAAAGCACTAATAGTTCCTTTCTTGTTTATGTCTGTGTCAGTGACAAGGAATGCCTGTGAGCTAAGCTGTTGTAAACCCAGTGAGAAGGAGATGTAAATAATGTAAGCCCTCATGTTAAAATTATCTGGTTTTTTTCACCTTCTGCCTTGCTGGTTTGTAGGTAAGATTTGTTAGTAGGTGAGATGGTTGATGAATCTGGTTGGGCTTTTACTGAGTAATCCAGAATGGGGGATAGCATCAGTTGTATTTGAAGCTGAAAGAGAATGAAGGTCGTGCCTTTTGCAGCCTGGTGTAAATATTGCCCAGTGTATATTAGTGACCCTTCTGAGACCCACAGACTTTGCCATCAGCAGGATCCTGCTCTGGCTTTCTTCTAAGTGCAGTTCTTCAGTAGTATCCAGAGAGTTGTTTTTCCTCGTGGCAAGCAGAGTGACTGAGAAATCCAGTAAGTGATCTTCATGAACATAATTTCATTTCTCTGTATTGTGCATTTGAATCCCAATCCCTGGCCAGCCCTGTGCTGTTCTTTCTGCTTGCTAGTTCTCAGCTAGTGCATATGTAGTTTCATGTTGCTCATCCACCTTTCAACTCCTTTGCCTGGAGGCTAAGGCATGAAGGCTGAAGGCTGAAGCCCTCAATCACAGCCATTCGGGTGCTGTTCTGCTGGAAGAGGTCAGAGTAACAACAGGGCCAGAACAACATGTTGATTCTCCTTATCGCAGAAATCGGTGACCTTCTAGGAGAGCATAAATTTAGGTTTTGATGACTTACTCAAGGATAATCTGAAGCGAGGACTGAAAAACTGGAGGCTCAAACCAGTCATAGTTCACCATCTCTCCAGCCAGTAGGGCTGCCAATTGAGAGTGCTACCCTTATCGGTATTTTAGCAGCCTTTTGAATGAAATATGAGCATTTATCCTAAGGAGCAGCTTAAAAAAACTCTGAAGGGTTAGGGATATTCTGCATTCATTTGTAGGTAAGGGGGCATTGGCTCTTGGGGTTCCTTTTGGTTTTGGTGGTGTGTGGTTCAGCTAAAACAGAAACATTGTGTGTCTTTACTACTTGGTAAAGTATCACCTAACCATCCCTGTTCTTAATTAATTTCATGCTTTTCTTTTGATGCTGCTTTGTAAGATATCTAATGTTGGATTTTACTCCATTGCCATGGGAAAGCAATATTCAACCAGACAAAAGAAACACAGAGAGAATCTTTTAAAAATGGGATTTAATCTGATGTTTTGCAGTACAAGTGTATACCGAGTAGGTGAAAAAACATGCTCTTGTTCATACATTCACCCACATCCCCAACCCCTCCCCTCCAATATATGACCCTAATCTTTAAATGCCTTCTTTAGTCTTAACTATAGTTTTTAAGAGAGGCAGAGTCGTTGAGACATTTCTCCAGCTCAGAGTTTCTGCTGAATGGCCCTTGTTAGATAGGGTTCACTTCAGCTTACAATGGTTCAGCCTTGCATCATGACAGGAGCTTGAATGACCTGTGTGGAGGGTTTTCCTCCCTTTTTGTTATTGTGGGGTTTGGTTTGGTTGGTTTCACTTAGAGTACCTTAAGGACATGAACTTTCAGGAATTATTTTTCTTTCTGAGGGCCAGATTCTGGAAACCAGTACCAAAGCCAGATACCCTCTATTTAATCATTTTGTTTATGTAGACCTGGATATGTCTACAGTGGAAGGGTGTGTCATTTTTTTGAGAACTATTACACAGATCAGAAGGGGAAATGTACTCCTCTTTACAAAACCTCTCTTTAGAAAAAAATACTTTCCTAAGTTACCAAATGCAAAAAGTTGGGTATCATAATCTGTTTTAGGTGTAGCAAATCCACCGTTAAGGAATGCCTGTGTGGCTGTTCAAACAGATAAAAAATTAGTCATATATCTAGTGTAACTGAACAGTTTTGTTAATGTGAGTTGCTGGTAATTCATACTGACAGTAAGCTCTGAAAATATCAACCTGAATATTTTCTGACAAAACTTTCAATGTAGGAAAACGTAAATTTGCCTGTAGTCATTTAAAAATTGATGTGATGTCCTTGTGTGGCTTTCTGCAGCATAGCGCTGTTTTATGAGCCAGTCATCTAAAGAAAAAATAGATGCATCTCTTGTGAAATGAGTGTTGAGTGCCTTGGATATACTTACATTTCTTTGTATTTATTTTGTAGTGCTTGTTGGATCTCCAAGGACATCTTTGAATCCTTTGTGATTTTTTTTCTTAATCTGAAAGAATATAGAATACAGCTGATATCTATGCATGCTTTACTTTTCTACTTTCTTAAGAGTTCAGTTTTCAAGGTAATTCAGTCTATGGGTAATCATGAGGTAGATTACAGGTTGATAGAAGGGAAAGGAGATGATAAAGTAAATGTTTCTTAGGCATCCTGTGTCCCTACTGCCAAAACTGTACTATGCCATCTAAGTCACCAGTGGCACTACATCTAGCTCTACTAGTTCACCTACGGTGAACGTCAGCTGTGATGAAGTTTCCTGGCCACAGATGAGTGTGAGTTTATTATTGTCCTATTTTTAGATATATTTCCGAGTTGTTTCACATAGGCTATCTGTATCGTGTTTGCTTTTATTGGCTCAGTTCTCACTGAAGCTTGAGAATAGTTCCTGTGCTTTTTTTTTGAGTAATTTTGCTGTTCTCTGGTTGTCCTTTAACTTCTCCACTTGCTGGGTAGGGATAAATGTAGCTGTGTGTTTTATACCTTTTCAATAAAACAACTTGTCAAATTTTCTAGAGGTTCCTTGTTTGGTTATTGAAAATCTCAAAACAAACAAACAAACCCCCAAAACAAGAAAAGCCCACCACCACCAAAATAATCCCTAAGAAAAACACATCACCCTTTTGATTCAAATTCTTTCCATGTGGGAGCTCAAACAACAAAAGTGCTCGAACAACAAGCACTCAAATGCTGACTAGAGCTTACATTTTGCCTGTTAATTGCTACAAATCAG
The DNA here is from genome assembly GCF_017639655.2 of Falco naumanni. NCBI lineage: Eukaryota > Metazoa > Chordata > Aves > Falconiformes > Falconidae > Falco > Falco naumanni. The sequence goes on along the minus strand of NC_054056.1, from coordinate 25,315,647 downwards.
ATGTGCTTTCTTTACACTCAAGTCTCTTCCTGTCAGATGGGTTCCCTCTTACCTAAGAGAATACACTTAAATCAGTTCCTTTCTTCCTATAAAAAATTTTAAAAGTATTTTGTATACTATGCTAAGTATTTTAATCTAACTGTTGTTTCTTGGGTTTTTTTGTTTTTTTTTTTAATCAAGATTTTCTTCTCTGAACAAACCAAGGAGGTTGGTTTGCATTTGCCAGCAAAACGCAGCATGCAGCTGTATTTTCAGTACACTTCCAAGCATAAGCCAGAGAAGCAACCTTTGAACAAGATTTAATAGGAAGTGCAGATATGCTATTGGCAGAAGATTTGAACTGATTCATGAACTGCTCATGTTGGTTTTTTTCATTTTTTTATTCGCACAAATTTAGATCTAGCACCATGTGCATTTATGTGGTATCTGTGAGGAAGGAGGTTCTGGCAGGGGGGAAATGTCCCCAGGTATTGATTTACCCCAATGTTTTCTTAAAGAAGCTTTTCTCAGTGTATGTATTTCTCCTACATCTGCCAGCACTGTAAACACAAATCTAGATACAAAAGTTAAACAAATTATTTTTTAAATGGATAAATGTGAGTAGCATTCCTGATGTCTGAGGAAAAGGTGCAGCAACGGAAGCTGAAAAATAACACTGAGACTGCCTCCATGGTCAGCGAAGAGGGCACTGTTTCCCAAAGGGTTCATTGGATTTCTTCCTGCAGAATCACAGCCTTTGTGCAGAGAAACTCCTTAATCTTCTGTTGAAGTGGCAGGGATTTCATGCTTTGGAAATGTACTCGATCAAAGAAGTTTGCTTAGACAGTTAAAGCTGTTAAATCTCTTCAGTCAACTTGTGTTTTGCAGGCCTTGGGCAGCTCTGGATTCATCAAAATAACATGCTTTGCAGTCCAATGTTATCAGTTGCTGGACTTGATCTCATCTCCCTCTGCTGACTGTCTGACTTCCAGATATTTTGAAAGCTTCTTGGTGATGGAAGTGGCTACTCTTGCAGTGTCTTTTTTCATTATGGTGTTACACAAGTACTTCGCTGCACTCCATCACTGGGTGTGAGACGTCTGTATTTTTAGCTGACACAGAAAGCTCAGAGTTGGCTAGCTTTAAAAATGATTTGTCTATACTTTCAGAAAATTAACTTCTGTGAAGTTCGTTCCCCTGTACTGCTTCTAAATCTGGGGAAGTGCTGCTTTGCTCTTTCATAGCTTGATTAAAATTTATGAAAATTTTAGAACCATAAGACCTTCCATTCTCACATGGGGGGAAAAGCAGAATAGCCAGAACAGGATAAGGCTGTAATGAAAAGCCTTTGACTTAGAGTGCTGATTAACTGAAAATGAAAGCTGTTTGTGGATTAAGATGCGTTCTGACCCAAAGCTCATATCTGATAAAGGCTGTTATTTGAGAGAACGATGGCTGTGGAACACAGCCTTGCAGATTGTGGAAGGAAGGTTTCAGAAACATGATTGTCTTCTGCGGTCCAACACCATTTAATTATTTCATGCATGAAAACCTGGGAGTTACTCTTATGTATAAGGAAATAGTTTCATGGCAGTTCAGGCTGATTTGTGTGCAAACTGCCATGGCCTGTCAAGTATCCACCTATTTCCTCACTTTAACTGGAACTAGCTCTTGTCCAGAAAACCATTTAGTAAAAGAAAGGCCCCAGCAAAAAAAGTTTTTTGTCATAATGTCTGTCTGGACCAGCTCTCCACACAGCTATAGCAGCCAGCTGAAGGGAGGGCACAGGCATTTACAGCTAGAAGGGAAATATCCCATATCAGCTTAGATTTAAATTGGTTTGCCTCACAGTGGAACCACGCCTAAAGCCACAGTAAGGGCAGCGGGGAGAAGCAGAACTGCCCTATTCTCTCTTCAAAGCATTAGTCTCCTGTTGTTAATGTACCTTCCTATAAGAAGAAAGAGACAAGATTCTGACTTTTGAGGTAGGGTAATGGTGTAAAGTGATTAGAACTAAATTGGTTGAACATAATACACTTTTACGTTGGTGCAACTAAAGGCAGAATCAGGCCCATAAATATAGCAAGGACAGAAAATTAACTGCTTCCTCCATAAGCTATTGTTGGCACAAGAAGTATTTAGAAATACTTACTGCTGTGATTTAACTAGGTCATACACAGAAGCTTCTTCTCTTTGGCAGAACTGCATGTCGGAGCTGTATTTGGCATGTGTGGTAATTATAAATGTATTGCAACATCACTGATTTCTTTTTTTTTTTCTAGCTATGTTGTACCTTATTACCTGATGAGGATTGGGCACTAGTACTCAAATGTGCCCTGTATGCATTAGTATTATTTTCAAGAGAATTAAGCCAAAAAGGTGCAATTTGAATACACTCAACTGAGTCATGCAGGTCTAAAGTAAAACTGGTGCCTTAAGAAGGCAGACAAAGAAAAGTCATACTTTTAACTAGTCTGTAGGAATACAATGCACTAGATGAAAATAAAAAATCTCTGATGACAATGATAAGCCATGCTGTATAACTTGTGCTACTAAATGTAGCCTTTGTCAATTATTGCTGGTTTATGTCTTATGTCTAATAGTAGAAATAGTACTGGTTTCAAATGCTGTATGTTATGAGTTTCACTCAATGAGACCTCAAACTTACTCAGTGGCCTTCTGTTTAGTTAAGCCTGTGCTTAAGGTTAAACTTCACAGCTGAGTCAGGGACACAGTAAGCAGCTGTAGTGTGGAAGCGGTAGAGGGATTGTTAAGTCTCTCATTGCTTTCTTAATGCCCTTGAGGAATGGAATCTCTTCCTTTCCCAGAACAGGTTATTGCCTTCTCCCCCTAATTCTCTATGATTTCTTGGTTAAGATGATGTGCTTATTGTTAAACAGGTGAGGGAGGAAGGCAAATGCCCTTGAACACACTCCTTTCCTACCATTCAGGAAGGAGGATGAACAACATGAGGATGGCTGCTCTGACATCTTATTTCAAAGGGCTGTCAACATCAACAAAGTTTATGCTTTTGTGTACATCAGCAAAGAATCATGGAACAGGACTAGGAAGAACTTTGAAGAGATCATTGTGTCCAACTCTCTGCTCACAAAGCTTGTCTGAGGGTTGACCTGTGCCTTCTCTGCCTGGTTGAAGAGCTTTGAGCTCTTTTGTACTTCAGAAGTGCTACTGGCAGCATAACATTGGTTAAAGGTGTATGCTTTTCTTTGTTTGTATGCATTTGTTTTTCTAAACATATGTAAAAGCATGAATCATACAGTGGGACACTTATTGCTGTAAAAACATCGGATCCCAAAACTAAAACAAGCTGTACTTGCAGCATTTATACCAGTAGAGCCATATCCTCACTCAAGAGAATTTTGCTGCTTTTAACCATTGACTCTGTCTGCTCTAGTTAAAGCAACAAAAGCCTTAAATGTAAGCTTAAAAGCTTGTCTGTACTTAAGTATTTCAGTGAACTGAGACCCAAGGAGTGCTCTTGCAACAGTCCTCACTTCAGTTAATTGTGGCTGTTCTGGCCTGTAAAACCAACTTGGTTAAGGATTTTCAGAGCAGGATTTCAACCATCATAACAGTTTGTCCTGTGCAAGTACAAGTTCAAATAATCACCATGCAATGGAAATCCTGAAAATCAGCTCTTAAGGCGTTGGTTAGTTCATTGACTCACTAAACTGTCACTTTTATATGTTTTACAGTATCCATATAACCATAATTTTGGCCTCTGGGTATTCTTTATTGTAGCAATGTACTGTTGAATGTATACCATTACTTTTTCAATATTACTTAAGGAATGGTTTTTCAGATTCATGGTTTTCAATGGTAGGCATGAGCCTGCCATACAAAACTTCAATTGACTTTGGTAGTGTCAGCTAGGTCAATGATTAGTGTTTTAGAAAATCCTCAGAAGAAGGTGTAATAGGAACTATTCCTCAGTATGTCAGACTTGTAAGGTTAGGGGATCTTAAAAAAAATATCAAATTGGGGTTTTATACAAGTTGTCTTTTTATTCATATGCATTTGGATGAATATAATTGGCAAAGCTGAGTTGATGTTGTTTAGAAAATGTGCTGCAGACATGCTGTCCAAAATAGGAGTAACTGATAAACATCTCCTTTTCAATGCCAGAGTAAGGTGGGACATGCTCATGAGTACTGTTCTTCTGCTCCAGCCAGGCAAGGTGCCTCCTGAAGGCAGGTCACTTGCCTGAGTGAACTTAAGATTGTTCTGGTCTCTGTATACATTCTCTGGCCTGCAAAGTGGTTTAAACCCGTATAAAATAGCAGAGTATAAACTTTTCTAACACATTTTTAATGATTATTAGCAAGCTAGACATTACTCAGCATTTTCTCCCCTGAGCTTCAGGAAGCTGAAGAAAAAGGGTGTTTGCCATTCTGTCTTCCCGGGTGACTTAGCACGGAGAACTGAACTGGTGGTGAAGCTTCACTACTTAAAAGATGTTGGGCTTTTGTGGCTGTTGTGGTGTGGGACTGATCAGAAAACCAAAGCTTGTGCTTCTGTGTGCAGAGGGGTCTCCTGCAACACCGTGTATCATTTCCTCCTCTCTTGAGGGCAAGAAAGGAAAGGATAAGAAACATCCATTCCCTTTGCCATTGGCAGAGGTCCCTGACCTCAGTTTGCCCAGATATTGCCAGTGACAGGAGTAATGGCCTCTGGCTACTCACAGGCGAGGCAGCATGCAGTTTTAGAGCTGTTGGAGTAACCGGTGCTCTGCTAATGGTGTGGGAACTGCCAGTTTGAAAACTGCGGCTATGAACTCTCTCTCACTTCTTGCTTTTTCTTTCTTTGGGTACATCTCTTCCTTCTTACATGTGAACACAGGTATGTTCTGACCCACTTTTGCCAACATTTGAAAGTGATAATCTCCATCCAAGCTCATTTTTAAGTCGTAAGCCAAGCATAAGTCTGATAGCATGTTTTTCATTGCTTGTACATGCAAGTGTCAGCCTTGCACCATTATCTATGTTGCACTTTGTTGAATTTGCCTTTTAACACCATAGTGAAAACAACCATGAGAGAACTATGGGGAACTTGGAAGTTCTCCCTGTGATAAAGTTAATAACTCAAAAATAGGAACCATTAGCTCCCCGGTCCCCAAACTTCACCATCATTATCTAGATTTGAGCAGCAAGAGAAAGGAAAAACTTAGGGTTACTGTGTTCTTATGACAATCTTTACCTAAGGAAAAAATCCCTGGAAAGGATAAACAGTCTGCTGAAATCAGTGGTTGTTCATTTTTGTCCAGGAGAAAGACTGCAAGACCAAAGGCAGGCACATCCTGCATGTACTAAAAGTCTCATCTTGCCAGCCTGTTTTGAAATGTATCACAAAATATGCCCAATAGCATTCAAGTACAGTCTGCAATGCCAGCTAGCAACCAAAACCAAGTGATTCCTCAGTGTTTTGTTTGAGTATTTGTGTGTTTGTTTTTGTAATTTGAGAAATCCTGAGTCAAGCGGTGGTGACATTGTAAAAGCTGAAAATTATGATGTAGCGGGGGATGCCCAGCTGGGGAGTGACACAGGCTATTTGTCAGGAGCCAGGAAACTCCTCCTAAGGAGCTGACAGTGGTTACTGGTATCTTTGACAGATAAGTACCACTTCTGAAGACTCTGTAATGCTCTTGTATGACATATTCCCAGGTACTGGTACCCAGGGGACAATGATCTACTTCCATGTATTTAATAGGTTATTCACACAGAACAGTTGGGGTGGGAAGGGTCCTTTAGAGATAATCTAGCCTTGTTCAAAGGAGGGTCATTTATTGCAGGTTTCTCAGGGCTGTGTCCAGTTGAGTTTTTATTGTCTCTGTGGATGGAGACTCCACAACCTCTCTGGGCAGCTTGTTCCAGGGTTTGACTGCTTTCACTTATTACGTTAAAGTGGAATTTATTTATTTCAGTTTGTTCCCATTCGCTCTTGTCTGTTCACTGCATACTGCTGAGAATAACCTGGCTTTGTCTTCTCTGCCCTGCCATTGGATGTTTTTATCCACTGCTGAAATTCCCCCGAGCCTTCTCTTCTCCAGGCTGAATGGTCCCAGCTATCTCAACCTGTCTTCAAATTAAAGATGCTCAAAGCCCTTTGTTTTACTGGTCTCACTCCAGTATGTCCATGCCTGTCTTTGGGAATGAGGAACTCGGGGACCCTAGAACTGGACACAGCAATTCATAAGGTCTCTTACCTTCACCATCTGTGTGCTGAAACTCAAGGTCTTTGGTTTGAGTGCCGTGTTAGTGCATAGGGAGCAGGTTGCTGCCACGTCAGTGCTGGTTCAAGCATGCAACATTCCTTCATAACTATCTTTTCCTACTGCAAGCATGAGGGATCCCAGACCATCATGTTTTCCTTCTCCTTAAATATAACTCCTCCCATCTTCTAGAAGCCCATAAGCAGACAAACCTCATTCACACATGTCCAGTTTCCCGTCACCTTTTGGTATGGTGGCAGAGCAAGGTGTCCATTCCCAGGAGTCATGTACCAGGAGCCAAAATTATCCTCAGAGGGAAACTAACACAAGGCCATAAATCTCCGTGCTGGAATACAGCAAGAAATAAAATGGAGTCCTGATTGAGCGTATGTGGGGTTGTCAATATGGATATTGGCCAGTGACCACAAAGATGCATGGAAGTAGGTTTCAGGGTACAAATACACATGCATCTCCTGGATGTACATTGCTGCCCCGCTGCCCAGTTCATTCACTGCTTCTTTCTGGGTGGCCACCTTGAGCCTGGCAGCCAGCTCCCCCAGCCAGCCCATCTGCTGCTGTCACACCAGGCATGTGTAAGAACCGCAAAGCCTTGCACGCGTGCCTTCCTCTTACAGAAGTGGATGGAAGCAGAAGGATGCCTGACTCTGCCTCCCAGCTACTTTGATGCATCTATCAGCCTCTGAGTAGAGAACCTTTCTGCCACCAGGGGAAGGAGTACTTAATTTTCTTATCTTGGCCTCAGATAAAAGACATGGATGGTATCACCAAAGACAGACCATTGATACATGCTGGAAGCTGGGAAAGGGCTACCCCTCTCCCTGTCATGGAAGCAATGGAGTTTAGATATTAGTTCCACGCATTTACTTCTTTGCCTCTTTCACCCTGATATCAAACAAGGAGGCAGTAGGACTCGTTGTAAGTGGAGAGCTTACAACACTCCTGCAGTATTTTGAAGTGCCCCATGCAGGGCTTAGGTTGTTGTTGGTCTCTGAAAACTGATTGCAAGCATCAGCTTTAGATCCCTTATGGTGACAATGAGAACTTTTTGTGAGCACTTATGCAGTGCTTTGATTCCATCAGGTGGACAGATTTTTTTTTTTTCTTCCCCGTGTGCATGTAAAGGATCTGTGGTTTTGTGATGTTAATGTAAATTACTTTTTAAAGTTACATTTTCCTCATAGTGAAGGTGTGCGAGCACTAAGAAGTGCTAAGAAGAGAGATGTAATGATGCAGAAGACACAAAATCATAGGGCTGCTGCTGGCTGTCACTCAGATTATTTTGTGTGACTTAAAATTAAAGAGATGTGTATCAAGTGACAGAAGTGAGTCACCAGAATGGGGATGACTCAAGTTGTTGCTATGAATTCTGCGAGGAATGTTAAATGACGGGCTCCCACAGTGGCAGCGCTGCAAGTCTCTAGGTGACAAGAAAGGAGCTTAAATATTAGCACTAAGATGAAATTTAAGATTACATTAGGGTACACTGGGAACAATAAGACTTTCACCAGTTGTCCAGTTTCACAGCCTTGGAGCATCATATAGGAATATGTTACTAAATCTTCTCAGGTAATGCTGTCAGTAAGGATAAGAGTAAGGAGAGTGATGTTTAATACATTACTTCTGATAGTATTCAGTTGTTTATATAAATGGTTTAACTTTAAACATAGGACCAGGTATCAGCAATGCTATGATGAAGACTTTAATGATTATACTAAAGAACTAGCCTGGAAGCCAGGGTATGCTGGGCATGGAATGAGAGCTGCTCAGTGGAGCATCGTGGTTCCTGCACCCAGAAATCACTTTATGTTTTGGGAGCAGAAGGTCTGAGCATTATCAGTGGTGCCATCGTGCTTCCCAGTAATCAGAGTTCAGAGCAAAAGTACAGCTGGAAAGTCTAGAAGACTTCTTGCAATATTTTGTTTATTGTGGACAGGGGAATCAGTTGTTTAAATAAAGGAAAGGTGAGGGCACAAAAGGGAAAGAAAACAGCCCTTCTGACTGAGCATTTTCCATAGAGCAGCAGAAGGCAATTTGGGTTGGTGCACGAGTGCAAGGCTGCAGAAAGCTGTGAACTAGTGACCCAGACAGAATGAAAAGCAAGTAAAATCCCTGCCTACTCCAGCTTTTGATGCTGCTGCCAATCTAAAATAATAATCCCCACAAAATTACATTTCTTGTGTTCTGTTGACATCTCCGATCAGGTAAAAAGGCTCTGTTCAGCAGTCAGCTGTACGGCGTACAGGGTCTGAGTCCCTCAGTGGGACTCTTCATTCCTGGATTGTGTGAGCCAGGGTAATGTAGAAAATGCGCTCACTTGCAGGGAGCACGGGTGTTTCTGTGTGACAGTCCAAAAGGTGATGAAGCTTCACATAGGTCTTCAAATAGTAGCCATAATGTTATAACATATTTAGCTTCGAGTGCAAATTTCAGCCGCAGGAAAGGATATGAGAGGAGGATATCTATTCCAGATGGAACATTGCTGCTTTTTAGAGCAAGGGTGCTAGTCTTAAAATAAAACAATGTTATGGCTTTTCTAAAGTTATTGACTATCAGGTGATTACTCCCACTGACCTAAGAGCTATTCAAGACCACAGTGTTAATACAGCTATGTAAACTGCCCTTGCATGTTTATTTTTGCAGCCCTTTGCATATACAAATACCTGTTTCTTACAAAGACCCAGTGATTCCTTAATACTCTTACTTATGCAAATGCTATGGTCCTTGCATCAAGTCCATGTGTTCATTTGTTTGTTTCCCCCCCCCCAAACCTCCTGTCACCATGGAATCCCAGCTCCCTTTGATAGATAAAAAAACAAGTCTTATGCACAGGTCAGGTAAAAAAGTGCCTTCCCAACGATGGTGGGGCACAGGACTTCAGGTAGTGTCAAGAGTCCTGGTGCCCATAGTGTTGGCATTGGCTTGTCTTTAAAAAGGCTAAGAGTTTGAAGCTGTGATGTAGTTCCTTCTGGCCTACAGAAATTCTCAGGGCCCGTTCTGAGATTTGCTCACTTCAGAGTTTCATGAAAAAGTTTATCGGTGGCTTTCTCATGTCAAGGACTTGACTGACTAGCTAATTCGGTTTCTCGAATAATACATATATTCTTCTGGAGAACAGAGGTTCAAGTTGAGCTGTGCAAGAATAGGTTTTGACTCATCTAACCAAGCATTCTTTTTTTACCTGCCTAGTGAAGGTTGAGTTTTGGGGGGATTTGTTTGGGTTTTAATCCTTCTGTTATGCATTTCTCTAACTGTGCATTACTACGTGTGGGGAGAGAGGCACTTCCAGGTGTCTTATGGCCCCAGCTCTAACATGTCACTATGTCCTTTTTTTCACTCAGTTACTACAGCCAGAAAAATTCTCTGTCAACAAATCTTAAGACAAATGCTGTTCTTACTGATGTTTTGGCTACTCCAGAACAGTGTGCAAACCAAAAATAGGTGTTTCCCCACTATCTATCAAGACACTGAAGCTCCATTAAAGATTTAACCTTCTCACATAACAGGTAGCCTGAATAAGAGCTTTTATGAAGAAATTGGCAATCAAAGCACTTCAGAAACTTTTCAGCCTTGACTACTCCTACTCATTTGCTATTCTTAGTGCACTCTCTATTGCCGTCAAGAATCTAGCTCAAAGCTCTGAGATTCTTCTCACTTCATCAGTATCGTAAGACTCTTTTTTTGCGTCTTTATTTTTAGGCATACAGTTTCTGGCAATTAATGCACAACCTCCTTTCCTGGAGAAAAGTGTGATTGTTAAGTACTGTAAAAACAGACTATGTTTCACAGATATTTGAGAGTAGAGAATGAACTTTTTCCTCTTTCATTCTAACTCTGCATCGGGGGCAGATGTTTCTAGTGCAGCTGATTCTGCTTCAGTTCTCTCAGTAGGATTATCCACACTCCTAAAATTCTGTCCTGCACTTGCTTAACTGTTTTAGTGGCCTGGAGCTTAGTCTGAAACAATGACTAGGAAGCCTGTTCCAAAGTAATGAAATATGCATCAATGAACAAGTGAATAAACACAGCAGACTGCAGAATAAGAAACACAGCTTAAGGAAATGAACTTTGCTCATTTAATAAATGCTGTTTGGTTTTTTTATAACTCATGATTATTCTCATATAAGATGTTAGCACAGAGTGATCCTGTGTAGGACAGAAAAAGGGCTGCATATATGAGCAGAAGCAAAGAGTCAGACAAGGGAACCCCAGGGAACTTGATCCTGTCTGAATGAAAGCAGTGCTGCTGGCTGCCAAGTTCCCTTTCCTCAGCATCCGGAGCAGGTCTGAAGAGGGTACAATGACATTTATTAATGGTTAGTGTACGGTTGTTACTAAACAAGATAGAAAGAGCTTGTGATTTGAATAGTAGCCACAGAATATCACAGACCCTGAGGAAGGCGTCACTTAATATGCTTGTATTTTGCTTTTTGCAGCAGCAGAGTGTTTTTGAATTCTTGAGAAGTAATGGTTACTCAGGAAGATGCATCAGAGAGGATTTTTTATGGGGATAGAAATGGTGGTAGTTCAATGCATCATGTGTAGCATGGAGGTGACTACTGCCAGAAGACACAGTCTCCACCCCCCTACCCCCCTTTTTTTCCTTCCTCCCTCCCACTTACAAGTAATAGTATAACTATTATGTATTAAAAGATCAGTTTATAAACACATGCTGACCTCTGTGCCTTTAAAGGTTCCTTCTTGACCTCTAAAGGTCCCTTCCAACCCAAACTATTCTATGATTCTGTCACTGGGATAGTGCAGAGAAGCAGCCAGTCTTTGACTGCAGTTGTACAGTTAAAACTTTCACCTACAGAAAATACAGTTTTGCTGTGCCAAGTCCCAGTTAATGCACATTTTGAAGGTATTTAATGTTGATTCCCTCCCTGCAGGAGCAAAGCAGTGCTTGCTAAAATGACTTCCAGATGGTGTATCCCTGGTCATAGCTGACTACATACAGACCAAGTAGTCAGGGCAGTCCTGAAGCTGCTCTTACTTGACCCAAGTGAGGAGGAACCATCATCTTGGAACTCAAAGTGGAAAGAGAACGCAAAGTGAGAGTTACCGACTTTAATTGAAAAGTAATTAGACAAGAACACCAGCAGATTGCAGTGATAATTGAGAAGCCATAGGACAAATTGTTGCCAAAGACAAATCTGACTTTTTGCAAAGCGTTACACAGAACACACCAGGTACAAGTGTAACATCTGCTATTCTTCTGACAGTCTAAGTGTTTCCTCCTGGGTTACTGTTTTACCTTGAAGTGGCAGTAAATATGACTAAAAATAGGAATGAGGAAATGTGGGTGTCATCCATCTGATGCTGCGGAGTAAACACAGCCTGCGAAAATGAGACAACTGGTAGGACAGTACCCTGGCTGATGTTAAAAAGCTTCACTTGTGTAGGGAGCAGAGGCCTTTTGACCGGGTAACCATAATCTGAGACTCTCAATAGAAAATGAGGGAAATGCAGTGGTGGGAAGAGAGTAGATTCATCCTTTGGATTTATTCAACATACTGCTCCAGTTTGGAGGGATTACGGTAGGTTTGGGATAAGTCTCTGTTTTTCTTAGAGTGGTCAAAAGCTTAACTGAGGAGCACTATCTAGAGCCATAGTCTGTATTCTGCATGTAGGTCAGCCTGTTTGTAAAGCATCTGTGTGTCTGTCTTTAACTGATGTGCTGGGAAGCCATGTAGAAAAGTATAGACTGATTTAAAAAATGCTAGAATTAAGCTGAGCAGAGAAAAGCCAGACTTAACCTGCTGGAGTCCTTTGAAGATCTTACTACAAAGATACAGTGGGTATTAGTGTGCTTAGCGATTTGTCTCCAGCTGCTAAAATCAAAGCACTCGGTGCTTCAGTATAGAAACCAAATGATCACATCTGCACTGCACAAATATTCAGTATATCACTCACCAGACCCTTCAGAGCTCAAGCCTCTATGACTATAGCCAGGCATAAAAACCTGTGGGTCAACCCATTTTCTTTTTGTTGTTATTGCTATTATTATTATCATACTTCTAGTCCTTCTCACAGGGGATATGACAGTGGTAGTTTACTTAAAAACGCATCTGACAGCCTTCCCTCTCCATGTGTGACTCAACAAACAGACACTGTTGAGAGAATCAGGAATGCTTTTGTTGTCTGCTCCTACAGTCACCTCTGCTAGAAAATGTGCATATAATTGTTGCTTAAAATGAATATTCTAGTCATGTTCTTCCCAGAAGATTTTAATATACTTAAAATTGCTGCATCTGATCCCACTGGACTGCTTTTATGCCTGGAAGAAATCAGGAAATAGCGTACAGCATGTGCTTTATTTAAAACAAAAAAAACCACAACCCCAACTCAGAGTGGTTGTTCAGAAACACAGGCGTAGAAAAAGGAGACATTCTTTCTCAGTAGACCAGGGAAGTGGTGGTGTAATTCCTTGCTGGGATGCCTCAGTTTTCACCTGAAGAAATCGCCTGTAGGATTGTTTCATTCCTTTGCTTGTTCAGTTTGTGGCATCTCCCTTGTGAGCAGTGTGGGTTTTGTGATGCAGCCATCCCTCAGGCTTGCCGGTAGACTGGCCACCAACCCCTTTCACACAAGCTTCTGAGGAGCTGTTGCACAGTAGTATCTTTTAGCCACCACACCAAAGTGGACTGTATCTGTTTTAAGATACCCAGAACTCGAAGGTTTCATACAGTGTTTCCAGGCCACTGAACAAGCTGTTGGTCTCTTCATGCCACCTTGCCATGGAGAACCCAGCAAAACAGTCCGGAGAGATCAGTTTTAAAACCGTGAACAATCTCCTGGCTCATTGCTCTGGGCTGGTCAGACTTTGAGAAAACATCGAGTTTTCCCATAGCACTGAGAAAACAGGACGAACTTTAGTATGTTGGCCACATGTCTCTTGGCTTGCATTTTCCCTGTGTATGTACACACACACAGACATATATTTGTCTGTAAACTGGCTCCTTCCTTAGAAATGACATCTATCTGAGACATCGGTGCGTGCAGGCACCGTAATGATCTGTCAGAGACACATTGAATAGAAATATTTGCCCTTTGCTGGATGACAAGTAAAATAAGAGTGTGGAATAATTCCACTCCCACCAGACGGCGTGGTGCTGCCGCAGCAGTGTTATTTTCGGTTGACGGTAGCTGTGTCATCGCTGGTTTTCCAAGTGCCACAGAAGCTACTGACCTACCTGTGCTCCAGCCCTGCCTAAGCTGCAAGAGCTATTTCATACAAAATTACTTGCTAATTAAGTTGCACAGTGGTAGAGCTAGCACAAGCTGTACTGAAAAGGGGATGCCACTTTACAGTAGGTACCAGAAGCTCAGCATGATGTTAAGCAAATGGAATAAATGCCTCTTCACAGCCCAGTGCTTGCTGTATTTGACCTTGCATCACCAGCTATTGTATGTTGGCTAACAGGGCACCGGCTGTACTATAAACAGGACCCTAACAGTGACCCCAGTTACGGTAGCGTTATGCCCTACCCATATTGCAAAGTGAGTTTTGATTTGAAAGGTAGGCACAGTTATGTTTCATAACCTCGTGCTGTTCTGTCAGGCTATTATTACCTGAGGCACCCTGAGGAGCTGGAAAGAAAATCAAGAAATAAGAAGTCCATATATATGTATGTTCTGTTGTCTCCACTATTACTAGCAGATGTTATGTAATTTTCATGAGGAAAATGTACTCTTTTGCTGCTGTTTTTGATATTCTGAAATGCAGACTATTTTATGTAAATTGAAAGAACATTTAATAAGGAATTGTGGATGGAGAATATATTAAATCTTCTGCTAAATGAAGGAAAAATTAAGTTAGGGAGACAGATCATCCAACTGCAGAACTGTTCACCTCCAAGTGTGAAGAGACAGGAAAATGAAAGCCATTAATCTGGTAGCATTAGAAGACTACATGAATGATCAGTGCTGGTTACAAAACAAAATGTAATCAGATATGGTTGGTTGCTTGAGGTTACTTTAGACATCAAAAATGATGGGCAACAGGGAGGGCAGCGTGGTTACTGAGGTAGGGGTAGGGAATAGCGTTATCAGACTCAGTGCCTATGTGACCGTTGGCAGTCTGTGCCCTGTGCTGCTGGCTGCTCCGCTATATACATGCGCATTCCCAGCTGTTTGTGTGCACCTAGAAGCTGTTATATGTAACGCAAACTTTTGAGGTCTTTCTCTTAGAACAAGAATGGTGAGACACTCACAGAAGATGTGGAAGTAGATCCAAAAGGATTCATGGAAGTACAGTATATGTACTTGCAAACAAGTAATGGATAGCTTGGCATTTTTCTGGGGAAGAAAGTGTAGTGTTCATGAAGCTGCTGTACAGCTGTCCGTGGAGAATTATATCCTTTTTGCTTATACAGGACATTGCTTATCAAAGCAACCAAAACATAAGCACCACCCTTCTCCTCCCAGAAGAACTCTTGTTCATTTTTTATAGCTGCATTTCACATTTGTTTCCTAATGGAACATTACCAGTTTGCACTGCTTCTGTTGATACACCATTGCTGCTTCGTCTCCAGACAAATGACTTTTCTGGAAAGGTAACCCTTTTGTTGTGGCCTTAAGTATTTCTCTCTTGTGTGTTTACATTTTTCACTGTAAGCCCCTTGGTGAAGCAAAATAAGTCGTTACGAAGGCTTCACCTGCTGTAGTAATTTTTGTTCCTTATTTTAACTGTTTAGGGAACTCACTCTCCCTTAAGTAATAAAGTAAAAATATGACTGATGATACTAGTCTGGTCTCTGAAAATTAAGTGGGATTGCAGCTTCTCACAGTGCACCAACAAAGGACAGCTTCCCGCTGTGCTACATTAGGAGCAGAGTAAACTCCTCTGACCATTGTTTCACATCCTCTGCCATTTGCTCAATGACGAGATTAAATGATTTTTGTCACGTTTCATGGGGCCAGCACACAGCATGTTACTTTAGTCAGCCAACGTGGACATGGAGTTGGGACATTTCGCTTTTCTTTTACATCTTCCCTCTTGCCTGTTTACCCATCCCTGGGGAGATACAAGGAGGGCAAAAGTGTTCACAATTTTCCCATTCCTCTCTCATCCTGTTGCTGGAGGGGAAGCCAGCTCCTTCGCAGGATTGCCTTGCTTTATACGGGAAATAATCTGTGCTAACACAGTCCCAACTTTACTATAAAAACTGATCTCTTTCTTTAAAGGCTGCAAGTCACAGCCTACTATCCATCACAGCTTTCTTGTAGGGAAGCAGAACGATTGATAAGCTTGGTGTTCTTGCCTAGCAAAATCCTTAGGGCTTGCTCAGTCTCAAGGTTTCTCTTTTTTTCCCCCTTCAAACTTGAAAGGAAGAGGGAGAAAGTGAGAGGGAATGTACCTGCAGCAGGTGCTGAGAGATGGGATCAAGATACTGTCTGTCGTCATTCTGTTTAGACTGCCAAATAAAATAATGATTGAAAATGAAGATTAAAATTGGAAATCTTCTTTCATATCTAATGAAAATCAGTAATCTTGGCATAACATATGGCACCGCATTCAGCTCTTGGTGCCGTAGGAGTAGTTTGCAGCTGACAGCGCATATGTCTGTACAGTATGCTTCAGAATCCCCAAATTTAGACATTTGATTGAATCACTAACTTTTAAGCTTTAAACGTAAGCATATTCCTTGTCCCCTTTCTTCTCCTGGTCGACCCGCCACCTCCCCAAAGATCACCTTGAAAACTGAAGTATTTCCTCATGCTCTGGAATTGTCTCCTGTGGTCATTCGGAGTGATCCTTTCTCTCATGCTTCCAGTATTCCTTTGGGGGGGGAAAAAAAAAAAAAAAAAAAAAAAAAAAAAGGTACTTGCATTTCTGTACAGGAGAAGAGAACAAAGGACACCAGAGAACCTCAGGAGGCATCTCACAGCTCCTATAGTACCTGCCAGGAAAGCCTACTGAGTTGCTAATTTCCAATTCTAGAAAGAAAAAAAAAATGCTGCAACTGCCAATATGGGTTTGAGAAAAAGAGTGTGAATTGTATGTACACTGTGATACTGTGCTGCTTCTCTGACTGGCATGGTAAAACTTTCAGGATGTCGGAGCTTTTCCTCTGCAGAGGATTTATTAATCCAGTTTCCAAATTCATCTCCATACCTTCACCATACATGAACTCTCACTAATTCATTAAAGTGTGAGAAGAATTGTATTCTCCAGAAGGAAAGAATACAGAGTTCTCTCATTCAGGTCTTGCTTTGCTTGGATCACTTCGGAGTGAAATGGCAGGCATTTTTTTCTTATGGCATTAGATTTTGTTTGTGTTTCATTACCACTAGCACTTGTATCAAAATTTTGATACAATTTATATTCTGGCGTTTGGATTCCAAAGCAGAATACCATGTGTACGTTAATTAAAATTTATGAAAAAAAAAAAAAAAGTGGTTTAATGAACACGGAAGTAACACCTTCTGTCTGAATCAGAAGTTGGGGGTAGCATGCCTTTGCAAATTCATGTGTATTAGCCCACTCTCCTGAAGGCAAAAATCTAGTGAGTTATGGAGAAAAGATAACTGTTCAGCATGAAGTCAAGCTTAGGGATGAGCTTTTATGACTGCTAAGGTGAGTTAGATATGGGGAAATACTTGAAGAAGAAATATTTGGCTGCAAAGATCTGCATATTAAGAGAGCCTGTATCAAGATCTCTGCATGCAAACTTGAATATATTGCAAAGGTGCAGCGCTAGATGCACTTTCCAACTTACTCATTTTGATACTTCAAAGTTGAGTTTTTCTCTTTGAATATGCAGTAAGACTGCGGGAGGTTGGGATTAATTTTCTATGTTCATTTGTCTGCATCCATCCTTTGCAGAGCTGTGGCACACAGGCTGTGTGCAGTTGTGTACTGGCATGTGGGATGGCTCCCTTTCAACCTGCTTTATCCTCCCTGAGGGCTCTTTTGCTCCCATCACCCTGCCCGGTGTACTTACCTCGCCTTTAGCTCCAGTCTTTCACTGAACTGCAAGCTGTATTCCCTGTCCCCACATGTACCTAGCTTAAAATCCTCTGCACCGGTTTGGCAAGCCTTTGGCAAAGGTGCTTTTAACCAACATTGTCAAATGGGTCCCACCTCTCAACTCTTCTTCCTCAAAGAGGGATCCTTGGCCATGAAAGCCAAAGCACTGCTTGAAACACTGGCTGCAGATTCGTTAATTCTCAACATGCCTCTACTCCTGTCCAGGCCTTCCCCTCCACCTGCAGGACCAAGGACATCATCGCCTGGACCCTCACGTTCTCCACCTCTGCTCTCCAAGCTCTGTAGCCATTCTTAAAGTGGTATCTGTCCATCTTGTTCTAGTTACTCAAGCTAGTCACACATCCAAAAAAGATAAAGAATTATTTTGGAGACTGTGTCTCCTTGACATTTTACTACTTCACAGTGTCTGTTCTATGACTCTTCTAGAAAGAGCAAACAGACTATACTCATAGTTCTCATTATTTCAAGTAAATAACTTGAACAATATTATTGCATAAAATGTGGGGAACTGATTATTGTCTTGAATAACCCAAAATTTCTGGAAATGTAAGATTTGCATCCCAGCAGAGTTGTGTCTCTGTATATTCACTCTTTTTGAGAAAAAAAGATATATATGCAGAACTGCATAGACCAATATCAGTCAGAAGAGATTTCGGGAAACAGGGTTGAATCTGGAATGGAACATGTACAAAATCATCTTGAAAACAGAAGCCAGAACGCTCTGATAATATTCATGAAGCCTTTCATTCATTTTTCATGAGCAGTGACAGAAGTGATGTTTTGTGTGCAAGAATGTTTGCAGAACTCCACCTTACTGGCAATTCTTCAATAGTCTTTCCAATACAATAATCATTTATAATATAAATAGACCTTTAGATTTTCCAGCTGATTTTATAAAAGGTTTCAGCAAGGGAGCAGCGAAGCAGTACAAAAAACCAATTCACATAGGTAAGCAGCTCTCAGACAATTTATATGCTGAAAGTTGTTTGCTCAGGATATTTGAGAAACTTAAGCAAATTAGGAAAAATCAAAGTGTTTTGTAGAGCTAAAAAGAAGCTAGATACTTCTTGGCAGTATCCCTTTGGTTTATTTCATGCTGGGTTTATTTTTGGAACTTAGTATTTTCATCTTCTGTTCCCCTAGCCCTCAGAGTTAACGTTTTTGCTACCTGTGACAAAAATTGCTTGCTTTTCATAATGCCATGTTCTGAGAGAGCTGGCTGCTATAATCTGTCTTCATTTCAGTGCTCATCTGCTCATCTTGGATTCTCATACTGATCCACCATATCAGGGTCTTAGTACAGTCCAGCAACATATGATGTATCATGAAGAAATAGTTTATAGTCCTGGTGCAATCTCTGGCAAAGATGATTAAAATCTAAATAAAGCTCCAATGATTTGTAATAACTAAGTTTTACCTTTTCCGTGGCATTTTCTTGCTGGCTTTTAAGAGTATGCTTATGTACTGCCCTCTAGCAGGAATCCTATCCTATAGCATAGCTATTGTTTCTAATTGCTTAGATACCTAGAGACACAGAAATTGTCCCAAAAGATAGGCTTATACTTTGGAGCCCAATTGCAAAAAGGAAGTATCACTCAAAGTTTCTCTACCTGTCCCCACTATCACTTTAGAAATACTTCTAGTCTCCACCTCTTCAATGGCGTGGTGTTCTTAGGTAGGTGTTACATACATTGCACATTGATGAAATGCCTGCAGGTCTCTGGAAAACCTGAAAAGAGCAGTCCCTGCCAAATGATGCTGTGGCAGCAACTGGAGAGCATGGACTTGCCTTTGATACTCTGAAATTTCACTCAAATCCCAGTCTGCTGATTTGAGGCGTTACTCAGTTTCCATATCTGGGTCTAACCTTTGCTCAGCTGGAACCTAACATCATTTTACTGTTTTCTAAAAGGTACTGGATCGAGACCTGGGTTCTTTGGACTGCAGAAGAGCTACCAGTGAAATATTCAGAAAGCTTATGAGAAAATAATGCATAATTTGGCTTTTTCATGAACTCATTAAGGAAAAATGATACAATACTTGTTTAAACTGCACTGTTTGGCCAACTGTGCTGCTGACCTTTCAACATTTTTTCTCTGGGGAGACTTTAGTGACAACCTCCATGGAGAAACTGAATGACAGACATAAGAATCACATAACTGAAAGGCAAAAGTCTAGACTTTGGACCCAGTTTGTTTTATTAGTAGTTGAGTTGCCCCTTCTTCACCAGCTGTGCAGTTTTCTCTGGATGCCGTGACAAATATTTGTGCTGCCTTTTCTGAAGAGCTCAAGAGCAGCCCCAAGGGCTGTCCCTGTAAAGGAAGGTTGAGTTCTTTAAAAAACCTCACACAAACAACTACATTTGGACACCAATATATATCTGCTGGGACCAGCACTTTACTACCTTGAAGTAGGCTGTGAGTGTGGAAGGAATCATCTAGAATATGAGAAGTATTGAAATGTAAGTGATTATTTGAGCCAAAATACTAGGGCACAAACACTAGCCTTGCTCTTAGAGACTGAAGGATTCTCTGCATGTCTTACATAATACGGGAGAAGTAAAAACATCATGTGAATGACATTAAAAGTGCTAGAGAAATACATGATTCTCTCTGTCTAGATTTAAAGATGATATAATACAGTTTTCATTAGGGAAATGTTGGGAACTGTATTTTTTTTTCCCACAGAGAGTTGTAATTTCATGCCAAATTTTAATTTATTTCTCTCTGGCATATAAAAAAATGCTGGTTAATTACATCTACATTTGATAGGGTACATCTTTGAAAATGAACCTTGACTTACAAAAACTTGTAATTTATGCCATTTATAATTACACAGATTGAAAACTTCATGTAAGGTCTCATAGAGAGGAACCATTCACTGACTTTTTCTTCTTTTTCTGAATTTGTATTTGATTTTTAAGAGTGCTTTCAAGTGAAAGTAAAAAAAACCCTCAGCCTCAAGCTGTTAGCATGAGTACCCCTCCCCCGCTCCCCTTAACATTCTTTTCAGTTTTTCATAAAGATGTGATAACTTTTGAAAAGTAAATGTCTCTCTCCTGGGTTTTTGTTGGTTTGGTTTTGTTTTTGTTTTTGTTTTGTTTTTTTTTTTTGCACAGTGAGACCATCTCTTATTTGCTTTGTTTTGTGTAACATCAAGCAGATAGTACAGCTGTTGGGAGCAAAGAGGCTCGGACTGGTCAAAGATGCAGGTCACTCAAGTTTGTAGGCAGGTGTAGGAGGACAGAAACAAACCTTTTTGTCTTAACTACATCTGCTCAGGAAGCAACCATCATCAGGTGCAGGGTATATAGCTAATTATACTAGCTATCAAGTGAGTTGGGGACTCTACATGCCTCCTGTCCTAGTAGTATTTCTCTTTAGGGTGCACCAGCTGTCTGTTGCTGTGGGTTTGGGGTCATCCCCTTGCGGTATTTAGGGAGGGGAAGAGAGAGAGCTTCAATCTCGGCAGTTGCTGCTCTGGCATCTCTCAGCCTCTACAGAGACTTACCGGGACTCTAAGCCTTCAGAGGTACTGTAAAACAGAACTGCAGTCTTTTGGCAGTCTCTTTCTACTGCTGATGGTTGCCTTTATGAATTCCTATTACTGTGTCAGTTATTTGGGTTTGTGTTCTGTTTTGGTTTTTTTTTTTTCTCTTGAAGTGATTTCCACCCCACCATTTTCATTTGTTATGTATTTTTATTTCCCTCTAAACTGACATTACGTATGGAGAGGGATGGTAAGGTGGCTGTTTACCAAGCAAAGCTTTTAGGGTGTGATACTGGGGGGCCCTGCCCAGGAGGGGCCGTGTATTCCTCCTGTCATTACCCTGCTGTGTTTAGCAAGATCAGGGGGACCAAATGAGATCAGTGCTAACTCCTTGCAAAACAACATGGGACTGCTGAATGCTGTGAAAGCAGCTGGTTTGAGTAATCCTTGTCTGTTGGGAGAGAGGTTTAAAGGTGTATTTAGAGTGAACTTTTAGGTGACTTGCCCTGTGGCAGGACTTGGTAATGTTTTTTGCAAAACGTCCTTCAATGTACTTAAAATATTTTTTTTTTAAGAATTGTATTGTTAACCTGAGTGTATCCTGCGTTGGTAAGAGTCAACAGATTAATCTCTGAACCTTCTTTCTTTTCCCAAGTATCTTGGAGCAAAAGCAGCTCACAAGTTTTGAGTCCCACAACAACCTTTTGTGGAGATTTAATAGAGAGTGAAATGGAGAGCATCTAGTTTAGGTCTACAGAGAGTTAGAACATGCTCCCAAATGAACTTTGAGGCCTTTAGTGCAAAAAGTTTCAGAGGTTTCAACAATGTATTGGGGGAAATTCCTAGAAGTGAAAGAGTAAATATATGTATTAATAAAGCCATTTAGTACTATATATGTGTTGGAGCTATTGCTGATACCTTTGCAAAGGGATGTTTTGTGTCATTTGCTTTGAACAGGAGTCCTAAATACTTGAATCCTGATGCATGGACTGATCGTATAGCTGAGTGCCCAAGAACAGGTTTGGCAGAGAGCCACAAACTGGTCCGAAGGCAGCCTAAGCAAGGCTACAGGAGGTGCTGGGGAAAGGGATGGAGCCTCCTAGTCAAATGGTTTTCTCTGCCATAGTTTACAGTATTTCCCATCTGCTGCAACTGTAAAAAGTGCAATCCTACTGGGAATAATAAGAATGTGCATGAAATGGTAATTAGAATAAAAATTTGAATAATTTTGAGCATTAATTTGATTACGGTAGCATCTCAAATCAGTGTAGATCTTAGTTCCAGATTTCATAAGGTTGGTTATCCAAGTCTGAATTCTCATGGGCAACCATAATTAAACCCTAGTTTAAACGTTACATGGTTCTTCCACTAATATTAGAAAAACTGTAAATATCCTTTTCATAAAGACCATTCTTGAACAATTCAAGAAACTGTTAGTTTCTTGATAGCAATGATGTTATCTTTGCTGTTATTCAAGATGTGTGATTGTGTGAGTTGTGCTTTAACCCCGGCCGGCAACCCAGCACCATGCAGCTGCTTGCTCACTCCCCCTCACCCAGAGGGATGGGAAGGAGAATCAGAAAGGGATGTAAAACTCAAGGATTGAGATAAGAACAATTTAATAGGTAAAGCAAAAGCCACGCACACAAGCAAAGCAAAACAAGGAATTCATCCACCGCTTCCCACGGGCAGGCAGGTGTTCAGCCATCCCCAGGGCAGCCGGGCTCCATCACGTATAATGGTTACTCAGGAAGACAAACACCATAATGCCAGATGTCCCCCCCTTCCTCCTTCTTCCCCCGGTTTATATACTCAGCATGACATCATATGGTATGGAATACCTCTCTGGCTAGCTTGGGTCAGCTGTCCTGGCCATGTCCTCTCCCAATGTCCTGTCACCCCCAGCCCTCTGGCTGGCAGGGCCCAAGGAACTGAAGAGTCCTTGATTTAGTGTAAACGTCACCCAGCAACAACTAAAAACATCAGTGTGCTATCAACACAGCCAAAACACAGCACTGTACTAACTACCAAGAAGAAAATTAACTCCATCCCAGCTGAAACCAGGACAGTGTGCCATTGTTATTGGTGTCTACAGACCTGATCGAACTAAAGCTGAGGTCAGTGGACTCAGTTGAAATAACAGATTCTCTGATGTGAAGTGTTTTCCTGAAGCACAGCGCATACTTCAAGGTTTTAGTATGCCTATATACCTTTTCAAAGAGTGTAGTGCAAACTTAACCACAATCCCTATGAGTAGGGCAATGGGAGGTGATTTTTTCACAAGTTTATTTCAGTGCTAATGCCTGAGGTGATGCATAGCAAGGAACAAATTTTCTTGCACTCAAGGTCATGTGTCAGAAGCATCCTTAGGTGTGCTGCAGTGCATGAGGAGATGCAATTTCTCTGTCTCTAAAAATGCACCTTCCTACAAGAAGACCCGTTGTGGTGGTGCTCTTGTTTCTTTTGCTGGAGGACCCCCTATACCACATATAGTCAGAGTGGGAGAAAACTGTGAGGATGCAGTGTTTAAGTGTGGGATACAGCCAAAAAAAGGCTATGCAGAGGAAGAGCTACCCTCTGAGCATAGGATATATTTTATGCTTGTAAAATTATGTGTCCTCTGTTCTGTCTTATGTGTTAAAGAAGAGAGAGAGCGAACAGTCTTCTGAGCTTGTCCCCATTCTCCTGCCCAGGTAGCCAGTAAGGGGTGCTGGTCTCTTCATTTTCCTGTCAAAATAAGAAAACAGGGCATCATTTAGCTCTGTAACTCCACGTTGCAGCAATCATTTGCTACTTGGCTAGAAAGGAATAATTTGTATATTAGGAGTGTTTATTTTTTATTATTTTTCTTGGAATCTAGCTCAGCTTAGCCATGTCACCTGCCTGTGGGCATCAATCAGGTAGGCAGGCTCAGAAGGTATGATATGGTATAAGATAGCTGCTTTTCTTAATTTTTCCTCTTGACGATGTAGGCTTTTTTCTTTATAGGGGGGAAAAAAAAAAAGAGGAATTAACATCTTCTAGTTTAGGGAAGATTTTGTGTTTTTCTGATGACTAGGGTCTTCCAGCATTTTTGTGAGCGGTTATTGCTTGGGTTCATTCTCAGCCTGCTCAAGTAAGCTGTAATGAACACTATATTTAAAATAAAAAAGCTGATCTCCCTACTTGCCCCTTCTTTGGGAACATACAGTATATGTGCAGTTTTGGTTTGCTTGTTTGTTGTTTTTACCAACTTGGATAATCAAAAAAGTGCTAAATGTAATTTGCAGTGGTGGAAAACTGCTCTGTAAGCTGCCCACCTAACCAGGGAAGGCTGGAGGGATTAGGTGCAGAACATGGCTTGGAATGGGGCAGGGGCTGTGTTGCACACGTGCACAGGTTGATTCCTTTGCACTCTTACTTCTGAAAGCCAGGTTTTGCTCATTGAAGGTAGCTTTTTTTTGTTTGTTTGCTTTTGAGGAGTAACTAACATATCTGTGCTTTAATTCTACTCTGCACAACCCTGTAACTCATGAGTAACTTTAAATGTGAAAAATATGAGCATACAGATTTATAAGCCTGTCTTCCAGTATTCATTTACAGATGCTTTTAGATGAATACGCCACCACTGCAAAAGTACATGTTGCAGTGTTCTCGTAGTGAGCATGGCCTGGGGACAGGAGCTTGGGAGGCAAGAGCAAAGCACCACTTCTGTAGTTCAAAGAAATTGTCATTAGCTGTAAAACAGCGGTTATAATTTTGAGCAAATAAACTTCATAAATGAAACAAGTGCAGGAGTTATATACTGAGGAGTTTCCCATTGATAACTGTATCCACGTTTCTGTGTGCTGAAACCTGAATGTGTTGGCCAGTTTCAGGTAGCTGTTGATGCTCTGCCTGGTTGATCTTCTGCAGAAATGAGATACAGTAGAGGATACAATCGAAATTTGAGTGGAGTAAAGGGGGCCTCCAAGTCTGCATGGCCATGCGTTCTGACCAGAAGCAAGCAGAACATGTTTAGATTTTGTGATAAGCTGCACCTGTTCTGCCCCTTACGTGGTTGTGGTAATATAAGGAACTGTATTTCCCAGAGTGTTACTAATTCAAACATGCACATATATTTTATTAGATAAGAAGAAAGTATGGCAAAATTAAACACAAAAAGAAAAAGGAATGAAAAAGCTGCCTGATTCTTGGATACCATTGTAAAAGATACCATAGAAATTAGATACAGATACTGAATTTCATGTAATATGGTCATTTGTAATCTAATTACACAAGCACTGCTATGGTTTGTTTTCTAAATGGAACTATGGGGGGACTTTAAAAAAAAAAAGTATTTAAGTCAGCATAAGATATAAAAGCAATTTCCTTTAAACTGGAAAAACAAGAAATCACAGCACTGTGCATTCAGTCTGCATAATTAGTCATGTCATATCACATTGAATGCTCCAGATCTGAGAGGTGACATTGAGCACTGGAGACATTCCAGGAATCAGCAGTAGCTAAATGGTGCAAATGGGCAAGATAGGAGTCTTTTGTTTCTTGTCCAGTTTAAGGGTAGTCCCTTGGAAATAAGAAAATAACAGGATTTCCCTGGCCTGTGTTGAATCTCCAGTATTCATCAAAACACAAAGAAAACAGATTATTTTTTTTTTCCCATTAAACCCCCACAAAAAGGAAAGAAAAATAGTCTCTGGAAACTGTATTGCTCAAATTCTGCCCATTTTAATTGTAGAAGGCCTGTTTTGAAGTGGTACGATGTGAAGCAAAGGAACGAGCTCAGTGAATATGAGCACATTGAGTCTGTGGTCTTTGAAGCATATGGCTCTTACTGTGGTATTTCACCTTCTGACTGGTGCCACCTGTCCGGTGCGAATTCTGTGCCTTTTAGAAATCAATCTGCATTTCCTCTTCTGTTCTGCAACGCGTGAGCGTGGTCCATGTGCAGCCGGTGACTTCTACTTGGAGACTCGCTGGAACAAGCTGTCACCTCAGTTTCCACTAATGACAGTGTTCTTGCAAGCACAGGAGAGGGTCTCACGGCACTCTGCCAGCCTCGGGTGGGAGGTGTACAGAGCTGGTGTTTCCATGACCCTCCTGTGCTGGCAATGCTTTGGGTCCGGTTGCAGTTTGCAGCAGTGCTTGCAGTCCCCTCCCTTGGCAAGGCAGTTATGGGTTTGCAAGTCCTGGCTGCGCTGGGAAGTGACGAAGGTTCTGGAAGCGTGGGCATGGCACGGCAAGCTGCAGTACTTTAACCACTATGCCATTTAAGCCGGCTACAGAAGGAATTAAGCATTAGTTAGTATTGGCTAGTGCCTGAAACCTCAAGAGTTGTCCTGCTGGCAGCAATGGTGGGGAAGAGGTATTCAGCATAAACTTACTTGTGATCTCGTTTGTGTCTTTCACAATGTTCAGAACAAGCTATACTTTGTAAAAAGTATGTTCATTTGCTGGGAAAACTAGTGTGAAAAACGGTGCATACTAGAACAGAGGAGTTGGTACTTATAGCATGAAAAATATTTAATATTTGGATGAAAGCAAAAATGTGGTAGGGTTTGGGTTTTTTGTTGTGGTTTTTCTTTTTTTCCTCAAAGCACAACCTCTTTCAGCTGCACTACTCTTTAGGTCCCACAAAAGTTGCAATATTTAAACCTGTTTAAAGTTTTCATTCCTGAATATATCAACTCATTTTTAAAACACTGTGTCCTGTAAACTAATGAGCATAGGCTAGTCTGAAGAACATACCTGAACTTGGCTGGGTATCCTTGCAGGACTTTGAACTAGTTTATTTCTACTGGTATAAAATTATACTGTTTAGTTCCTCTGGTGTATGTCTATCAGGGCGTAAAATCACACCCATAATTAGCAGATATGCAGATCAGGAAGGCAGTTTTGAACGCTGATCTGCTCCTGGTCCCCACTTCCCTTGAGCTGGCTGGTGTCCTGTGGCAGCCTTGGGAAGCCCAGCTGTCCCAGGCCTGTGGGGACATTACTGAGAAGGCAGAGCCAGGCTCCCTGTGGAGGTGCACAGGGGCAGGCCAACAGATAATGGTCATGAACTGAAACGGGGGAGGGTCTGATTAGCCAAAGGGAAGAAATTTTTTTTTAAAAAAAATAAAATTTAAAATCAGTCACCATGACTGCAGTCAAGGTGTGGACTAAGCTGCCCAGAAAAGCTGTGCAGTCTCAGTTGTTGGAGGCTTTCAAGACCCAGCTGGCCAAAGCTCTGAGCACCCTGGTCTGTGATTCTGGGTGTTGGGTTCATCTCGGCTTAAGCTAAAGCAAAGGGTATGCTCTTAGGGTACCTAATGTGCTCCACCCACTAGGGGCTGTTCTTACTGTGGTCTTCAGGGGAGATCTGAAAGAGGCCAGAGGAGCGTAGGTGAAGTCCAGGGGCATAGAAAGTATTTCTGGGTAGGGAGAGTGGAACAAGAGAGAGTGGTGACTTGTTTGTGGAAGGCAGGCATTGAGATCACCAAAGTATAATACCATGAAGGACACTGTACACTTCATGCCTGTGACACTACTAGATCCCCAGGGCGCACAGCTTTGCTAAACTGAACAATTGTTCTCAAACACAGATTAATAGAACTCTTAAAATTGTTCCTTTATCACCTTACTTCCCATACCCACTTAATTATGTTGAGCACCTGTCTCTGAAATTAGAGAAGTCATTATCTTACATGATCTATCCTACTTGGAGAAACACTTGGGTATGCACATATCTTCATGATGTAAGCACGTTTACTGACAATTTAGCTGATTTTTCCCTTCTGTGCCCCGATAGTCACATAACTTCTCTTTGCTTTCAGGAGTACATGCTGCATCTGTCATGTTCCGGTCCTGGGTTTAGTCTGAATGGTTATGGAAAGAACTAGTATGCATATTTCTGCAGTGTTTGGTTTTTGGTTTTTTTTTATTATAGTTTCTGCACTGGTGTCATTCATAGTCATGTCAAGTGTAGAGAATCTCTACAAAGCATGCTGACTTGCAGCCAAGTGACATCTAGCACAAGTCACAGGAAAACTTCTAGTGTCCCTGCTATCTCATCTGGTATTGTCAGGCTTGTTCCTGGTATCACACATATCTGGATTTCCAGTGCCTTTTTCCATTTCACTGACCAGTAATGCTCTTTGGCAGGGTTTATCCCCACAGTCTATCCACACCTCGGCATTCTGTGGAGCAGATGAATGTAGAAGGCCAAATAAAATAATCACTGCTGTTGGCGGAGGATCCAAATTAGTTTTTGCAACTACATTGCAAATATTTTGAAAGGAACACGGTGGGAGCTCTCATTTTCTCGGAATGGCTGTCCTATGTAAAAGATTTCTAGTCCAAGAGACAGTTAACAAATGTAGCGTTTCAGGTTCACAAATTAGATTTAATATGTACACATCAGTACTTCTATGAAATGCTTTCAGATTGCCCTGATTACAAAATACTTCTTGTAATCAGATCAAGCTGAACAGGAAATTCCAACTAAGTGCAGTATCTCGTGAGTAATTGCTGTACAAATACTTAAAATAAATTGTGAGCAAGCTCTTATGCAGTGGCTTTAGGTAATGATTATTAGGATGCTTAATTTATTTTTCTGTGTCAGGTTTAGCCACAGTGCTGAAATCTGAAGGGAACATCTGTACTGAAATTGAGGCACAGTGCTTCATTTGCACTGAGGCATGAATGTCAGTTTTTCTTTCATAGATCTGTAAGTGTAAATTAAAAAGGTGATTGGGGGAGAAAGCTGGAATCAAAAAGTTGAGTACTGTTTGGATATGTGAAGAAAAGCATTTGAGGGGTAGGACTGGGAGTATCTGTAGACATGAATTATTTATTTATTTATTAACTTGTGGTTATTAACTCCAGTGGTGAAAACAGTCCTGAGATATGGAGATGAGCATTCAAGCTGGTCCTGAATGAGTAGTAACAAATTCTTGAATCATGGTCTCTATTCTGGTGGGAAATGAATGTCATTGCATGGTGAGGAGAGTCTGGTTTTTTTTTTTTTTAAATATATATTTTTCTTTTGTTCTGAAAAAGCCTTTAAAAGTTTTGAATTTTTCTCCATTTGGTGTGAGGAAATTGCACAGGTGGCTTCCAGCCTCCCTCTAAGCATTTGTAGAACACATTTGTTTCCTGCCTGGTTCCACTGAAGTGGCTCAAAGACTTCTGTTGAAGTGGGAAGAGAGATGGGGTGGGTTTGTGCTTTTTTTACTGTACTTTAGGTTAAGTTCACTGTGAGAATGGTTGGTTGACAGGAAAGTCAGCTTTTTTGGTTCAAAAGTGCTTGTAATACACCTTCAATGACACTGTCAGCACCTGACCACAATGCTGCGTACTAAGAAGTTAATGTAATGTTATCATGCTTTATTTTGTTGTTTTGGTGTAGTTGTTGAATTTATATTTAACTCATCCCTTGGATGTTTAGTCATATGGACTGATTTAGGTCAGTTATGTATCTTGTTAACAAACTAGATTGCTTTGATCTGGTATAGTACGGGAGTATTTGTCCAACGATAAGGACAAAGACACAAGCCAGTACACATATCCTACAGCTATGCGTAGATGACTTCTACGAGATGTAAGCAAAATCAGCAATGTCATTCTAGATAATTTTGTAGTCTTTTAATGTCAGCATTAATGTATGTTTGAAGACAATATTAATTTAAAACACTACAATATCCACTTAAAAGGGAGCCCCTTTGATTCAAGTGTTAGTGTTTAAGGCAGAAGAGAGAAGAAAGACTACAGGATTTTGCAAGCTTTTCATTGAATCAAATAACTTTAAAATAGGCTTAAGATTATGTATTTTATTTCAATATCATCATAATGTGAATCTTTCACAAACATTAACAGGCACTGCAACTTCTACAAGATGGCACAGCAGTTACTTGTGTAAAAACATGAAGATAAGGGACTTCTATTGCATTTGTTCTGTTTTCAATTATTTCCATTTAAAAAACAAAAGCAAAATTTATGTTGAATTGTGGTAAGTAAGGGAAAAACCTCTTTTAACCCCCCAAGTCCCTCCCCCGTTAAGGCTATTGATGAGAAAGTATTTGGAATATGCATGAGTATTGCTGAGGAACTGCAGCAGAGACAGATTTAATAATTAATGCATGGGAATTATTTATTTCCCTAATATATTGTAAAGCTTTGTCATTTCCATAATGAAAAACAGTCTTGATGGTGCTGGAGCACTGAAAACACAAGGGAAGATGAAAACAGTCACTGGGACTTGTTTATCACTTGAATATGTGGTTTTAATATTTTTTAATTGTTAAATCTTTTTTAATATATTCAGTAGCTACACATTGTTTATTAGTGGATGTTTGTTAGACTTCAGTGGGAGCTTATAGAAATATTGATCAAGTGGTATGTCCTTTTTGTAAAAAGTATTTGTTAGCACATGTCAAATAAGTATTTTCTACTGTCCAGCTCGTGCTCACACATAGATGACTTGTTCCAATAGAAATATAATTTCAAATGTCTAATAGATATTTCTTTATCCCAGTTTAGCTGTTACCCCAATGTTCATGTTCTGCTTCTGGTTTTCTCCTTCTGCTGCGTAGTGCCTTTTTACTTGTCTTCATTTTGTGTCATTGACATAGAGCTATTTCATAAATTTTTCAAGCCGATTTCTAATTCTAATCTTGTTCTCTAAACTGCTTTCTGCTCCTCCAATCCAAAGCCATCCACAAATTTTGGATGCCTTCTCCAATTCTGTCACTGACTGCTGAAAATATTGAATGCACCCAAGCCCAGGACAGACTTCCCTACAGGGACACTTACGTCGTTTGTGCTGCAAGATTAATAGCTACATTTTTAGGTAGATGTTCTCAACCAATTGATCAATCCAATGGTGATTTAAGGGAACGATGTCGACAGGCTTAATAAAACACAATACTTGATGCCACCTCTTCTGCTCCCGTTCTCCTTTCTTTCTGCCCTTCCCTCCAACCCATGAGATTAAGAAGGAAATTGAATTGATTAGACTTAACATTGTTCTTGACAAGTCTGTGACATTTGGGTTTGGGGTGGAGCAAAGGTGGCGTACAGCTGTTTAATAATTTAGCATCATTCCAGGCAATCAAATTAACTTGTCTGTAAGCCTTTTTCTTCCCCCTTTTAAAAGACTGGATACTATTTGATTTTTTTTTTTTCCCCCCAGAAATGACACTTGTTGGCTTTTCCATGGTTGTTTCTGGCTAGTTCCTAAATAACACTGGGGTAAATACTATCATCCTGTTGACATGAATAAAACCAATTTAACTAAATATTTCTTGACCTGTTCTTTCTGTATTTTGACCTGTATTCCTCCTCCATTGTTAAAGCTAATTTAAGTACTTAGTTATAACTAACTATTTATATGATGAGGAGGTTTTGAATTCTTTAGTCTCTTTGTAGGCTCCCCTTCCCCCTTGATTAATGAACCTGGTAATTAACTGAGATAATGGTCTTCCTCTTGTTCCTGATATACTTGGATTTCTCACTAGCTCTAAGTTATTTTGCCTCTTTACCATTTTACCTGATTTTCTCTTCATATGAATGTTGAGCCATGTATTTTTGCCTCTGTGTTCTCCTCCTGATTTTTAAATCTTTAAAGTCTCATTGCTCCTTATTAGTTTAGTTGTTTGCTGTGCTTTTATTATTCTCCCTTGCCATAACCGCAGTTCTGCTTTTCTTAAAAAGACAGGGATAAAGATGTTTTTCTAACAGCTTGATACAGCTTATTTAAAAACAAAATATAATTGTTCTTATTTTGTATTTATTATTGATGAATTCTGGAGCGCCTGCTAAGGCTTTCTTTTAGGATACTTGGTCTCTAGCTTTACAGACCTCTTCATATTGGACAACACATTAAAGACATGACATGGTGACATCTGACTACAAGATGGGGACATACTGGAGAGAGTCCAACAGAGGGCCTTGAAAATTAAGGGACAAGAGCATCTCTCCTGTGAGGAAAGGCTGAGGGAGTTGGGACTTCTCCTGGAGAAGAGAGCTTGGGGGCGGGGTGTGTGTGCGTGTATTTCATCAATATGTGTAAACACCTGAACAGTGGGCATAAAGACGGAATCTGGCTGTTTTTAGCGGTGCCCAGTGACAGGACCGGAGGCAATAGGCACAGACTGAGACACAGGAGGCTCCCTCTGAACATCTGGAAACACTTTTTCACTGAGAGTATGACCAGAGAGGTTGTGGAGTCTCCATCCTTGGAGATACTCAAAACCCAACCAGACGTGGTCCTAGGCAATCAAGCTCTCTGCTTGAGAATGGGGGTGGGGGGGTGGGTGGGGGGTGTGTGTGGACCAGATGACCTCTGGAGGACCCTTGTAACTTCAATCCTTCTGGGATAGCTTGACACTTCAAGATTGTGGTATGCTTTTGTGTTCTTAGGGCTGTGATTGTTACTCACTGCAAATGCTTCTCAAGTAGTATGGTTTAGTGTAATACTTCAGAGTCTAATATGTGATGAAACTAAAGCAGGTTTGGAGATTAACAGGTGTGTTTGTAGAGATAATATGACAGGGAGAGCTGCTACTGTCATCTGAATGGTTTTGTCTGAGGGGATTTTTTTAGAGAATTTTGTTGGGTTTTCGGTATGTTGGTTGGTTTTTTTTTATTTGTTCCCAAAAAAAATATCTGCATGGTTTGGACCTGGTCAGACCTCTTTCAGGAACACAGGCTTGAGAGAACACTTCTGGTCATCAAGTCTAACCCCTATCACAGACATCCCATCAAAGGTTTCTCCTTGTAAGTCTTCCATACCTCTCCTGTCAGAAAGAGAAGCAGCAGGCAACTGTTACACTGGCAACTGTTAGTGACAAAGACTGTGTTCCTGTCTTACCCTAACCTCAGTTATTTATAGAATTTCAGAATTAGTCATTTGGAGTGGCATCAAATGCAACTGCCATTAGTGAGTTTTGTGTAACACTGTTCCAGGACCAATTCTCTCCTCTTCTGCTTGCTATATGTGCGTCCCAATATGTAATGATATTTCTTGCTGATATCGCTTCTCAATGTAGCATTTGTCAAGTAAGCTTCTATCTCTTATCTTAGGAATCCTGGAATTCATTTGGTTTATCTGTTTTGGTCCATCCAGTTGACAGCCAATCAAAGCAACTTTACTCTAACTCTTAGAAAGCTTTTATTTGTCAAAACTTCAAGCTAACATTGCTCAGGGAACAGTTTGATGGTTTTGTTGTCAGGTCATCAGGCAACAGAAAAAAAACAACAACCCATTAACTTGGAAGGTTGATATTAGATCAGCAGTTTCCTTCTTTGTAACTTGATTTCAGTTGAACTCATTTTAAGACTGATCATCCACACTCTAGGCATGGGGGTTTTGTAGGTAGCTTAGATGACTTCTTGTGGATTTCAGAGCACCACTCTGACAGAATTTTATAGCTCTGTTCATGTGTTTCCAGAAATGAAGCTCATATAGACTTGAAACATTTTTTTTCTTTAAATCTATGAATGTTCTCTCTTAAACAATCTGTCATGTCCTTGAAAACATAAGATGCAGGCCACCATGATGATAGAAGCTGTGCCCCGTGGAGCTGCAAGAATGCCAGTGGTATTTACCATTAGCTTTAGCTTGGTTTTGATGAAGCTGTACAACTGTTCATGGGCTGGAACAGCTCTAATCATTAGACCTCTGCTGCTTATAACCTGGCAGATTGACTATGAACTGGCACTGCTTTTAAAGCATCTACTGCTGTAGGTAGCTGTAGAGGAATGAAGCTGGGTTAATTAACATTGATAATACACAGCTGTGGGCTGGCTTCAGGGGCGGTGGGTTGGCTGGTGTGGATAAGGTGCAGCTGTGGCTGGTTCTGTTAAGAGGTTGGACAGCCAGTGAGGAGGAGTACAGCCAAGGAAGAGAGAGGAGGAAGAAGAAGCAGAGAGAAGAGAGAGCATGCCCTGAATGAGGATAGACTAGGAGAAGGCAGCAGAGGTCTGGCATGAAGAGTATGTTGGTATGTGATGGTAAAGACCTTGTTGCAGCTTGATAGTTTAGAGAGTGCTGTGACAGGTAGCAAGCCCTGACTCTGTTCAAGGCCTCCTCCAGCTATGTCCTGAAGGACATGTATGCTCACGTGCCATCTAACTTCTCGTGATTGTACTGTAGTGCCTTGGGTCAGCAAGTGAGCGGCTTTTGCTGTCACAGCCTCTGTACTCTGTATTCTTCTCCACGGTCTTTCAACTTTAAGATTCTCTTTGGTGTGAACACCAAAGCCCACACTTGCTGCCTTACTTATTCTATCATAAGCAGTTGTCTTTCTGGATACAGACTTTAAATTTTAATGTTATTGTTGTTGTTCAAGGTGTGAAGAAGTTGTAAGGAGAGGGTGAGAAATATCTCCTTCACGTGGTGTTAAGGTAACCTGTCAGAAAACACGATTTAGGAAAGTGAAATGTTTCCCATTGTAGAGTTGTTTTGGCAATACTGGGCATGAAATATGACCAGTTCTTCTACTCTGATATAAAGGGGTTAACTTAATGGACTTCTGTCATTTTATAGGTAAAATAATTCAGTCCTTAGGGTAGAATGTTCCCCATACTGCAAGAGATGTTGAAATATTTCTTTTCTGTGTATGTAGGCTTAACACTATTCTCTTGGAGAAATTTTATTTGATATTTTTTAATAAAGGAAAGAATGCATCTGCTGTGGGGAGGGGGAACCTGCATATCTCAAACATTTCAATGATCTCAGAATAGGCTTGGGAGGACATATTTGCTGTAGAGGAGAACACAGAGGAAACACTCTTGCTAACAGTAGTGTAGCAGAAAGATTTAAAAATGGGTAGAGAAAGAAAGCACGGGCTTGCATAGTTATTAACAGCTTGAACAGTGCAAGTATGTTTGTGCTCAGTGTTACCTGTATGCATGTGCTGCTGTTGTATTATTTGCCTAAGGTGTTGAAATGTCATAGCTGTGGTTGGAGGACCGCACCACAGGCACCACCTTCCTGGGATGGGCAGTTTCCACTTATGCCCTGAAACAGCATCTGGTTTTCTTCTCTTTTTGCTTTCCGTCGATGCATTAGCTGCTGAGAAGGGTTGTTGCAGTCTGACACAGAGAGCTGGGCAAACCCTGCTGGCCCAGTGGAAAGGAATGGATGTCTTGTCTGCTGCAGCTTGGGACAAAGACCCAGG
The DNA here is from genome assembly GCF_017639655.2 of Falco naumanni. NCBI lineage: Eukaryota > Metazoa > Chordata > Aves > Falconiformes > Falconidae > Falco > Falco naumanni. The sequence goes on along the minus strand of NC_054056.1, from coordinate 25,280,795 downwards.
TTTCCACAGGAGAGCAATGAGGGATAAACTCCTTTCCTAGCATAGAGACAGGAGCATTTTCAGCTCAGCTGCGCATGCTCAGAGCCAGCTCAGGAGATGTTCAACTGTTTGGGCTGTGTTGCCTCCTCAGGAATGGCTGCCCGCTTCTGGAGCAAAGGCAATGGACTGGACAGAAGCAAGCTGCCTGCCAGATCCAGCCCCAGGGCTGCCCACTGGACTGCACTAACAACCACTTGTTGGCTTATTTTAGAAGCAAACTTCCATGTTCACAGTTCACGTGTTGTATGCATGTGAGAGTGGCTTTCTTTTCTACCACAGCGTATTTGTTGAGTCCCTTTTGCAGGTGGTCCCAAGTATGTAGAACATATTAGCCTGGCTAGGGACTTTAGGCACTATATTGCAGTAAAGTTTTAGGTCATCCTTCTTGCTCAGAAATGGCTTATTTTAATTTTTAATCTGTATTTAAAGACTCGTCTTGCTTTCAAAGCTTAACTAACAAGGTCTGCTCCTAGTTGTTGTTGCAGTGTGGGCTGTTCATCCATGCTTGTGATGGTAGGCGTTCTGGACCAACAGCCCATCATGGTCACCTAAGCTGCATGGTGCTACTTGAGGATTTATTGAAGAGTAAGCAAGCCTAAAACTTCGTATTTCTCGGTCATCTATTCTGAAAAGTTTACTCTCCCACTCCTTAATAACTTTCAGGCAAATAACAGGATACTAACTTTTAAAATTGCTTTCTACCTCTCAGTTGAAAACATGAAATGTCTATTTTGGAGCAGACAGTCTTGAAACAGCTTTAACATTTATCAGTTGATGATTCAAGAATCAATTGATTGAATCATAACAGATGACCTCTATAATCCCACTTTCTCTCCCGTTTCCTCTGCTTAAGGAATTTCTATGCAACAGACTGTCATTCTGTCACCTTCTGTAGTGGCCAAATGATATTGTCCCCACTGTAGAGGGACACTGGAACAACATCTGCTCTTGAATGAGTAAAACCTCTATTGAAGCTGATAGGAGAGATCCCTATTTTGAGAAAAGGGTTGACTTTTATTCTAAATAATTAATGATTAAAAAACCGCTCTTCTAGTTTTGGTAGTGAGGTAGCTAAGGTCTAGAGAAGCAACATGGCCTGCCAAGGCACGACACAGCGGGTTAATGGCAGAGCAAGTAGTAAACCTGTGTCTGTGACTCATATCCTGGTTATTTGATATTTTGAACCCTATTGTTTCGAGTGACTTCTTGGAGGCCATTGAGGAAGTATTTTGCAGAGCAAGAAATAGCTCCCATTTATTCATATTCTTAAGAACATTTCCTTAGGAGTGTTTTCTTATCCTCTCTTATTCTACAGTCTCATTTGTTTTCCACTGGTTCTGATGAGCTTAATCTTTTCCTTAAGTCATGTGCTTGACTGCTGTACTGGCCAGCTAAGGTTTCTGACAAAAGACTTTTTTTTTTTTTCTCCTTCTTTAACTGAAAAAGTAATTGGAGTAAAAGTTGCCTTATTTTTCTTGCTTACTAAAACTGCAAAATGGGTGAGACTGCAAGCTATTATACAAATTATAACTTCCTAATAGATCTAGGAGAATAAAAGAGGGTTTCTTCAGGTTTCTAATAAAAGATTGCTTAAGTTTGGTATAGAAAACAGACTGTGTTTTTCATCAACCAGAGGGAAATGTGTATGCATATATCCTCTATGGTGGAGTTGTAGCCTTCAGAAAAAAAGAGGGGGGACCACTCCCCACCCCCACCCCCCAAAAAGAAAAACAACCCACCAAACAGCCCCAAGTGGAGGCTGGTTTTCTGAATCTCTCTTTTCTTATAACAGGAAAATACTCTTATTTCTTGTGGTTTCATTTCATTTTTGAAAATTATTGCAGATCCAGTTTGCAGCCCTTAATTACAAAATGCCTTATTAACCTCAAGATGAGGAATGCACTGGTTCAATATCTCTGAAACAGCAAAATCGGTGCTTTCATTTTACTTGACTCCTTGGCAGTGTTCAGGTTCTGATGTTATCGATATGAGCAGAACTGACTCTCTGTTCTGTGGGTTCCTCAGGTTTATGGTATGAGTGAAAATCACTGTCATGTCAAATTCACTGGTGTAACCATTAGATCATGGACATGATTCAAGTAGGTAGATGTTCAAAAGGTTACTTCTATGTAAAATACATATATTTACACCCTCCTTGTCTCCATAACGGAGAAAGTGTTATCCTGCCTGTCAGGTTTTTCATATTTAGTCTGTGATGAAAACAAGTTTAAGACCGCCACTAAGGTTTTCTTGGCAAATAAGCACTTCATATAAAGCTATGAAAAATGTGCTTCATTGCCATCTGAGTCCTTGGTATTCCTAAAGCTTTATCATTAGTGTCTCTAACTTTCTACTTATTATTGTTTAATAAAGTGGAAGAACTGAAATGCTCCAGGAAAAGCTGTCCTCATAAACAATCAGAGTTTACAACACTGAATCTGAGGGGCTCAAGAACTTGCTTCTGTGTAAGGTTGTCCTGCAACTTGTGGCTGTGCAAGAGTTACTGCTGCTTGCATAGTGTAGTAGATAAAGCACTGCTTTATTTTGTGTTTGTAACAACTGGATTGGAATTACAGGTTAAGCGAAGTGTTTAAGCCTCTTCAGGAAAGTTTCAGGTCTAAGCACAAACGGTGAACCTAGCTCTTGTGTTTTGGAATATGGATTCGAGGTGGCCACTTGGAGTTTTATCTGTGCCTCTATCCACGTCTATCACTTGTTCTAGGAAATGTTGTGTGGGGCAGAAGGGGATCTTTTGTATACAAAAACATGCTTTCAAGTGACTTTTATCTTGTATGGAGCAGAACCTAGACTTTTACTTGTTCAGGCACTGAAGGAAACTTGCAAAGCTCTGACATTTGTCCAGTAGCAGAGAGTTATTTAATCTGATAAATGATTAATGTAGTCACAAAAAGAAGAAAGCTTTTGCTATTCACAAAGCTTCAAGGAAGGAAATTAAAACAGCCGCAGGGAAGGCACCCAATTAAAACTATCTGCCAGCTGTTCCTTTTTTCTAATTTAAAAATAGCTGCATTTAAAATGTAGCAAAAAGAAATTTTTAGACTGAGCACGTACAGTCCAACTGATTATTGCCTGTCAGATTTTAGTATCCCATATAGCAGTGAGTGGGAACTTTTTAACAGCTCCTTAATGGGCCAATATCTTGTTCTCATTTATTTCTACAGTTGTCATGTACTCTCCATATTTTATTACGGGTCTCTGTACAAACAGCTTTCTGAGATCTGAGAGGGACACAAACCACTGAGACTAGGTATGTTCTGGTATATTCCCAAACAGAAGAACTGAGGAATTAAGGAGTTTCACTCTCAGTTTGCTATTTAGACCAAAACTTTCTTGAATAATGTAATGAGCCAGATATGATTTTGCAGTGCAAATTGTGACACTGAGAATGCAAGTGCCAAACTTTGTGGTTTTGAAGTTCCATTTCCAGAACAGTAAAATGATTTGTTTTATCAGAAATGCAGAGGAGGGAGGAAGTACAAACAATTTCATAGGATGTAGAAAAACTATCTTGAACTTAAAGTGTGTCCATGGATTTACCATGTAGTCCTGCATACATATGTGTAATGTATAAATAAGCATTTGCACTTTTTTGTTTGCTCAGAAGTGATTTTAAAAGTTCTCGTGATTAGCAGTAGATAGAGAAGCTCCCTGGAGCCTTCTCAGCATGTTATTGCAAAGAGCTGTTCGATGCTAGCAGAAGATGTACAGTGCATATACCCACAAAAGCATTTGTATTCTGGCCAAATAGTTACTGGCAAATAATATCCGAACAGTCTCAGTTAATGTGGAAGTTTGTTATTCATGTTTTCATATTCTGATGGCCCTTCGGTGCTGTTTATTGCAACCTATTTTGGGAGACGCTGAAGATCCATTTGGGAAAGGAATAATATGATTCTACAATGAGTGTCTTAGCTGGCAGTGTATGGGCTCATCCATAAGGAAAAAGCCATAGAGGTGTTCTAGATTTCTGAAAAAGTGGTGTGAACTTGCAATGCCAGTGAACTCAAGGCATGCTTTCCCTGTACCCCAAACTATACTACAGTCCTGGGAAAAGCAGGGCTGTGCTGCTGCTATTGGGATGTAGTCGCATTGCGTTGGCTCCCTAAACCTGCAGTTAAGGATCAAAGGAATCCTAGCACATACATAGATTCAAAGAAGTAACCACTGAGGTCTTTAGAAGCTTATAAAGTATCACCTGAAAATGTTTCTGCTGACTTGGTGAACTCAGTCATTTCTTAACAAGATACTCTACACCTTTGGTTTGTGTGCTTGCCAACTGCTTTTGTCATATGCCACAAACAGGTGTTGATCCTTCCTTCTATAGGAGCCACATTAAATATGACAGAGAACAACAGAAATATAGCCAAATTGTTGTCAGTTTCATTAAAAAATTTAACCTGTTCATCTGGTTTCCTTGTTAGTAGTTTAATCATGTAGGCTTGTTTCAGTGTCTTTTTGCACACCTGTTGAGGGATGACAGTAGTAAAACATCCTGCAGTTATAAAACCTAACTGTTTCAAAACCACTTTACAGGCAACTAATTTACTCACATCTCCCATCCTACCTTATTGCAAAGAATCAAATATCCCTTTAAATCAATGAGACTTCTGAAATAAAAACAGAAATAAATTACACGGAGACTAAGGTCAGTGAAAATGAACCCGTCTCTGTAAGCATGATACAATAGAGGAGAGACACCTGAGCAAGCATCACGCTGTGGAGAACCAAGGTACACCCACCTGGATTGAGCCTAATTACCCAAGATCATTGGCTTTCAGTGTATCCGTAGCTTGTTTAAGGTAACACTAGTATTGTTCCAACACTCTATCTACTGGGGGTAAAGATACCCAAGAATCTGTGCTGCTAGAGCTCTGCTTCAAATGTAAGGCTGCATTTCCTCACTGTATTTATGTCACTTACTCTAATATGTTCCTTTGCAACATCTTTTATCTTACTCTGTATCAGTTATTGGGGAGGGGTGTGTGTGGTGGTGTGGGGAAATGTATTTGAATGCAGAGAGATCTGGTGTCTTCCTCTTGGTCTGGCAGAGCAGAAACAGGTAAGGCTTTGGCATGCTACACTGTGCCCTCTTCTCTGTCTCCTCTTCCTTCCACTATATAAATGGCATCTTCCTTCTCCTTCCACTCTGCAGAAGTAACAGTCTCCTTATTCATAAAAATCTTTTAGCTAAAATTAGTCTACTTAGATAAGGTTAAAACTACTATATGAACCCTTTTCAGATATTTGCTGTTCTCAGATGTCACTCTGTTCTGCTTCTGTGGCTGTATGGAACTCCAGCTATTGGACTCAGCAGGACTGGATGAGCACAACATGGGCAACTGTTACAGCCTCCTGCAGGACTCTCAGGCTGACATTGAGCATCAGTCAAGGGGAAACAGGAAAAGAGTAGGACAGGACACCCCCAGAGATCCCTGGAAGGACTGGTTTTGTTAATGTGTGTAGTAATAAACTGGCAGAAAAAATGTTAAACACTAAAGTCAAAACTAAAGATTTTTAGTTGCATTTAGGCTTGTTAGGACTTGTAGCCTGGATCTTGGAAAGCATAATTAGGACAAAATTAAGCCTGATGAATTGGTGGTAAAATTGTAGATGAAGTATCTTTGCACTTGACAGCTAAGTTTAAACTTAGCTCTGTCTACTCTGCGAAGACAGCAGACACCCTGGAGAGGCGGTGAAAACAACTTTTGCTTTGTTAAACAGTTTTACTATGGATTAGTAGGTTTACTCACCTTATTGTCACCAGCCAACCTCAGGAGATGTTTGTTGCTATAGTAAGGTCAAGCTCCGAAACAACGAGTTTTGTGAAAAACCCTGCAGGGGCACCAAGAATTAGAGCTGGCTTGCAGCAGGAACCCTGTAATCCAGCTGAAATGCTGCTTGAGAGGATTCCTCTGCTGTGGAGGGAGCTTTTGCTCATCCCTCCTCCCTTTTGCAAGTGGTGTCAAGCTGACTTTGTGTGGCCTCTCTGAAGGGTGGAAATCACTTAAAGAGGAAAGAACAGGTTGAATGATTGCATTTTTAGTATACTTCTTTCTTTTCCAAACTGAAAATTAGTCATGTTTTTAAAAGGCAATATTAATAACCGTAAGTGATGAAGAAAACTATTAACTGTGACATTAACCAGGAGCACTTGTCTCTTAACGCTTCTGCTAGCAAATCTGAAGGCCTGTGGAGGTGCCTGCTATTACTCTGGAGGCAGTAGTACTTCTCTCCCTAGTGATATTACAGAGACCTCAGACTTTGACCTGGGTCTGTAATAGATCTTGAGGCTGCCTTTCCTAATTTCACTAATTATCATTAAGAAAATAATGTTTTAACAGAACAAATACTGCTACCCCATCATCTTTTATTTTCTGAACATTCACTATGGTTACAAAACCAAATTTCAAGGTCAAGACTCTTTCCCCTATAGACTGTAAACTTACATCCTACGCTTGCAATTGAAGTTCTTAAAATATGATGGAACCAGCAACGATAATGCAAATCCTGCACTCTGCCCTGATGGATCCCAGCCTATATCCTGCTTTTATTAGTCAGTCCTATTGCTAACTATTGCCTACCTAACTACACTTCACATTATTATTAAACACTCTTTCCCTTTTTTTAAAGGCATGTAACATCTGCCTACTCTGTATTGCCACTTACTCACTTAATTGAATCTCCCTTCTCTAGGTGATTAAAGATTAATCTTGGTGCTTTTTTTTTTTTCCTTTTCTACTTCTGTCTTCTCAGCTCAGATTTCTTCATAGTCAAGCCACACCAAGACTTGCAATACCAAAACCCCCCAGTTATCTGTGTTGTGACTAACCTGAGGACTGCTCTTTGGGTTTGGTCTATAGGTAGCTTTGTTCAAGCAAGATACGTGTAAATTTTCCATTTAGAAAAAATAGCAAGTAGTAGAACAAATGGAAATATAATTTTCTTATGTAACACTTGTGTCAATGCCCCAGAATTGGAATTACTCTAAATAAATTTAATGATGGTGCTGAGCTAACCTGAAAAAACGAAAGCAACTACTTTGCAGGAAACTGAAGAGGCAGAGCGGGGGAAAATTGCTCTCATCACTGTGTGGATAGCTAGTAACTTGTCTACTGGGTTCTCAGTGCAGAAGAAGATTTTCCTTAAATGAATATTTCTGTTGGGAAGAGTGAATATTCAAGTTTCTCATTTTTTTTTCAAAATCGGATGTCACTTTGTATTAATAGAACTCTTGTGACAGCCATGTTTCCTAATAACATGTTTTTAGGTAACCACAATGAAACTGATACCTTTAAGTGCTATGTAATTTGACATTGTGTAATAAAAGCAATATATTTTAGAACTAAATCCAGGAATCTAAACACTGCAAGGATATCTTTCCTTTTTTAATTAACAACCATGTCTAGTACAAACATATTTTTATATTTCATGATATAATAATATCAGTTTCTTTTTTTGAGCTGTTTAGTACTAGCTTTGTCTTTAAGGATAATAATATAATATGTGAATTGTTCTTACTGTTTATCCAAGGCTTCTAAGCTTTCTTAGGAGCTGGGTTTCCCAGTGCAGCTAGCAGGTGGTGTAGACACTTGGGGACCTAAAATGAGGTATTGGAAAGCTGGGTTGCCTGAGTCAGGCCACGTGTCAGTGGGAGTGGAAGTCTGCCTCCTGGATGGGTTGTTTCAATGCACCTAATCCCCCATGTGGCGCTGAAAATGCAAATCCAGCTCTAGCCTTAAACACATTAAATTGAGAATTATTATCGGGGAAGAAAGGCTGTAAGGAGATTTTTCTTATTCATGTGAAATAAATCCTGCATGCAGTGGCTGATCCAGCTTGATACCCTTAGCAGAAGGGCTGCTGAACAAGCACACTTGCCACTGAGACATTTTTAAAGCTATTTAATTTTATCACTGGGCCCGTGGAATTAGAGGCCAGGAGACAACTGTCAGCAGCTGCTTGTCTGAGTGCAAGCTTTGTCAAGAATTACGTTCCACCACAGGCCCTCTGAGCTCTGTAAAGATATGTCAGTTTACAGGTGAAAATAATTTTAGCCCAAAGTGTGTATGATGGTGTGGGGTTTGGGGATTTATTTTATTAATTTTTTTTTACTCCTTCAGGACTAGGAAGGGAAGAAGGGCTGCTTCTTGGTGGCATCAGGGTGCTGACAAGCCATCAACAGCAGGAACAATAGCGCTTTTGCAACGCTTTTCAGCATTCAAGTCCTTTACACACATCAGTTAGTTATTACCTCCCTTGATTCGGCAACCATTAATTTTCCTCTCCTTAAAGGGGAGCAATTGCCTGATGCGATTGACAGTTTATTCAGAGCTAGAATTATCTGTGAAAAGAGGGAGCTGTAGGCTGGGTTTACTTAACTAAATCTCTGCTATGGCAGTGGATCAGTGGGCTGGCAGTGCCAGCATGGTGCTCTGGCAGCTGCAACCAGACAGACGATACTGCGGCAAAAGGCGCAGGCAGAGGTTTATCTGGCGGTGGTTGCAGAAGAGACTGTAGTGCTTTGCCTGAGTTGCAAAGTTCAAATAGAAATTGTCCCTGGTTGTTGTTTTTTTGGTTTATTTTTCATAATTAGCCAATGCAATTGTATTTCAACTAGGTAATACAGGCCAGCCATGTGTCTTTACATACAGAGTTCAACTCTGGGCGTGAATTATTTTGGACATGGCACTTCTGAAGATATTGTGAGCTTTCAAGGGATTCAACTGCTGTCTGGAGGCCAAGCATGGATACGGCAAACTGTATGGGCACTGAAAGGGGAGAATGGAGATGTCAGATGTTCTTTGTTAGTATAAGTCTTGGAAAAGTCAGGAGAGTGACGACACTTCCATAGGGTCATGCTGTTCTAATTTTTGTTGTTTAAACCATCTAATACAGAAGAGTGCAGAATAGTAGTCCTGCTAACAAATGTGGGAGGTTCAGCACTGAATGAGTCTTTTGTGTTAAATTGCACAAGTAGGTATCTGGTTGTGTTGTTTGGTTTGGTGTTTCTTGGAGGGTTTTTGTTGCTTTTTTTAAAGTGTAAACTGCATTGATACTCAGCTATACTATGGGACCATCTCTTAATGTTCAAACCAGTGATTTTTTTTTTAGAGTAATTTTTGTCAGTTCCTATACAGTAGTTTCGTTTTATCCCTTTTCTTCATTTTGCCCTGTGAATCTTATCCATGAAATTACTATTGATTGCTTTTCTAGCAGGTGTGGCTAAAATGTTTCTTGGCAGCGTTCTTCCCCCCAGTTTTGCAGAAGGCATAATTTTTCTACCATATTGTGAAAATTCAGGTCACCTGATCAATTAAATCTCTTAAAGAACTCGAATGCTGCTTGATCAGCATGAGGAAGGAAGATGGCAGAGCATTTACTTATGCATGTTCAAAGCTCCTAACTGAAACAGAAGTTAATTTGACTTGATGCAGTCCTTCTCTGTGAAAAGCTTCCCTGCCTGAAGTTTTGGCTTGGCACAAAGATGGGGCTTGAGTTTTGACTTTTATGGGGCCAGAGAGGAGAGAAGGAAATTATTGCAGTATAAAGACATAATGTGTATCAGCTATTTAACCATGCAAAATCGATTTTGCTTTCAATATTTAATACATAATTAGAAAGGAGTGTGCCTCAGAGATTCTGGTTCCCAAGTGGGTAAACTGAAACAAAGAAGACTAATCAGTTTATTCCAATAAGAAAATCAAAGTACTCTGCAGAGCCAGATGGAACATGCTTCCTGATATGGTCATAATAAATTTAAGTGAAGGGAAAATAAAGTGTGAAATATTAATTTATCACTTAGTTCTAATCATTTAAAAAGTAGATGTCTTATCTAAACCATGTAACTCACCCAATGGGGTTACTAACTTCATTTTGCCATGAGAAAAACTGAGGTTCTTGGGAATAGTCAACAGCTAGCCAAAATCACGTTAATGACTCTGGTCACCCAAATGGCAATACTGTTGTTTTCCCAGTTCATTCCTTTTTCAGCCTCCTTAGGCCTGCTCGGTAGTGTCCTGAAAAGCAAGCAGATGGGAGTGGAGTTCACTCTTGAAAGTGTGCGCTGAACCCATGACTTTATTATTTGCTTTTTAAAAATTTTGCATTTAAACCTACATATCAGCTTTTTATCAAAAGTGTCCTGCATTCTACTACTTCCATCTCTTTCTGTTTCGATACTAGTTTATAAAATTGTGTGTTACTTTCCTCTGTTAATAGCAGTACACTTAATTTAGTTTATCTTTGTTCTTCATCACAGAGCATCTCAGAACAAAGCCAGTAAATAGTGTGCCAATAAATCAGCCATGGTGCCCATTAGTTTCAAACCTTTTATTGGCAGGGAAACCTTCATTCATCCCAAATTCAGGGTGGGAGGGAGGAACTTTCTCCTTTCTGCTAGATGTGTTGTTTTCCAACAAGATTTAACTATGCTAGGCTGAGGTTTCTCCTCCCCGTGTCCTCTGAAGTCTGAGGCAAGTCCTGCCTGGCTCTGGCTGATGTCCCCCTGCCATCAGAACATCTGCTGACTTAGTGTCGCTTGCTCTGGCTTGTTCCCAATCTCTTTCAGCATCCCTCCTTCTCCTAGGAGCTGTCAGTCTGTTCCTGGCACCTGTGCCCTTTTCATTTCTGGAGTGGCAAAGCAAAATAAGATATATTTTTGTCAATAAATGGCCCTTGCTGAATTTTAAAAGCATTGTAGTCTTGGAACTGTGCAGTCCCCTTCTATGGAAGGGAATATTTGCTTTACAGGTCCTAATACACCCTACTAGATAGCAATTGTACCTCTGGGCAGGAGTGGGGTTTCTGACTCTGGGAGGTGTGCTGTCATGTCCAGCAGTTATTCTTTATCACTCTATCTGGCTGCAGTTCCTCTGTGAGCTAGATGAGAATCTTGGCTTACAACCACAAACCAGAAGTGGCACTAATCAATTAATACTTCTTAAGACAGAAGTTTTTCCTAAAAAAGTAACGTTGTGATTTGCCTGGGCTTAGGTTGGATAGAAAAAGCCTATTAGAGAGGCCTTTTCTGTTTCTTGTTGTTACTGCTTTGAACTCTTTGCTTAACTGGTCTTGATATTGTGACCATGATCATAATGCATGGCTGCCTCTGGCAGTGTTTGAACCTTGTTTTTTCTCCTTTACTCATTTTTTTGACCCCTCATCATTGACGGTGGTTCATAACACAGTGGCATAGTTGCTTGAACTTTGTTGTCTTTATGTTGCCTGTTCATGAAACTGGAGACTGACTTTGCTCAAGCACAGCTGGTTTCCAAAACCAGGTTCTGACACTACACTGTTCCTCTCCTCCCTGAGTCTTGACCTGGAGCCTTTCTGCAGCCAAGACCTCCCATCATTTTGTAGATGCTGAGAACATTGGTGTGCCCCTAATGTGTTTTGGCACCTGTCTGGTGAATGCTCTCGGTGGTGCTGGTTGGCCTGTATGGGAAGAAATATAGTTGGGTGGCAATACCGCAGGGGTGGTGAGGATCATCAGAAGTAGGGGGAAAATATCTGTAGAAAGACTTGCTTAGGCTAGGAATCTTCAGCCTGCAAAAGATACAGCTGATAGGAGGTTTGATACAGGCATATAAAAACTTGGGTGGAAAGGGGAAGTAGATCAGGTGTCCAGCACCCTTTCCAATACAAGGCCTAGAGGGAGTCAAAGTTCAAGTGGTGCAGAATTAAAGCAAACAAAGGGAGATGGTGCTTCACACGTTGTGCTGTTAAGCTCTGAAATTCCTCAACACAGGATGTTGATGCTAAAACCATATGAGTTTCCAAGGGACAACTGGAGATGTTCGTGGAAAAGAAATCTGTTAAAGGCTATAAACACAAAAATAATTGCTTTGGGGTCAGGTTAGTCGTGAGCCTCCATGTATTGAAGCCTGGTGGAATAGTCTGGGGAAGGATTGTTTCTGGCTTGCTCAATCGTCGAGCTGTCCTTTAGGCTTCTATTTTCAACTACTGTCCAAGCCAGGGTACTGGACAAGATTGCTCTTTGTTCTGACCTGGTGTCACTTTTATGTTCTTAAGCAACTCAGAATGTCCCTCAGGAATATAAACCAAAGAAAACAGGTGTAGAATCTTTCTATAGGATCATGGCAAATGCATGGGTGGTGTAGTTTGTAGTATTATAAACCAGGGGCTGTTCCAGTATTCCAAATAAAAGTCCATATGTTGAGTGTTGTCCTGATAAGCAGGAGCTATGACACTGAAATCCTTCAGACTGACACGGGGAGCAAGCCCGAATCTCCCAACACTCTTCCTACTTCTGTACTATGTGAAAGGTGGGTGGTACCAACCCCCACCCCCTTCTTTTTTTCTTTTTCTTTTTTTTTTAAGGGATCAAATATTACAGTATTTTACTAGCTTGTTCAGCAAGAACCTGCCAGATGGGAGGCTTTGGTGGGAAGATGTTTATAATAGTGTCAGGTCAATAAGAGTGGAGAATTGCAGTACGCCTGGGTATGCAGTTCTAATACACCAGAAAGTTCAGGTTCATAAACAAATATAAGGCCTTGTAAGTTTAGGTGGCAGCTGAATCTACTCTCACTTCTTATTTTCTTTACTTCTTTCTATTTACATACTTAGTTCCTATCCATACTTAACTTCCAGCATTTAGTTTTATCTTCCTTTTAATTTCTCCTAACCCTGTTTTACCTGTACTCTTATACAAATTTCATACAATCACTTTAGCATAACAACTGTTCTGAAGTGTTTGTAAAAATGCTTTGAAATCTGATGGAAATGCTAGAAGTTTTCTACTTTAAGTTCAGATCATAATTTTTCAGCTAGTTCTATACATTATATTAGTTTTAAACATCAGCCACTGTCCTGCAAGCCTAAGACATCAATATGAACTAAGTATCAAGGGAAAAAAATCAAGAAAAAGTTGCCCTATAAGATAAATCTGAACCATTTACTATCAAAAATACTCTGGTGTAGATGGTTTCCACTTAAAATCCATTTCATTTTAGTGTTCCTTATGACAAGTTAGAGAAACCATTAGGGTTGTCTCAAATTGTTATTTTATTACTAGCTATTCTACTGTTCATTAATAATCTGGAACTTCCTGCCATGAAGAAATACTTTAATTTTAGAAAATGTCAAAGGAGTGAAATTTGAAGCAATTCTTTTACAGGAGTTGACTTTCTATGTGGCAGTTGACAAATGATACTGTGGGATAATTATTTTTTTCATATATACACGGAAGTTAAAACCATTCATGAGTATCTCGGGAGATTATTCTCATTTAGGGCATTTAATTTGTTCAGTCAAATTCAGAGCACTCTTTAAAAATGGTAACTTCTTCCGTAATAGAGCTGAGGCTTAAAATATAGCATATGCATTTATGCACTTTATATGAATATGCTTTTCTGTGCCTTAGCATTTAAAAAGTGTAGGCACAGAATGGGATTGCAAAGGTCATTTATGTATAATCTTGTCATAATATACCTTGCAACATGGTGTCGGTCTGGAATCCTGCCTCCACAAATTTCAGCTGGCACAGTTACAAGGAGTCATTAGCCTGCCACTGTGTCATGGGTGCTAAACTAAATTGCAGCATGATTGTGTTTGCTTCCAGTTAAGCCTAGATAATGGGAAATGAACTCTGCCTCAATTTTTTTTTTTTTAAATCAATCTGTTATTATCATCTAAACTTCAGAAGCTTCTGGCTATGCTAGGATTAAAATCAAGACTTCTTGAATCCCCTTTTTCTCCCTTCTGTCCTCTCTGAGGTCTGTGAAGTTACCTGCTTTTGCAGAATCTCTGTTGCTGCACTGATACTGCCCTTTGTGCCTGCTAAACAGGATTATAGACTAGTCTGCAGTTTCTGGAGTCAGCTGCTTTCCAACAGCAATCAATAGGGTTTTTAAACAGATGAAGAGGGCATTTAATTAAGATGGAAAATTTGTTGACTTTATACATAGCCTGAATTTATCAATTGAAAGGGTGAAAACTGCTGCTTTTAATGCTAATGACACATTTTATATTGATTTAAGTACAGCCTTCACCAAAAATGGTTTGTGGTGGGTTATTTTTGGGGGGTGGGGGTGGGGGGTGGTGTTGGTGGTGTTTGGGGTTTTTTGTGTTTCTGCAAACACATCTGATGATGTGAGCTGATCAGAAGACAGCAATTCTATGTTGTTCTATGGCTATTGTAAGACTTAAGAATTTACTTTTTCCTGCAACAAGAAATCCATTTGAAACATTCCTGCCTGTTTTGAAAATGCCGGTCACTTTCCCTTCTTCCAGAAAATGTAGTTGGAGAACTTCAACTACCCAGTTTTATATGCTGCTGTATCCTCACTAAATGATCTGATGGCAGAATCCTTTCATCTAAAGTTTCTGATGGTCTTTAGTCTATTAAGTATTCTGTAATACTTACATATGAAGAAAAGGAAATAATTACACATCCAAAACAATGGAAAGAAATGCAGTTTGGCTACCTGATTTTTAGTATGACACTAAGGTGGGCACATTTTCCTTCTTTCAATGTGTATTTCATTAAATAACTCATTGACTTCAATCACTGTAATCCATTGGTGATGGCATTGGGAGGTATGAATGTGAGCTTTTTTTATTTTAAAATATTCCTATGATGAGTGCATAATTACTCTGGAAAATGTATGCATCTATAGAAAAGATGCTGTGACACAGCTGTAGTTCTACACTAAAGTCTTGTAAATGTGGAATTATGCTAAGATGAAAAATACTTCAGCATCTATTGCAGAGAATTGTAGTAATTTAGATGATTTCTGAGGGTTGCTACCAATAAATCTGTTCTGGTCATACTATAGCTGAAAGCACAAATGTTTGTCATAAAGTAGGAGATTTTTATTTTTTTTACTCAATGGATATATGTGAAGTTGAGCTATTATGACTGAATTTTGAATTCCTTTATTTCTGCAGTAATATCCAAAATAGTCATGTATTTGATAACTGGAATCTAACCTAAGAGTGGTTACTCCACACTCTACTACAATTACAACCACTGCAAATTGTGGTTTAGTTATTCTGAAAGATTAATTGCAGGTATCATTCTGAAAATTGACCTATTTTCTATTGCTGTATTATAACAAAACTTCCTGATATCCTTCTTTCTTTCTGCCTTTTGTTGTTAAAAATAAAAGCTAGAAGAGCAGAAGATAAAAATTAGTATTGCCTGTATGGCTCAGTAGAAAGATTCTATATTCAAAGCCAAATAACTTCAGCTGGAAAATCTAGAAGCCCAGGCGTTGTCTCCTTATAGTTCAACTAATTCCAAATTGTATGTTTGCAAAATGCCCATAACTTGTTTTCTGAGTTCCAAGTTCAAAACCAAACCGAGATGTGGCAGAAAAAAATCAGCTAGCGTGTTGGTAAGAATAGCAGTCATACACCGTGCTTATGCAGCTAGCCGGTGCTTTATTTATCGTTCTGTCAGAAACTTCTCTAGGAGTATTAATACAGATAGCCATACAACAAGAGTAGATAGTGACACATACAGGCAAAGTTTATACCAATCTGTTTCATATTTAATCTACACCTTTATCTCATATTGATGATAACAGCTAAAACATAAAATAGGGGTTGAGGTTTCACTGGAGGAAACTGTTACATGCTATACAGTAGAACAGAGTTAATGTATCGTCTTTGCAGTGAATTTTCAGTCATCACGCGATTACATCGCATCAGCGATAAAAACACCAATTTACCGATTTAGTGGGTAGCCCATAAAAATTCAAAGGATCAAACGAGATGTTCATGTGTTGCATTATTCTCTTTGCTCTTATAGATCAAAACTTTGTTTGGAGTTAAATTATGACATGAGAATGAGAGAAGGTGCATATTCTACATAGAGCTGAAGAGTAATGGGGTTTCAGATAAACACTGGAGAAAACAGTCTGCTCCCAAGAATATCCCATAAGGCTAATGGTTGCTTATTATCACTGAAGACAGCTTTGTCTGAAACAGAAGAGGAATGACGGTATCTGTAGTATTTTTAATATTTTTGGAGCTTCAAACCAGAGCAGAAGTCTTACTTGTCATGGGCAGAAGTGAGTCTTATGCTTGCCCTTGGGCTAAGGTGCCCGTCGAGCAGTGAGCTGGGTTACAAGCAAGACAGTCAACGCACAGGCTTAGTTCCCGTGTTTGACTGCCACTGCAAAGAAATATTACAGCCATGATGTCCTCTTGAGTTGTGTACAGTGAAGGCAGGTCCATCTTTTTTAAACATTAAAAGGCAAAACAATGTTTCCCCTGCATGTAGGTTTTCATAATAATGGCATTTAAAAATAATAGCTTTCTAGTTTTAAGGTACTTTTTGTTTGAAGTCATGCCAATCGTGAAGTATGACTGTCTCAAACAGAATATATCGCTGCTTTTCATCTGGTCCTATATACCAGAACATTCTCTCCATTCTTTATGTATTTCTTCACCCACACCATTCTTGTATGCTACTCCTGGAGGAAGCTGCTGTGAGTTCTTAAGTTTCATTTTTGAGTCTGAACAGACTAATAAATCCATGCTCACATCTGGATATTATGTGTGATTGGGAAGTAAAAATCTGTTAATACTAAACAGTAACTACTAGAACAAACACTAGGATTAAAAATTTCTCTGATTCCGAAAACTCAGAAATGCTACAACTTCCTCGCATACCCCAGTATTTAAAAACAGTATTACATATCCCTGGGAGTTGAAGTTCTTGACAGCTGGGAAAATTAAAGTGAATATTACTATATAGACTTTGCTTAGTCATAGATTTACCGAGAAAGGTACCAAACTTCTTGATTTGGCTTTCCCTTTTTTAATGCATCCTCCTTTATAGGCTGAAAGGAAGCCACAGAAGCGATGTGGTGTGTGTTCCCAACATGGAGATTTGTGTGGAGCCTCCCCACAGGTTGCTCCTGCCCTGGATGGGACCTGTGTCAGAGCACATATTTGCAGCCTCTTGTTTGACAAGAGGGAGGAAAAATCTGGCATCTGTGACTGGGGAGAGTATATAAACAATATAATCACAACAACAATAAAAGAAAAAAACAAAACACCACAACCAACCACCCAACACAAAAAAACCCAACCTAACCAAACAGTGGCTTCTATCTCTGCCTACTTTTTATCTGTGAAACATAACATACCAAGTGACAGGAAAACATCATAAAATATGAATTACTAAGTAACTCAAGAAGAACAAAGCAATTCTATACCTTAGAAATAGCCCCAAGGATGAAGTCTGTCATAAATAAATCAGTGGTATTTTTCTTAAACCTAAACTCTAAAACCCAGGATGGTGGGGAATCCTGCCAAAATTTTCTGTTTGCATTGCCTGAAGTTAGGTATTTGCAAGGTCTATCTAGTGGGTTGCTCTCTGGAAGTTTTGAGCTGTGAAACTCTCGTCAAATTGGTCCAATTGTACAATTTTAGTATTTGCTGCTGTCAAAAACTTGATTTACTCAGAAATTGATTTAAAGAAAGACCAGACAGTAGCTTGCAGATGCCAGTTATTGAGTAGGGAAAATAGTGTAAGGATCTGCTAGACAATATTGACAAATGCCTAGCTTTTTCTTGTACATCCGTTCTAATTATTGAGGGACCTCCAGATGCGTATATGTTGCCCATGAAAGAATATTTAAATGTCTTTTTAAACAGATAAACAATGAGATGCCAATTAAAGTGAATATGACTATCTAGACTTTGCTTAGTCAGAGATTTACAAAGAAAGGTACCAAACTTCTTCAATTGGCTTCCCTTTTCATTCCCCTGTACAGCTTTATGGGAAACCTCCTGTATTAATCCAAGCTCATTATATATATATATAAAAGAAACTTCATAAAAAGATACAGTGTGGGTTGGTTTGTTGGGTTTTTTTAGTCAGTTATATTGTTTTACTTGAACAATTCTAACCTCAGTTAAGGCTTAGAGATAAAGTTTCTGAGAATAATTTAATACTGGAGCATGGTCTATGTTTTAAATTAGTTCTGGATAATGCTGCATTCACTAACTATTCCCATCAACTTTCAGTTGTTTGGGGAAAGGGTTTACACCAAGTACAGTGCAGAGCCTGAAAGCATTGCATCAATTTGCAACACTCCCACCTGAAGTGGATGCAGAGACAAGTTCTAGAAACTGAAGGGAATTCAGATTCTGCTCTTGACTGTATAATTAGTACAAACTTTACATTCATATGTACCTAATCTCATGACTGTGATGTGTGGTCTCCAAACTTTGGTCATGCCTCCTATATTGCTTGCCCACTCTCACATGAACAGAAGACAGGCAGGGGGGATGGGTTTGTTTGTATGGGCCTTGTAGAACGCGGCCCAGAAAAGCATGTGATTACAAAAAAGGTTTCTGCTTTCCGTTTCAGAATATGTAACGTCTACTCATCTGTTAATTGCTTACACTTAGTTATGTATTGCTGAGTTCTATGGTCTCAAACCAGGACTTTTTTGTGCTTGCTGCTGTGTAGGTACAGAGCAAAGCTGTCTTTGCAAAAGCTCTGTTTCCATTTAAACAGCCCTTGTGCCAAGTTTAGCACCAGATTGTTCCTTACTACTCGAGCTCAACAGATGGGAACAGATGGGGGGGCAACTCCAAAACTGCAAGGGGACTGATTACCCAGAGGTGATGCAGAGATTTAACTAATTTGCTTTTACATAAGTGTATATAAAAAAAAAAAAAAGCAAATGCTACTTTGACATATGGGATCTTTTGGGGATTTTGATATCCAGGGCAGCAGAGTCATTGAATGCTACCTCAGGGTGGGAGGGAAACAAATTTATCTGGAATGTATCTAAATGTAAAGAGAAACATTTCTGGTTTGCATTGATGTTTTGTTTGATAAATGATCTGCCTTACCTCTCCATTCTTCTGTTAGTAGGAAATCGTTATCTCAAGCAAATATATTCTTTTATTGACATTATGGGTTGAGTAAGCTCAAGTTCATTTCAGATGGTTTTGGCATTTACTGCCTTTTTTACAGAAGTGAAAGAACTCTCTTAAAACCAGTTGTCTTGCTAAGATGCACTTGAAGTCTCAACCTCTGAAAAGAGATTGAGATTTCAACTGCTTCTGAAATATTTAGTCTAGATTCTTCCTCTTGCTACTTTAGGTGTCCTTCCTACTTAAAATGGGGTAACTGTTGGGCTGGCTTCAGACCAGAGGTCAACCTCCCCCAGTGTCCTGCCTGGCCGTGGCTGTATCCTGTGCTTCATGAAGCTTTTCTAGAGTTATCCTTCCATAGCAGGTAGCTAAATCATGTCCTGAAGAGGGTCAAACATTTGAAGAGGGATCAGTATATATCTGTTATCCTAAACTGGGCATTCTACTGAGAAAATGTATTTGTTTTTCAGACTGAAGGAAATAACATAATCTTACTAAATGTTACACAGACCAATAGTTTAGTGAGGGACTGATCTGTTAATAGGACTATGAAGGACTATATCTGTTAATATTAATCAAATGTACTGGACAGAGTTCATTTCCTGCATTATTGCAACAATAACAAGCCTTGGATACTAGTGGTGTTTTCTGCATGTTGTATTATAGTTCAGGTCATGTTTACTGCCTTTCCTCTAGACCAATTACAAGTTAATCATATGTATGAAAGAATTTTGCAAGTCTGTATTGCAATGTGAGCCTGCTCTGCTAGGTTCGTTACTCATTTCTGAGTCTAAACGTGAAATACTTTTTTAATATTCCTATTCATGAGAAGAATGTGAAATTAGCTTTTTTATTTTCTGTGTAGAGGATTTTTTTTATTTACTCATTTATAGTTTTGTTTGACAAAGTGTGAGCCATTCTTTCGATGTAATGACAATAGATGAATTTGTTGTTGGTTCTTAGCTGTAGATATGATGTGAAGAAGCAGCGTGCTGTACTAGTTGGAGGTAAAATAGGTTTAGCATCATAGACCCCAAAGCAGAGATTTTTCTCACCCTATATAAGACAAGTACAAAGCTAAATTCCAGCCCTTCCTGCTTTTAGGGAAGACTGTAGTGCTGTAGCACAGTCTTAAATAATAATTATGCAGAAAAGCAATACAAATGGTTGAATAGGTAGGACCTAGTTTCAACATATGCCCATGGAGACAAGCTTTCTACTCAGCCTTGCCAGCTGTACAGCTTAGGTTGTCTGAGCACAAGGGAACTGAGTATGCAGTAAAACTAATAAAGATTAATTCTACTTGATCATGCAGTGTCGATTCTAGAGCTGCCAAAGCCTTGAAAGGCGGCCTTTAACACAAGAGGTTTCTGTTGGTTGTTAGAAGAACTTCAGGTGAGGCTATAAGGGCTCTTATGCATTCATCCACAGTTACAGATTGTCTTTGAAAGTTTGAGAAGAAGCTGTGTGATAGTTTACCTTTTAAAGAAGGAGAGGAGAAAGTATTTGCCTGGGCAAAAAAGGTAAGGGAGATGGGGCTGTGTTTTTTGATCATAACATTTAGTGTTGCTATAAATTACAGGTCAGATTAGAAAAAAAAAAAAAAAAAAAAAAAACAGAAAAAAAAAAAAGAAAAAAAACAAAACACAAAACCCACCACCAACAACAACAAAAAAAAAAAAAACCACAAACAAAACAAAGTGAATAAAACCCCCATGGTCCTGTCATACCTGGAGAAATGGCTTAAACCACCCTTGTTGCTGTAATTTACTGCGTTTTAGCCTTTGTGTCAAGATGTAAGCCCCTAGCGTGCTGGTAGGTAGAGTTTTAGACCTTGGGCTCTGCCACCTGGGAATGCTGATCCAGCAGGCCAGGCTCCTGGTGCTCCTTCCTGCGCTCTGGAGTGGTGAATAGGATATGGGTCCAAAGTGAGGCATCATTCCTTCCAGATGTGAGCTCAAATTGGGAAGGCAAAGGACAGAAAGAAACTATATCGCCAGCTATCTTCCCGTTCTGCTCCTCTTTGTAAGTAACCCAAGCAGGGCTTCTGCTGTTTCATGGTTCTGCTAACTGGTTTTAGTCTTTTTGTCTATCTCCCCCATTGCATTTACTGACAGCTATTTCCCCTCATCTGGCTGGTCTAAACAGAGCCCAGACACGCAAGGGATATTAACTGTAAGAACCTTCTTCCTATCAGAAGATCCATAAAGTCTCTAGGTGAACAGATCACTTTTTTTTTAATACTGTCATGTGAATCCACTGCATGTGATGAAGGAAAACGGAGTGTACCCTCCACTCTCTTAAAGTACCCAGGTGCCCAGCATGCTGCCTCCATCTCTATGAAAGAGTCATATAATGACTGTCACAAGTAATAGAAGGTAAGAATTTTTCATGTGGTTTTAGTGTTGTTTTTTTTTTTAAAAAAAGTTAATAGAAATTGATAAATGAGGAAAACTGGCAGGGAATAGCAATTGTGGAGAAGAAAAGTAAATAATCCCACTTTAATACAGAAATAAAGATGGCAGGTGGGCCCTAGAGAAGCACTGTCCATTCCGACTGGCTACGGAGCATTACGGGAGGAATAAGATGGACACAAAGCACCTAAAAGTTTTCTAAGCATGTGTAGTAAGCATGCTGTCTGCATTTCAGTGCTTCTGCAGGAGCTAATCTTAAATGGCAAAAAAATAGAGAGCAGTAAAAAAAGCAGGGACATATCAGTCAGACCAAAAGGAGAAAACAGCATGACAGATTGGCTTAAGTTTAATGAGTTATTGAGAAACTCCTACGGTAGTTATCACAGAGCTTCAAAATTGCTGAAATATAAATCCTATACTGTTACTAATATTTCAGTCATTCTCACAGGGAACAGGTCTTAATTTTTCAGTGGTGCACCGGTGAAATAGCGAAAGCTATTAAACCCTTGCTTTCATCAAATCCTGCCAAAGAAAACCCAAAACACTTTGGAGATATTGGTCTCTTAAATTTATAGCAAAAACCAATCACAGGAAATTGGCCTCTCTAGTGCCATACACATTAAATGTGTTATGAATCAAAGTTACTAGTAGTTTCTTTTTGAAACGTGAAAAATGCTGCTATAATATTGTGCTTAGCAAAAAAAAAAATTAAGTTGTAAAGATTCTTCCCTCTGGGGAAGTGGCATTGGGGTGAATGCTTTGCTGAGTTTTTACAAATTTTCACCAGGGCAGTAGTGGGTTGGAATGAACCCTTGAGGATTTCCTGGGAGTTCCTTTATAAAATGCCATCAACTTTTAAAATAAATATTGGGGGTACTTCTTTCCCTGAGGTGGGTGGACTTTGCTTTCCTAGTTGGAGACTGCTGGAGCATCCTCGGCAGAGGTTACATCCCTGAACTTCAGTCTCTGTAGAGTGGCTGTTTGCCTTCAGTGACTTGTGCTCCGATCCCAGGCATTGCAGTGAAAAATAGTCCAGGCAGTGAATCCTCCAGATTCATGTCCATTGAGAATATTGCAGAGAAAGCGTGACAGCCGAAGCCGCTGCTTGTGTTAAGGTGTTAATCCTAAAGGCTCAACCCAATGGAGAAAAAAACCCCAACCAACAACAGCAAAAGAAAACAGGCCCAGTCTTCTCTTTCTCCCCAAAAGCACACATGTTTTTTTTAAGGCAGCATTTCACACGCCTAGCACGTGACCACCATCTTTGGGTAGGGTGGTTGGGGTTTTTTTGTATGTGTTTTTCTGAGTGTGGATATCTTGACTGCATAAACTAGGGAAGGAGAGAAGAGGATTGCAGCAAGAGTGAGGCAGAGATCAGGGGAGCTTCATCAGCTTTCTCCTTTCTGCTTCTGTTATGAATAAGGTAGGGTATTTTTGAGACATCCCATTGGCAGGATACATGGCTGTCTTTCTGCTGCAGGTATTAGGCAAAAAAAGTAATAGGAAATATTTGTTTCTAGCTCTGAAAACATGTGGCAGTTACTGCAGTATTTCACTGACACAAACCCCACAGTTCTTAAAGATGTCTTTTTAAGAACCTTTTTCCAACTCCTGTTTCTCTAGGTTATTGTATCCCTGCATAATTTCTCCTCAATTAGAAATCCACAAGTAGATTACCACTTCACTGCTGACCCATGAAGGGTCTTCTGTGTGCTGGGAAGGAGAGGGCTGGTTCTCCCCTTCAGGCCATCTTGTACTGGGGTTGGAGAACCTGTGCTGCAATGACTGAAATGAAACAAGCTTGTGGGAGCTAACCGTAAGGGCCAAGCATTTGTGCCTTCCAAAGTACCTGAGAAAAATGTAGGGTGGCTTTCTCATAGCTGAGAACAGCTTGAAAAGGTTCCTCTTCCTGTCAAGCCAACAGCCAGAAAAAAATCAAGTCCAGATGACATAAACCAGCATTGGTTTAGCTCATATTATTTTTTCTTTACAGCCTAAAATTTTTTTTGTCCCTCCTTTCTTCCTTGAACACATTGTGTTTGCAACCCCAGGATTTACTACTGATTTAGTATTTCTGTAATGGTATGGGATGAAGTTCTCAGGATCAAATATTAACATTAAATAGCCTAGCAGAGATGCAGAGGTGTTGGTTCCGTTTATTAGGATTTACCATTGTTTTGCAGCAGCTCATGGGATAACATGGGAAGGCCCAGCAGAGCTAGATATATAACAAAAGGGCAGTTTGGGTAGGATCGGTGTCCCTTAACAAGGACTATGTATGTTCAAGGGAGGTATCTAAATCTAAGCTAATATCCTCGTAGGTCCCATTGACAGACAAAAGAACTTAAGAGACACTTTTAGGCTTTAAAGGAGCAATTCATTTTCCATACGGTGATGGTTAGGAGGAGATGAGCCACTGTCATCACACGTGTGCACATGCACACACCCCCCAGCCCCCCAACTTTAAAGGGAACATAGTGACTACCTCAGATGTAAATGTTTATATTAGTGTGTTCACGTGGTGATATGAACACATGATTGATGCAAAATATATATTTTTTTATCTTGTTAACTCATACAACTGCTACTGTGGTGTTTGGGATTCATAGGACTTAGATATAAAACCATATTGTACTTTCAAAATGCTTAAAGAACACTCTGTCCTTAATGCACGAACCAAACCCGGTCCTAACCTGTGACATGAGCCCCTGCTAATTCAGTGGTCTAACAGTAATAATAAAAACCTTCCAAAAATCTTACTGTCGTGAATGGTTACACTGAACTCATTTTATATAAAATACCTTAAATGTTTATTTTCTTTTTTGAAATGAACAAAACCATACGGGGCTTTTTTTAATAATACTCGGAATAGGAGACTACGGGATTAGGTGGGTTTTGTGCTGCTTAAGTTCTAACTAGCTACTTCCACGGAACCCTCTCTTTAGATTTCCTTAGCTGTTTGATTTGAATCAAACAATAACATTTTATTTTAAGAGTAATGAAGTAGAAAGGAAAAAGTGTGGCTGTCAGAGTTCAGGCCACTAGTGCAGAGCTTGATTAATGTACCAAGTTGTCTTCAGTCTGATGCTCACACAGCTGCATGTGTCCCTGTGATGAAAAGAGACTATCAGCCCTCAGCTGGGTTGTATAAGGTGCTTCTCCACCCCAGAACCTTCAAAATCAGGAGATGGAGAACAAAAAAGAGGTTTTCTTATGACTTTGTTTTTGTTCTGCACTTCAGACTGGGTCTTCAGTGACTGTAGTGGCAAAAGAGTTACTGGACGCTTTCTTGTTCTTCAGTGAATGCACCTATGTTGCAGGCTTTATTTAACTAAGAAGTGTGTATGTTTGTTTGATATCATGCTATAAAACAAATGACTGTTTCAAGATAGGAAAGAATATGCTGTTTCATTGCATTTTTTAAAATGTGTTCTTCCCAGAAGTGGTGTTTTTCTTTGACAGTCAGTAAGACCCACATCTGAGATCCTCCAGGAGGGGAGCCTATGAAGCACCACTGCAGTTCTTCTAAGTCAAAGCTTTCCTAAGGAAATAGGCAAGCTGTTTTAAGATCTCTAATGGTTGTTGCAGGGACGGAGGTAATTCAAGGTTCTGAGTGGCTAAATGTGGTATGTGGCAACACCTTTTTGTTCCACTAGTTGAAGAATGATGTAGCTCACAACCCGGAGCATTGAGAAGGTAAAAGTGATTTTTAGTCTCTGGGTATCTGAAGGCATTCTTCTCGCTTGATGAGTACTTCATTAAAATTTGAGCAAATCCATAGAAGCAGCAGATGCTCAAGCTTACACCTGTAGATATTGTGTATATATGAAGAGATGATTTTCTGGGTATAAGCAGTGAGAATTAACTGCATGCCTAGCTGTACGTGTTAGAGACAAAGATGTACATCAAGGGTCAGCTTTATTAGTTAGAAATTGTTGTACCTGTTGTTTCCAGTAGAGGTTTATTTCACTTGCTTCTAGATTATGCTGGCTAAGAATTTGTTTTGGGGTGTTACATACAGATGTTTAGCCCAATGTCTTAGTGAAGTGAGACGATGATGATACTTGTAGGTAGATGAATATTGTTCCAGCGTACAATCACCTTTAAGCTATGTGAGTTAGCATAGAAGAGGTGCTGCAATCACCTGGTAATGACTGGGTTCAGTTATGCATAGGTAGATCCTTGCAGCCTCAAGGTGTATGTATTAGGATGGTGCACAATGGTTTCAGGAGAGCCTCTTCAGTGTAGCCACCTTAGCACTTAAGATGTGGATTTATTTGCATTACTGTAGTGTAGCATTAAAGTGAGACACTGTAGATGGTAATTATGCCTCCCATGCATCTCTTCCACGTGTTCTATTTTCCACTTCATCAATGCACTCCGGTAACGATATCTCAAGTAATTATTTCTTTAGCATCTCCACCTGTTTGGCATGTCTAGGTTCAATGTCCTGCACACAAAACTCTGGTGAGAGATTCCATTGCATTTTTATCTAAAGTGTTTCATCAGCGTTATGAAATGACAATGTGCCTGCAAACCATAATTCACTGTAATGAAACTTCAGCTAAGTACCCTTCTTATAAGTAAATTACTGTCTTGGAGAGCTATTTTAAACTGTTTCTTCCTGTGAAA
Organism: Falco naumanni; assembly: GCF_017639655.2. Taxonomy (NCBI): domain Eukaryota; kingdom Metazoa; phylum Chordata; class Aves; order Falconiformes; family Falconidae; genus Falco; species Falco naumanni. The sequence continues at coordinate 25,254,822 of NC_054056.1, read as the reverse complement.
ATCTGCTTGACCTTTACTTGGAGATGTCCTTTACCATATGACCTGATGCAGGCGGGGGGAGTCCTGGGAGAAGTCACACTCCTCAAAGTATGCATCTGTGGTGATCAAATAATTCACACCCTTTTCTCAGTAATAAATCAGTTGATATTGAATGTGCCAGACCTACCCAAAGATTTTGGGTGAATTTCCAGACATATTGAAATGAAGGGCTAAGCTTCCCCCACTAACTTCTGTAGGACCAGATTTTTATCCTTGGATATTCTTGACAGAACACTTTTTTTTAGGTATATGACAACAGTGACATTTAAATACCCGATCTTACGATTTCCTTGTGAGTTCTCTAGCCCAACAAACTCCTTTCCCCAGCCAAAAAAGCCTGTCACAGTAGTTAATAAAATATTTAAAGAATAAATGACTAGAGCAACTTACTTGTTCTGAAGTAAGTTTCAGAGAAATAATGGATCCTAGTTCATAATCAGGGATGCTGCTGTCAATTCTGATTTTTAAATGGAAGACAATTAGCTTCTGTGGTTCTTGGCAGCACTGAGAAATCCTGACGTGTCTGAATGAATGAATGATGAAGAGTAGTGCAGTATTACGCTGTATTCATTGCTCAGCTGTAACTCAAAAGCAACTTGATTATCTGTTTTCCTGCTTTCCTTAAGGAAGGGAGAATACAAAATTATTGCTTATGCTTTGGAAGCTACTAGTGGGTGAGTGATCTTGCCTGATCAGAAGACTGTATAGAGCTTCTGGCATTCAGCTGTGTCATTTATGGCAGGCAAAATTTCTTGCTTCTCCTAAAATGTAGATGGAGAAGTGATGAGAGGCTCTATTAACTGGGGGTTGGGATGATGTTGATGGCCAGTTTCATGATGTATTGTATTTCTAAGGCACCACAACTTTCACATTTTTCCCCAGACAATGGAAAGGCTTTTTTTCCCCTCTCATTACTGTTCTTAAATTAAAATCATTAACAAATTAAATGACTGCAAAATATTCCACTACTTCTTCTGAAATTCATATGAAAGAATATGCAGCTGACTAAAAGGCATATTGAGCTGCAATTTTAAAGTAGTATTAAAATTATCACTTGTCTTTGTGTACTTCAGCTGCCAACCAAACCCAGGATAACAGGAAGGGTCAATCAGAAAACTTCTAATTATAAAGTAACCTTTTATTCTTCAGCTCAGTGAGAAATCTCATGCCAGTTTAAGGCAAAATCTTTTATTGGACTCCCTCTAAAAGAAGTTATTCTGTACTAATCAGGGGAGGTAACTGGGATCTTTTTGGTGACAGATTACTATTTAAATCTATATTATCTGATGAAGTTTCTTGTCCAACAAGAGTGTTGCTGCTGTCTAATGTGAACTTGGTTGCATTATGATCTGCTGAAAAGGTCAGATGCATCACTAGTTTAGATCAGCACAGCTGTATTCAGCCCAATCTGCACAAGCTGAAGGTACAACTGAAGCATTTACTTGCTGAGTGAGGCTTCTTTAATTGAAACACATACAAACAATGTGTATGAGAATAAAAACAATCGAGTATGCAGAATAAAATCAACATTACATGTTCTTCTGTATTCTATCTTAACCAACAATAGAAGTGAGTGACTAGAATGGTTCTGAACTGTAAATACAAACAACGATCATGACCAAGGTACAGACATGAGTAAGCATTACTCGTTGGCTAATAATATCCTGAATAGCTCTGGTCATGGGATGCCTTGGCCTGGAGTCCTCCTGATGCCAGGGGTAAGTAGCTTATCCTGTAGGAACCTTCATGACTGTAGCAGGCACAATTATGCCAGCCTGACAACTTGCTTTATGCATTCATTAAATGTGCAGTTACTGATTTTACTAAGAAGGCTTGATTTCCTCCCCCTTGCCCCCACCACCCTCCCTCCATAAGCTTTGTAGATTGCATCAGAAATCATTATTTGCTGGCACAGCAGAGAGTTGGCAGGGACAGATGTAAAATCAGGAAACTTGCATTATGCTAGTTTAGGATTTTGACATTCTTATGATAGCATTTCAATGGGAAATTTAAGGATGAAGGATGTGCCGATCTGTCTATTGCCACTAATGGTACTTGCTATCAAGTTGGTGCAAGGCAGGTTCCTCAGCTTCCAACTTTTTGCTGTTATGGGAGACAGTTAATTTCAGTGGGTTTTAAATAGCTCAAATAGACTTGCTCAGGGCGTTGTATTGACTGAGTTTTGAAAGGGTGATTGGCACCCTACTGAGAATAAAAGCCAGCATAAATAATGTGAGTCTGTGATGTAGCCAGCTGAAGGAGACTTTCGCAGTCCAGTCCCTGAGCAATCCTGTTGCTCAAGCAGCCACCAAAGGAGAGCCCAGCCCTGTTCAGTGATACAGGAGTGCTGGGCAGGCAGTTGTGGGAGGAAAAGGACAACAGTTTGGGGAAATGAGCTCCATGCTGGTGCAAATAGCTGTGCTTGCACTGAAGCAGATAGGGCTGTACAGATATCCCACCAACGTAAGAGGGCAAGTGCACCACAACCCATCAGATGCTTTTAGCTGTAGCTTGCTACAAAATGTGTTTCCTGGTCTGTTCAAAACACGCTGACACATCTCCTTGATAGCTCAGAGGAATCTCCTTCCAGATTAAATTGTAGCCTTCTGTAGAGTGGCTGAGAAAATAAGATAGGGTCTTGAAGAAAAGCTTTTGTCTCTTGGGCTGCTTTTGACCAAATGTTTGACTTGCATCTCCAAAGCACTGAAAAACCCCAACCATTCATCTCCATTTTGAAATTTTGGCTGGATACTTTGTCACTTTGTGTTCAAGAAAATAGCTCATCATGCTTGCATGACCCTTTCTTCTCTCCACGTCTTATTACTTAACACCTGGCTAACACCACTCTGAACTACCTTCTTCCCAACTCTCTGTGACTGGAAAAACTCCCATAGTGGAAGAAGAATAATGTTGGGGTTTTTTTTAGATAGAAATCTGTTTGACTTCACTTACACCTGCTTATCTGTTCTTTTTTATGCAAATGTTGCTGTCTGCAAGTGCACAGGCCACTGCCTGCCTCCCCGTTTTATGCCCAGTGATTAGAGCGGTCCCAAAATAGATTTCTTCATGCTGGCGGAGCTGCGTGTGCACAGAATGCTAGTTTGAAAAATTGGAGTTAACAGCACACATGGGAAAAGATGGCAACACACTTGACTCTGTTTTTGTGATCATGTGCAGATGCTGTTCCAAATAATGGTGATAATGAGACTAGGAGAAAAATAATGACTGTAATGACTGGAAATACAAGGCCAGTCCCTTGTGTGCTCCCCAGAGTAACACTCTCTGTAAACACTCTTGGAGCATCAGTCTCATTTCTGTGGAGGCAGCCTCATACCCCTTTACCACAATAAAACACCAGTGGTGTGTCATTGACTCTTCCTCTAGCAAGCCTGCCAGCTATGTTTGCCAATTTTCTTCAACAAATATTCTCCAGAGAGGAATTTGCAACTTTCTGCATGGGGAAGCAGGGGCTTGGTGGCTAATGGCTGGGTCATGGTCTCAAGTGAGATTTAGGCTCTCGGCTCTTGCTGAGCACCCAGCTGCCTCTCTTGTCCTTGCAAATATTCCCTCTTGCCTAAATGATGATGTCCACTTTATCCTTTTCTGTAGATCATCATTTTTACTGGATTTTGCTGCAGGAGATAGCAACTGAGCAGGGGCAGGGGGTAAGGACAGAGTGGATCCAAAGCTAATCATTACATGTGGTCCCAAAGCCAAGAAAGGATGAAGTCAGATTTTCTGCAGACTTGCTCCCTGTCGCTGCAGTCTTTGCTGTTGAAAGAGAGCGCAATATGAAGCAGAAAATTCCCTCGCAGCTCTCCCACTCCTTGTACTCTCTCTGGCTGTATCTATACCAGTAAGTTGAACAGGAGGTGTTTCTGAGCACTTGACCCAAATGATCCTTGGAGGGATTCCCTGTGTGGTTTTGGCCATGGCTGACAAGAAGAGCTCTCCCAGACAACCTGTGGACCTTGTTTAGGAGTCAGTGTGGTACAGGGATCATTCCCACTGGGCAGTTCTCCTGTGGGCACCCTTTATAAGGTGCCCATGGTGATGCCTCAAGACCCATCAAAAGCTGAGGCCAAACGAATCATCTAAATATTTTGTCTTTTCCTGCAGAAACACCAATGCTACTAAGATTGCTACCCAGTGACAGCTTTGGATAGCAAGATTAAGTTACTGGGAAGGACAAGGAGAAGGGAACATATACATACTGTGTCAAGTAAACTTAATTTCCTTAGGCCACCGATAAAACCAGTAAACTCGATACTGCCAATTTATCTTTTAAAAACTCCAATAACAGTTGCTGGAGAAAATGTGCTGGCAACTCATGTTTGTTTGTCTATAATTAATTAATGCCTAAGAACACTGTATTATTTTTGACAGTCTGCTGAAGTTCTTGAATTGATATTTCTTGCAAATAGCTTCTAAACAGAAGGAATGTATTTACAGCCAACAGTTGATGGATTTGAAATCCTGATTAAAATAGATTATTTAATCACCCAGCAGAAATCTTTTACATAAATAGTTCATTTTTTTCTGTTTCGCTTGTTCTTGCTAGTTATTTTCTAGAAGCAGCGTGCATTCTTAGGGCACATGTGACCATTCAAAACATGTTGATTTAGATAAAGCATTTGAACGAAAAGCTAGGGTAACTTTGCTAAACTAGCAAATGCACATGATTGTCTACATACTTCTGTTCCAAATGAATGCATACTAAGTATTCTTAATTTTTAGTACTTTTTAAATTGGTGAGACTTACTGGATGGTGTCTTTATGTTGGTTTTTTTTTTTACCACTGTCTCTTGTCAGACAATCTATGAATGGGAACTAATGAAAGTGCAATTGAGATTCATGTCAGCATTTTGAATTGTTTTTATTCGATAAGCTTAATAACATGCATCCTGCCACAGACAGAAAGTCCATTTAGCCTAGATTCTTTTTAATACTATCTAATAGCTGATGCCTAGGACAGAATATAATAATGAGGTAAGCATATAGTAATACTTCCCCAGTGTACTGCACTGGTCTCTGGAGATTTGTAGTTTATGGATTATATGAGCCAAATAAGCTTTTCTATGTTTAATAGCCCCTGGTGGTGTGTGTGTGTGTATATATTCCCCCCCCCCCCCCCCCCCCATTTATTTGTCTGAATGCTTTATGAACTTGGTAAGATTTTTAGTATCTCTTCCCACAGCAAGTATTTCCACTGCTGAACTGTGTGTTGCATGAAAAAAGGCTCCTTTTGCTGTTTTTATCCTGCCACATGCTGGCCTTATTGATTTCATTTTATTTATATTAGAAGAAACAGTGAACAGTCATTTCCTATTCACTTTCTGCAAGCTAGTGAGGATTTCATGGAAGCCTGTCGTTTCTCTAGATCCTGAAGTGTCCTGGTCTGTTTAACTGGGGCTTTTTTTTCTATGTGGAATCTGCTCTGTGTCTTTGTCCTTTTGTCTTTTTCTTTACTTTTTCTGACTGCTCTGCATTTGTTGTCATGTAGAGGGAACCAGTTTGGCCACTGTTCAAGATGCATTCATACAGAAAGCATTCTCGCTGCTTCTCTCTTCTTTAAAGATAGCTTTATGTAATGTTACAGTGCTAGGAATTATTACAGTGCTTTACAGACAGAGGGGAAAAATAAGTTTCCCAAAATATATTTTGGTTCTAAAATAATGAATTTGTTCAAGAACTCGACTACTGTTAGTGAATTGAACTAAGAAGTTTGGGTCATGCATAATTTTAGAACTAAAAGTTCTAGAAAATAAACTTCAGCTGTGTTGTTTTTAGATGGGTTTTTATTTCCTCAAATCCTAGTTGATTTTGTTCAAAGCAGAATGAGTTAGCTTGACACCAGTAAAGATGGTTGTGTATGACTCTGTTACGGGGATTTGTGTCAGGATGAACTTTTTTTACCTGATCTTTCTGGGAAACAAATGATACCAAGTAGCCTTGGAGAGAGATATTACAGAGTAATAAGAATCATACTATAAAATAAAACTGACATTTTTCTTACAGGCCTATTTGCACACATTTTTCATATAAAGGTTAATAGTATGAGAATTTATTCTAGCTCAACGCTGATGGGTCTCTGTAGTCTTACTTGACAGAACAGTGTTAACCTATCTTTATTTTTCTCCTTTTCATTTATTCTTCATACTGTTAAAATTTGATACATGTGTCAGTATTCATAAAACATCACGTGTCATTATCTTAAACTCTTACAAAAGCCATCATTGCCTGGACACAGTTTAAATATAACAGACATATGAAATATTTCTTGCTTTAATATTCAGTCTTACTAGAAGGAAAAAGTAGCGGCATTATCTGATGTTTCCCTTTGCAGTGAAGTTAGATTCTTTGTATTGCCATAATATATTTTGCAAAGGTTCACGATAAGTTCAGCTGTCTTGTTTCAGTGATGGTTTTGTGCCATCGATGGGTGTCAGCTAAGTCCTAGGTATAATGCTTTACTTCAGTGGAACGGTGTAATTTACATTATATTTCTGGATTTCTTGCATTGTGCAGCTTTCCATCATACACAGCAAACAGTCCAAATCCCTGGTTTCTTAGCAGTACATTCATTCTTCTAAACACAACAGCGCAAATACGAATTTGTTACAGACAGCGGAAAGCATAAAATCAGCACTCAATTTTGTTTGGCTATAAGCAAAGTAAGATTTTAATGAAGAAAATATTTTTATTGGATAAACAGAAATAGTTGGTAGAAACAGGAAACCTTTCAGGCCCACAAGTTTTCTGTCCTCCTTTATAAATATAAGAACCCATTGCTCAAAAAAATCTCATCCAGAAAGACATATTACAAGCTATGTTGCCAATAGGCATGTATAAAATTAAAACCAAACAATCAAGCAGGTATTTTGTAGTTTCTTAAAGAATATTCTAGCAATGCATTTCCTTTCCAAGGCAAAAACCTTTGTTACGTGTGACCGTGGTTTGTTTTTTTTTATTCCTGGGTAAACGTGTACCATACTGTATTTAATGTTTTCTCTTTGAATGCTTGCCTGCCTTCCTATTTAGGCTGTGTCGTACATGTTAGCCTCAGCTGGGGATTCGAGCTTTGATTGTGAGCATGGAGTGAACTGGAATCTACATTTCATCAGCTCTAGGTCACCCTGTCTAATGAGGGCATTTAGCTGGAGGGTGAGTAGACCAGGGAAACAATGGAAAGCAACTTCACTAACCTATTGAATCGGACTGCAAATAAATATCAAATGTTTAGCAATTGTTTTCTTAAGAATTGTGATTATAAAAAGGTGCAGCATTTTATATTCTGATGAAAAGGTTTTAAGGACAAAGACTACCGCTAAACAATCAAACAGATGAAATATGTGATTTTGTTTCAGTCCTTTCCCATTGCTGGTCTTTGTAATTACAACCCTGGGCATTGTGTAGAGAAGCTGCCCATTTTCAAAACAAGCTGATGAATCTTTTTTAGCATATTAGAGGAGCTTGGTAGAGCCTGAGAACTAGGTACTAATAATAATATCAGAGCTAGATATATGAATAGTACGACTGTTTACAGTTGTCAAGAATGACTGGCAGGCAAAGGTAAGTGAAGAAAGGCACAAGCACTTGCTTCTGAAATCTGTAGACACCTGCTATGAAGTACATTGCAGGAGCACCTCAGACTTGTTAGGTTTGCTCTCCAAGAAACAAACCGAACTTCAAGAAGGCTCTGTTGAAATAAGGGTCTCATCAATAAGGAGCATAATGTGCCTCCTCATGGTCTAAATAGATGTGGCTTATGATATTGCCCAGAACTGCCTGAAACACAGTTCTCTCCCTTCTCTAAATCTGTCCTTCCTCCTTGGGTTTTTTCCCATTCTTGCTTTGCTCTAGCCTTAGCAGCATAAGCAGCAGGATGCTAGAGAGTACGACCGAGTCTTTAAGATCTGAGTTAGGCTGTTTTCCTTCACAGTACCTATGCTGCCCCTTCCCACTTACCTGTTGAACGCTGTTTTCCAAGCAGAGGGGCCGGTCCTGGCTACCTTGGCATCCTGCCCCACAGTCAAGGTGTTGCTTTTGCCCAAGAGCTTAACCCATGCATCGTGCAGTGTGGGAAATGGGCAGTGACGTGCTCCAGGCTACTCGGGACCAGATTTATCCCTGCTGTTTCTCTGGGCTCCGAGGGAATGAATTCAGACCTTTGCATGTGGAGTCATCAGCTGTTGCACAGGGACTGCCAATGTCTCTACGCCTAGAGTTTCAGTGGTATTTTCTTCCCCTTTCATCAGCCAAAGAATCATTGGCAGGTACTAAGGAGACAGCCCAGCCCTCTTGCCCACACAAAGGATGTCCTTAATTAACAAGCTTGTGCATTGGAAGTGAAAAGAGAAATGGGAGGGAAGGAACACCATTAACTACCTGAATGATCACTGTTGTTAAAAAGCTGTATACTAATGATTTATAATTTTGGCTAGCGCCTTCAAGACTTTCAAAACCAAATAATGATGCTAAATGAGAGGGACTGTCACAGGGTACAATCAAAGGGACTTAGAAGAATTGTGTTAAGTTTGTCTGTGCGGAATATAAATTAGAGTTGTGATGCTGTGACGGGTCTCAGTGTGGATGTGGGTCTTTGCAGGTGGAGCTCCCTCTTCAGTGAAGCTCTTTCAGAAAACACTGTAAGAGGAGTTTGGACTCGCTACTGCAGCTTGCGTGTGCTATGCTGCCAGGCAGAAATGATGGTCCTGAGTTAGGTGTCGCTTTTCCATCTGCTCTGCATCAGGAGCTTTTGGCACCTGAAAATGAGATGCATCTTACTAAATCTTTCACATTAAATGCTTAAAGTTTAGTTGCCTAAGTGGGTACTGTGGCTGCTGGGTGACATGCTTGTTCTTTCATTTCCACAACAGGTTTCTAATGAAGCCATTGAAGTGGAACAGTTTCAACTGCTGTTCAGAAATGCTATTGCAGAATACTCTGTAGCATGCTCTTTCTCAAAGACAGATCACATGCTGTTATTTCTTCTCCATGTTTCTACCTGCTATAAGTTCATTTGTCTTCATTGCTACTTGTGGAAAAAAATCAATTTAGTGCTCTACACTATGTAATTGGTAGGTGCTTTCACTCTGGTTTCCAGACCATTGTGAAAGTGATAACATGCTTGAGGTGACTCACACAGATTGTGTCAAGTGGCTAGAAAAACTGTTAGTCTGCTCATCTCAGTACAGATATATTAAATGCAGAATATAAAACCTGTATTTCCTGTTGCACAAGCTACCCTACTTAAGTCTAAATTTTGCCCTTTTTTTGGTCTAGCTGAGCAGTATTAGTCTACAACAGGCAGTAAGAAACACCAGGTTGCAGGGGCACACTGCAAATGGACTTTAATCAAAGTATATTTTTGCACATCCCCTTCCCAAGGGTATGTGAAGAAAGGGAGACACCACTCCTGAACCTAAGGATACAGGTTAGATACAGCCTGTTGCCTGGAAGCGGGAGGATTAATGAAGTAATTGTGTGGTTATGTTTACCCGTTTACTTATTTCAACTTCAATTGAGACTGCAGCCTTTCTGAACCTTTAATGTAGTCTTGAAAAAGCGATACCACAAAGATGTAATAAACTTGCATACTAAAGCCAAAAGATATGTACAGCTTCCCACATCCTGAGGAAAAACTACAAAGCTTAACGTTTGTGGGTCGTCCCATCCCACACCCCACACACCCCGAGGCATGCATTTCTCATACAGCCAAGGAGGAAAATTAGGCTGCTGTAAAACTTGAGAAAGTATGGATGTAGCAGAACCAGACAAGTCAAGCAAATTATAGAGTTAAAGAATTCATCTAAGAAACCCTGTCACCAGCAACTGACGATGCTGTAAGGCTCTCCCTCCCCTGACTCCAGTGTTGGTTCCTGAGGACAGGAGTTGTTGCCATTTGACAATCTGTCTGAAGGTTGCTCTCAAAGTTAATTTATGGTCCCTTTCAAGAGACTTGTGTTGTCTCCTTACAGTTTTGCATTTTAATTGTCATGCTTGCTGGAAGTTGTAACAGGGAAACCAAAAAAACTCGGTGAACACGAAGAGTGATTCTCTTTTCCTGAGAACATTTACTCGTGTTTTGGTCATAAAGCTTTACATTTCGGGTTACGTGAGCACAAGCTGGACAAATGTTTGCTTGTGAAGGATATGATGCATAAATAAGTTGTGTGCTATATGCACAGGTGATGTGTGTTTTACCGCAACTCTTTGGCTGTTGTGAGCCGCACAGATGTTGGGTTAGCTACACTTCACTTGCCACCTCTGTTCAGCATGGCTTCTGTGCTATGGCTGGTAATGCAAAGTCCCTTTCCTGCTGGCTGTACAAAGAGAGAAGTCTAGGCTCTCAACCAACCACTGTTTGGCAAAGTTCTCAAAGTACTTAATTTCCTCCTTTTCAAGTTTCTGAGCTGGAGTGCAAATGCGTGAATAATGTCAAGAGGAAAAAAAAAACCCCAAAACTTCTGTGTTACTTCACACCCAAGTAAAACCAGGAAGAATTATCAAATCTCTCACACGCACACACCCACATCCACGCTTTTTCCTCTCGTCCCTGTGCATACGCTCCTCCTTCGTTCTTGCATAATGCTCTTGCACTAAGAGTGGGTGGGCTGAAATAAACGGCTTGATGCTCATCTTGCCTAAAGAGCTAAATCTTTCAAGGTTTCCCATCCCCACTGCTTAATCATTCCACCGTTGTCTGTACCAGAGTTGATAATCACAAGTACGCATCTGTCTCTTCCAAACTGCTCATTTCTGAACGGTTACATCAAATAACCAAGCCTTATCTGATAAAGAATTGCAATAATCTTTCTATTGGTCTGTTTTCTTTGTATTAGGAAGCCTTTCAAATTCCTCTGAAAACCGCTGAGTTATTCTGTCTTTGGTTAATATGTTTGCTCTCAGACAGTGCAGGCTTAGCAGCCATATCAAAGTTTGGTGATACAGCAAGGTAAGAGTTAGAAAGTTAATCAGAACTTTTCAGGGCATATTTAAGACCATCAGCATAGGGCATGACCTCAGGGCTTAATATTCTGGTAGTGCCATCATGAGGAACTAGAACAACTGAGACATCAAAACTACTATTCTGCAGAAAAGCTGCCTTTGCAGAACTTTAAGAATTTCTCCCTCAGTGATGGATCCCCAGATCCACTTCCTAAATACCTTCCTTCATCCCCAACAGTCCCTTACTCTCCATCTAATCCAGTGCTGGGCTTGTGGCCAACATTGACTGGCTGTAAGGAGGTGCACAGAGCACTTTGGGGTGTGTAATCAGACTTATTCTTCACACGATCAGTCTTTGAGCAATAGGAAGAAACACCACCTTGCTGTAGCTTCCTAACAGAGAAACTGCCGGATCCTTCCGCCGTGTGCAAGTATCCATCATGCTGACTGTAGCAGGAACTTGCTGCTTACCCTCGGTGTGCCCGGCCATCTCGGCACTTCTATGAATATAAGTATCCAATTGCTAGGAATGAAATCAGCTCAGCATATGTGGGGCTGTCAAGCCTTGTCCTGACCAAAGGAAAATATGAATGAGCAGTCTGCATGTACATGAACAGCTTTGAAGGTAATATTTTCACAGAAAACATAATTTTCAATAATTCTGAGACTTCTGTGGCCTCCTAGCTCTAAAAAACACTGGCAGTGTTTCTGGTTTTTCCTCCTACTCATCCTGTTTTTCAGTCAGAAGTCTTAATTTGTTCAAAACCTGTAACATCTGAGGGCTCGCTTAATCTTCCTTATTACGCCCATTCTTCACCATTCATGGGGCTTTCAATCATTCTGTTCTGTAGCTTACTGCTAAATACAGCACAAATCTAAGGATACCTGATTAAATAGAAATAGGAAATGTAGTGGGCTTGCGCTGAGCCTCGACAAGCAAAACAGACATGTTTCTTTCTATTGAAAAAAATACACATAGCCTGTGCAGCATCTTCAGAATGTATTGAAGGCTGCAGAACTTTCTCCTGTGTTAACAAAAGAAAATATTTTTATTGAAAGCGTTAACTGGTTTCGAGTGAACATAGTATGTGGAAAAGCTAATGGCATCCCAGCCCTGGAAATCAAAAGCCTCTCTGGGAAACAGCAACACAGACTTTGTTGGCTGTATTGCTGAGGTGCTCATATGAAGGATTTCCTGAAATTAAAGGTTTATTCTTCCTGCTTTTTCTGAGTTTCAACTTCCCGTCTGAAAACTGCTACAGAAATGTGATTAAAATGCCTGTTGTGATGGTGGTTTGGGGGTTTTGACCCTTAGGAAGAGCAAAGAGGGGTAGGAGAGACTCTCTAGCATTTTTACAGCAAGTACACGAGTCATTTATATAAGTGCATATTTGTATTGATAAACAAAGATGATTTGCAACCCAGAATTGAAATAGTAGTGGCGAGTAAATAGGGAGTTCAGGATTACAGGCAAGGAGAGACATAAAAAGGCATAGTTAAAACTGATGTTGAAACTCTTTAACTACACATTGTTCATGCTGCTACAGTTCAGAGCATGATTAGCTTGCAAGGTAATAAAAACTTTCCTGTTCAAATAATTTCTTTTCAACCATGGGCTTTCTTGGGTTTACATCTAACAAGATTATCAAGGATTTTGTGTGTGTGAACAACTTGATCACAAAGGTGAAAAATACAATGATTGGATCTTGTTTGCTTTCTGAGGAAGCCTCAAATCGCTGTTCATGAGTGCTGGAAGTGCATAAAAATGAATCCTGTTTCCAAGTGTGAAAGGCTGCCACCTTTACCTCCCACGCCTGGTATTTGAAGCCTGTTTGGTCCCCCCCCCTGCCATGCCAGCAGGGTCACTGGCCTCAGGGGAGGGCTGGGACGTTCTGGGTACGGGCATAAGCTTTTTGGGCTTATGCACAGAGTCGTTTGGTTTGTGGGGTTCCCTCCCTCCTCTTGAAGTGTTACAGGTTTCTAGGAATGCCAGCTTATGGAAGAAGAAGCTGAAGCATAGTGTCTGCTTTAAACCCAGGGACAATTGAAGGACTCTGACCACTTGTTGTTTTGGTTTTTTTTAATGACACCACTCTTGTTTGCCTTGCTGTCCCTCTATAATGCAATAATCATGGCTAAGAAGGCAGAGTAACCACTGCTCTTTCCCGTTAATTGAATCAGGTATTTTCCCCCAGTTGTTGTTTTGTTGTTATTTTAAAATGTGTTTAACTCATTAGACACACACACACACACCCCCAACATGTTTAGTAGAGGTAGATTCAGCTCAGACTAAATTAAGAGAATCATGCAGAAATTCTGCCATGTCACCAAAAAAACCCTATTTTTAAAAAGGTATTTTAAAGGATTAAGGTGGCTTCTCCCAGGTGTAATAGCATCTTGTGGGCCTGGACAGCTTGCCAAGCACTCACCGCAACAAATACCCTGGCAGGTCGCCACAGTTCTATGCTGCAAGTTTAAAATGACTCAAATTTGTCTGTGCTCAAGTCCCTGATTTATTCTTTTTCCTCTATTATTTTCTTCCCAATCTGGAAATGGGGAATAAACCAGCAAATTTTCGTGTAATTTAGTTGGTATACAGAGATTATGTTTTCTTGAAGGAGAAAATAGAAAAATTCCTCAGTTAAAAAGAAATTAAACACGGAGAATCTTTTTTTTTTATTATTTTATAAAGATGCCCAGGAAAAGTTTAATTATAAAATTCTTTGTCTACATCATGATGAATATGTGGAGTACTTCTTCTATGGGTCTTTTAATTTTTGCACCAGTCAAAATCTGTCCCATCTTCTATCTTTGCTACTGTGCCTTCATCCTTTGAAACTCTGTCCTGACCATCCACTCCATCTTTCTTGCAACCAAGAAACAAAGCTCCTTTCCTAGCTCGGGTTTCCAATGCTGCCACTGCGTTCTTTGGATCCTTGCTGCTAAGCAAGTTATTTATCTCATTCAGGAGCTAATCAGTATGTACCATAAAGCCATTGACCTCTCTCAGAACAATTTTTTTTCATGTGTTATTAGCCTTGCTTATAGCATGTGCCCAAGAGCCATTGAAAAGGGCTCTTACTTATGGTCAGCACTTGCAAAACAGAATATCCCAAAAAGCATCTGGGGTAAATGGGAAGACCGATACAGAGAGGAGTGATGGGCAAGCACAGCGAACAACGTGATGGCACTAATGGGGACAGTTTTGATGTATTTTCTGTTAGGTTTAGCAGTTGGCTCCTCTGCTTTGGAGAAGTAAGGAAAGGTGGGCAATGGGAGGAAGTGAAATAGAGAGGGATGAGGAGACAGGAGGGAAGGAGCCAGCGCCAGCCGGAGACATGTGGGCAGAGCCAGGGGAAGCACTCTGAATTTTTCACCCTCCCTGCCTGGCTTCTTTTGCAACTGCTCTCCCCATAGCTGCAATCTGCAGCCAGACTTTCTCTCTCATCTGTCCCATCTCCTATCAAACGCCTCCACTCTCAGTTATGCATAGGAGTCCTTTCCGCAAAGCTTTGCAAAACAGTTAGCACTCTCCTCCCTCGGATTTCTCTCTCAAACTTACCTTTTACTTGGGACTTTCAAAATTCTTGCTGATTATCAGGTGTTTGTGGGTTGCATTTGTGCGCATGTGTGCACACTGGGGGAACAGGGTCTCTTCTTGGCATGAAAATTACAATGTTTATTTTGGGCACATTATCTGCATTTGGTTTCTGTGTCTGCATGTTGTATCTCAGCTTTACAGTTGTACCGTGAACACTTGTGTGCATGGCCAGTGTTACGATGCGCCTCTGTAGCACTCGTGACAGCCTCTCGGTAGGCACCAACATACTGTTGTACACCTAAGAGCTAAAAATTAATACATTTTTTGACCCCAATAAAACAACTAGGAAAGGTTTCCAATGCTTTCATAGTCATATTATGCAGCTTAGCTAATCCCTGTCTGGTATGAGTTGGGTTTCTTAGTTATTCTCTGCAGAGGCAAATGACCCCTAATTTCCCTGGGTTTACTACACAGCTCTTTCTTTGTTTCTTTTTCCTTATTTTCTCTCTTATTTCTCCCACTTCATGCTTTGACCTTCTTTTCCCTCACTGCAGCCTTTTGGCTTTGAGGGAGAGTTTTTCTTAGAGTAGTTGGGAAGCTCTTCTGAGAGAGATCTGTTGTGTTTATCTTCATTTTAACTCTTCCATCCACATCAGCCCCCTGCCCGCAGGTTCACAAGTCTCCGTCACTATGTTGAGGCCCATTTTGGTGGGCCCTCCATATCACTGATGCAACAGCGTTGGTGAGACTGACTACATGCAGCTTTTCTTTGCATGCACTCGTGTATGTTCTAGTGGTGCTCGTCTGCACCACCCCTCACATCCAGATTAATCTGTTATCTTCCTTCACTAGCAAGGCCTTTCTGGTGGGTGTGTGTTGGATTTTGAAGGGTTTATATGAGGATACTCCTGTTTTTTCCTACCTGTGAAAACCTCTTTCAAATCCCTCAATTTGAAATTGCTAATGAACGTATCTGCTTAGGCCATCATGCCATGCTGTTTTCATTTTAACTAGATGCCTTTTGTGGATTTAGTCCATGTATCTCTTTGTGATGAAAGAATCTGTGTTATATGAAATCTTGCTATTAAATCACATTTTTTGTTTGCACTTGAAATTTGATTCTATAAGTCAATCTTCTCTGTGTGACATCTCATCTTACAAAGATTAAATAATTGACTCCTCCCTACTTCTGGCAAGAATCGGTGATTACTCAGAAATTCCCCTGGTTCAGGGTCTTCCTTAATTTCATCCCTATTGAATGGTGGCATCATCCATGACTGCAGAGCTCTGCAGTCTTCACAGTGTTTATGTGCTTCTCAGTCTCACCTGGTCCATAGGGTCCTGTAGTTTGCTTCTGCAATTGCAGTGCAAGAATTTTTTTCATAGCTATATGATAGCATGCAATGTAGAAGTTATCACAGAATACTCTCATTAAGTCTTTTTTTTTTTTTTTTTTTTGGAACATCAATAGCATGAAGGACTAGATGTCAATCTTATTTACAAAAAGTGTTTTATTTTAAATCTTGACATGGAAATTACCACCAGCAAGCATGGCTAGACCAAATAAAGAAGGGGTGAAACACAAATACTTGGAGGAAAAAGCATGCAGTCCAGGAATGCTTGCTTCAGATAACACAGTGAAGTTGAAGTTGACAGAATATGTAGACAGTAGGCATTGCAAGCCTTTGGGTATGACTGAGTTCTCTATTCTTCATTACTGTGCATAAAAGCAATCTGTTCTTAAAGTAGATGAAATCTTGGGCTTATGGGCTTCTCCCTAAAATCCCCCAGAAAGCCAGATTTTCCCCCTCATGCAATTTTATACTGCCACAATTCTGGTGCTTTCACAGTATGTGACCCATTTTATGTGGGAGAAGGGGATAAAGAGTAACTGCATCAATTAGACTGTGTTCTTAAACAAGTGAAACAAACCAGGAATTTCAGGTGATCAACTGAGTCTATTCTTGGTGTTTAAATCCTCCTTAGCTTGTTAATATTGGCTCTGAGGACAGCTTTACTTTTTTAATGTAGTGTACAGCAATTCCAAGCATTGTTTTTTACTAGGAAATAAAACCAGGTAAAACAGGTAAGAGTCTGTCAAAATGGGTAGATTCAGGATTGAATCATCCCTATACAAATTCTTTCTCTAGCTTCAGATATCCTCACAAAAGAAAAATATCAGCCCTTCATGACACTAAATCTTATACCAGGACTGAAATGGCAGCTTCAGGGGCAGGCAACCTATCAACAGATAGACCCAGGGCACTAAGCCTAAATATCATGAGTGATGACATCTGTCTCTAATAAGCATTCTATATTTGGTTTATATTGGAAGAAATGGAAAGTGAGACAGTAAGTATAAATAAACAAGACTTTTATGCATTTCACTAGTACTCATATGCAATCACTGAGCGGTCACATCAAGTCACACTGTTCATCCTGTTACTGAGTTACAATAAATATTTCTAGGGGATTGCAGTAAATAAAAGGAGCATAAACTTACACTACATAGGACTTTGATTTACATATTTAAAAGTATGCAATACATCTTGATCAGATTAAGTTTGTGTTTAAGTGTTTTTCCATTAAGTGCTTTTTTTTTTTTTGACACTATCTGCCCTGTGAAATTAAAGCTGTATTTCTAAGAATCAAAATGAGAAACCAGACTTGAAAATCCTTGAAATATGAAGATGTTCACAGCTAAATGGGAACTTTCTAGCTCAGGCTCCTTGCCCACCAAATTAGATTTCATGTTAATTTTGCAGACATACAATACTTCTTAGTACTGAGAAACATCTATACTTTTGTTTATTGTAAAACCTGGGCTAGTGCATTTGCAGTATCCAAAATCCTGCCATGACTTGTAAAAATAAATAAATAAATAATAATCAACAAAACTCTTGATGCTAACACAATTTTATAAATTGGATGTGTATCTGGCTTGCCTGAAGTATAGCTGTTGCTGATGATGTTGCTGACATCCTTTTTTCCCTAGTCTTTCAGTTCAGTAATGGCTCAGTTCTGCATCTCTTGCATCTGTAACAAAGCCTGTTGCATGAATGTGAGCTGGCTTTATCTCTGAGACACGCAGCTTCCATGCAGAACATGAGCTGTGTCCTGGCAGGGAGAAAAGCTGAATGCAAACAGGTTTCTGATAGCTTCAGTTCTCCATAAAACTTGGCGATCAAATCCAGCATGATTTTCATAGTCATGGTTTTCAGACTCATCCTTCTGCTTAAGAAAGGATAAATTTCTGCTTCACTTCTCTCTTTTGCCTCCATCTTCCCCCTTTGCCTTTTGTCTGTTTAAGAGCACCTGGCTCTTAAATACAGTACATCAAACATATTCTGAAGAGATCAAAGATTAAAGATTTTAAGTTACAATTAGAAAAGCTGTAATGATGATCAGCTCTTAGTTCTTGCATAATGAATAGGAAAATGGGTTACAGAAGGCTCAACTCAAGGTTTAAGCCAAGATTTGAACTGAATCATTTAACAGTGACTTTTATATTGTGCTTTTGATATTATTTTTTTAAAAAAAAAAAGAGGAAACAGCTTGTGGTCCACCTTTTTGCACACTGAAGGTTCAGATAATCCAGAGGGTAGGCTCAGACTTCCAGGTGCTTTACTCAACATGGAGTATTTCAGAGTTTTGTGCTTTCTTACCTAAGAGACCTTCAAACTTAAAGCCTTCTGTCAAGGCATAGTTGTGTTTTTCAAGTGACTGAAATGCATTAATTAGGCACTACACTGGGGCGGAGGGAAAGACATACATTTCCCCTCCCACACACAGAGTGATTGATGGCTGATCAAGTAAGGTGGTTATTGTGAAGTATGACTGACGTGTCTCAGTCTGTGTTATTATCCGT
This sequence comes from Falco naumanni, assembly GCF_017639655.2. NCBI lineage: Eukaryota > Metazoa > Chordata > Aves > Falconiformes > Falconidae > Falco > Falco naumanni. Next base: position 25,236,424 of record NC_054056.1, on the reverse strand, counting down.
ACCTATATGCAAAAATATGTATTTGCTTTAAATAGCAAAGGAGAACCTGCATTGTCACAGTAAACATGATTTTAACAGGATGATGCAGCTGAATGAGCTCTTAAAGGAATTTTTCCTTGGAAAAAAAAAAGGAGTATGCGTTAGTGTGTTAGGTGGTTTGATATAGCAGCCAACAGACTCTTTCAGCTAGAACTTCAGCTGGTGGCAGTGCTCTGAACCTCTGCTCGGAAGGAAGGCCGTAAGACCAAGGAACTTGCAGATGATCTGAGTGTCGCTCTGCCCATGGCCAGCAGCAGGGCAGTGCTCGCCAAAGGCTTGCAGAGGAGCTAGTATCCCTGGCTGGAGGTGAGGCAGCACAGAGTGCTGGGGGGGATACCAGGGCCAGCTGATCGGGGTTAAAAACTGATCCTCAAAACTGAGCCAAGACCCGTCAGTAATGGAAATAATTAGGGAGCTGTTGTCATCCCTCACCAGGAAAAAAAAGCATCCTTTGTACTCTGAGGTATAGTAGTGTGTATGTGTCTAAGCCACCTGAGGGTTTGGTGTCTGGTTTCCAGTTTTGAGATCCCTGTTTCTTTTTTAGAACTACTCAGGACTTGCATACTTGATCAGTGACACCATGAAACAACACTACCCTCTCTGCCCCCAGAATTATTTCAGAGAATTTTGCATATGCTCTGTTTCTTGTGCTGGTAACTATTTTAGCCCTTGTTTATTGGGGAAACAGTGCAGAGTGAGTATTTAACATGAGAAAGAATGTTTCTCCTTCATGACTTGCCAGCTATTTGCTCTTTATGTTTCTTCCCAGCTACAGCAAGAACGAAATTATGTGAGGAAATGATTTACCAACTTTCTGCTAGCATCTATATCACCTGCCAACTTAGGGAAATATTTAGAATTACAGCTCAGCTGTCCCAAGAGGAAAAACTATGCATTTCCAAAAGGAACTTTATCTGATCGTTGTGCCACTCAGTTTCACTCACAATGAGGAAAACAATTCTCTGCCCAGTTTCCAAAGCATATTGCAGTTTTGGTCTGAGTTTTGATAAATATAACTAGCTTATTGTGTATACAGGTTTTAAAGTGTGAGCAGCTGGCCTCTTATGGGTCCCTGCTCTGCTTAGTGTCCAGCCTTGTATATTTGCACATGGTGAACCAGAATAATCTTGGATTTACCAGGTGATCTTAAACACGTACCAGTGAAATACACCCTTTCGGTATTGTGCAAGGAGAGTTTCCTGCATCTCTGTGCTAGAAAAGGACTTTCCCTGTCCTTTTTTTTTTTTTTTTTTTTTCCCTAGGAAATTCCGTAGTCTGCAGAGATCATCCACTTGGTTTCAGACCATTCTCCATTACTGATTCCATGTTTCTATTCATGCATCCTATTTATTATAGATCTGAATGCAGGAAGGTAAGCACATCAACATATGAATGGTATACCTAGAAGAGTACCTCTGAAATGTAGTTTGGGGTCACCTGTGAGGCACATCATGGGTTAGTATGGGGTCCTCCATCTGCAAAAACTTACAACTTGATTGCTGTTCTGTCTGAACACTCTATAAACAGCTTAGGGCAGTTTAATAATTCTCATATTTCTCCCCATTTATGCCCATGTTATCCGGTATGATTGTGTCCCACACGGCCTCAGTCTTCACAGTATATAATGCACGTGATTCAGCCTGACCTCTGGGCTGAACATAAAGGGGTACTATACTTAAATAGAGATTTTTTTCAGATTCAGGATACCACATTAGTTCTTCTAATTGCCTAGTGCTGAAAGAGTAGGTCAGTGCTGAGGAAAGGCCTTGAAATCATCGCTTCTTAGTTCTTTATCTTTGCTGTTGGCACTTAATCATGTGGCAGGACCCCATCACCCGCAGTGTGTGCCAGACTCCTGGTTCTTCCATGGAGGGTATGGCTGAACACTACCACAGCCTGCGTGCCTGGATTTCCTTCTTACAGAAATAAAGGGGAGAGAGAGGTGTCTCATCCCACCAAGGAATTAGGATCTGTGCAGGTGCAAACCTGACACCAAGGAAGCGCTCGCAGGTTGTATGGTTTTAGACACAGCCTGTAGGGCCATGGGGAAATCAACCCAATGTATTAGTGTACCTGGGTCTTAACCCCTTTTTTTTTATTATTTATTTTTTAGTATTATACCTCTGTTTCCCTGCCTGTTTAGCATGCGTGCTAACACCTCTTTCCTATGTGTGAGATAACCTCGCTATTTAAATTGCAAAGTCCTTAAATCTTCATCTAAGAAGAAAATGTTGCAGCATTTCTCAAAGAACTACCCACAGCACTGTGGGCTGTTCCTGCTTGAACAATAAGCTTTTATCTTACGCAAAATCGACACAAAAAAAGGGGAAACCTGTTCCCCCTGCAGATCCTTTCTGTTTGTTAAAGGTGCATCAGCATCCACAGCTCTGAGGGGTTGTGCACAGTAATCATCTTCATTGTGTTCAACTAATTCTGTGCAGGGCAACTTGTTGACTAATTGCTCCTGAACTAGTTTGACATTTCTAGTGCACAGATTTAAACCCTTCAGGAATAAGGAAATTTCTGCTTTTCTTGTCTCCCAATTAATTATTTCAACAATAATAATTTCCTAGAGCTAGGAGGGGAGAAACACAACTGATCGCAGCGTGTTGTGCTCGATCGGCCCAGAATCCAAGGCAAGAATCAAAGGCTGCTCCTGACGTGGTGCTGTAGTCCTTTATTCCACCCCAAACGAAATCCCACTGTGACATGTCAGTGCAATATTTACTCTGTACTGATTGCATCTCAGGCTGCTGAGCAGAGAGCGAGGAGCTAAGAAATCCCCATGCTGATAATAACCCTCGCTTGTCAATTAGAAGGCATTAGCAATGATTGCATGTTGGAACAGTTTCGAACGAGTCAGGTTTTAGTTTAATTTTTAAACTTCACCTCCGTCTTGTGGTCGGACTTGATATTGCATGGAGATGGATTGCTCACCGTCTTGGCAGCTCTCAAGCACCAATTTTTCAGGCCTTCTCACCACACCGCTTGTAGCATGGCATAACCATCTATCCTAAATGTATATTGTTGGGTTTGCCTTTTTTCCTTATTTTTTTAGGGGTGGCTGTGGGCAGGGGTTTTAGCCAAAAGCTTGTCCCAGTGTCATACGGTGTCCTGCAGCAAAGCTTTTTTTTTTTTTTTTTTTGTAAAAAAAAAAGTGTTTTTTGCAGGTAAAGCGAGGCAGACCGTCACACAGCAAGGGGAGGTTTCGTGGTGCAGCAGAGCTAACCTACTGCTTCTTTCCCACCCAGGCAGCATTCCCACTCCTCCTTATTGCCGGCTCTCAGGCACGGGGTCCCTGCCCTTTTCCTTTGCCATACCTTGGCTATTCGTATGCTATTCATTTTTGTTATTGTAGTACTATTTTTTTTTTCCCCAGATTAATGAGGCACAGAAGGGAAGTGGCCCAAGTGAGCTGCCCGCAGGGAGGAGGAGGGAGATAAATGCCTTTTGGCAGCAGAAAGCCATTGTATTAGTTCAGCTGCTGGATGAGGTCTCTGTTATCACAGCATCTCTCCTTGGGTCTCCGCTGCCCAGTGTTTGTTTTCCTCCAGCACAGCTCTCCATTTCCTTAGAAGCCAGTGAGTCCTCTGAGAGTTTCTGAAGGCAGAGGGAAACTTGTTTTCCCTCACTTGGGAACATCTAGCCCTGTCCTTCAATATTCCATGACTGAGCTATGGGTTAGGAAATAATGCAAGCAAAAAATCCCTTAAAAATTAAATATATCTTGTGGCTAGGTAGCCTTGTTTTAAAGAATTGCTTACAAGGCAGCCATATAAAGTATATTTTGGTTTTTATTCCACTAGCAGATGAGTTAGCACTAATGGGAATCTAATTTCTGCTACCATTCTGACCATTCTGCTTAGATAAAAACGTGCCTTTCCCTTAACAAGATGGTGTAGTCAGTAATTTGTAACTCAAGTTTAAAAAGCAATTATTTTTCCCATCAGAAAGCTTGATAATGTAGGAAAAGAAAGGATCAATTCATTTCCTGATGCTTTAATGATCCAGAAAATAAGATTTAATCAGGTCAATTTATCGTGTCCATGGGCTCTGATCCTGCACCATTGAAGTCAATGACAGTTTTGTTATTGACTTTAAGATGTGCAAGTTAAAGCTTAAATGTGAAAGGATGCCTTATAAAAGAATATTAGAATTGTGGACAACTCACAGAATTACTCATACCAAGTCTCATTAATCAAGTCACAACTGTTAAACTTTTCTATTATGGCTGTTTTCTTTGCTGGAAGGTTGCAAGTAATAGCCCTGTAACTCAGTTTATATCCTAGGAAATAAACTTGGACAGTCAGTGTGAGGATGCTTATGAGGGGTTGGTACTGAACCTGGATTTATCTCCTCATAGTGGCATGTGACTTTATCGTTCTTCTATCATCTGTGTGTGCCTTCTGCCATACCTTTTACTGTTCTTTCAGTTGTCATGGGTTTAAGTCCTTTTAGTCATATTTTTTTTGCAAATTGGAGGTAATTGTCTCCCTTATAAGAAGCAGCTGTATTTCTGAGAAAGGCAACAAAGTATTTGGTTCATTAATTGCATTTTTGTTAGTGCAAACCTGGCCTTTCTCTGTCAGCATGGTAAAATGGACAAAATAAGAGGAAAGAATCTGAAATGGGGTTCTGAAAATTATGGTGTGTAGTGCAGGTGCCACAAGTAATCACTTTATCAGTACTGCTCTGCACATTTTGTCACAATGTTTTTAACAATACTTAAAACACTGTTCAACTTTACATGCTCAGCTTCTGAATTTCGTAGGGCTCCTTCACCATAACTTACAAAAAGATTGCTCTGCAAGTGAGCTCCAGTGCCCGCATTGTCGTTTAATTATCCTGAAATAACAGTTTGTTACTAATTACATAATAGTACCATCCACTCTTTACTGCAATTAAATTTGCAGCGTCTGACTATTAGGAACTGTGTTGTCATAATAAGGGTAGTTTCCTTTATTGGCTTATGCTGAGTTGCAGAATCTATAATTATATGCACGGATCATCAATTTTAGACTTGTTTGTATAATTATAACTAATGGAACATGAAAGCAATTTAGGAATATCAGACTATAAAGTACTCTGTCTATTGTGGACTTGTAATAATTAGTAGATTAGAGGGATGATTATGAGTTAAGAAAGAGCTTCGTAATTTTGTCGTAATTTAAATATAAACAAAAAACCCACTTCATGAGCTCCATAGTAGCTTGCCTTGCTTACAGTCAAGGGTAGTCAGATTTTCGAAGTTATTCACATGTGCACATCCAGAATGATTTTGAGTTGGTCTAGTGTGTTGATAAATTAGCACAGTAATTTCTCCCATGAGTATATTTTACGGACTGTATTCATTGTTCTGAATACAGGCATTGTTAATAGCGTTATTAAACTTATTAACAGTACATTTTATTGCTAAAAATGCAGAGGCCTATTAAATATAAAATAAACATGCATAATTTCTTGCTATTCATTTTGCATAGAAACAAACTTCTTAGTGAAAGCAAACACTTTATTTGGAAGAACTCACTCGATGCTTGGTGCAGAGGAAAACAGCCATTCTGCCATGCATCAGAAAGGTATAGAAAAAAAACCAATGTGTGAAACTACATACACTTTAAATGGTCTCGGATCAGACCCACCCCTGGGCTAGATTTTCTGTCTCGCCAGAGCACATGCTCTGAATTTGAGCAGGCCCTGCAGGATCAGAGCTGGGGGCTTAGCTGGGTGCATCACAAAGCTGTGCCAGCGGGTCTTGCTCCCCATCAGGGCTACCACGCTGCAACTTCTGTGGTCTTGCTGTTGCAAGCCAGCCGGTGCTGATCCTGGCTGCAGAAAGGACTTTCCCTCATCCTTGTCCAGTGCTGAAGGCAGGGACCAGGGAAGAGGTGGTGTCCTCTGCTGAGGTATGAAATGCAGGCAGCAGCTCTGCTGGTGTCGCCCCAGTCAAGTTGTATGAGTCTTCGGATGTTTTTATGCGTTTCCTCACAAGGATGCTGCTGTTACAAACCCCTCAGTGGCAGAGTGATGGTCAGCTTCTTCCTCCTGATGTGGAGTGAAGAGACCTGCCTGGGTGCTCTGGGCTCGGAAGGGAAAATAAGCTCAGCCTTCCTGGACCGATCATCCTTTTTTTTTTTTTTTTTCCCCCCCTCATTTTTTTTTCTTTTTCTTTGAGGGGTTTTGTTTGTTTGTTCTGTTTTTGTTTGGGGTTGTGTTGGTTTTGTTCCTCTTCTTATTGATTTCTGTGGCTGCCAGTTGTGGTAGCTGGGTATTCAGAGCGCTTCCCCACCAAAGGGTACTGCTTGGAGCATGCCGGTATCTTTCCCCCTCGTATTCAGTCCAGTCAGCTGGTTGTTTTAGGGATCTCATAAATGGCTCTGATCATAGATGACAGGTATTTGGGACCAGATTACAAAAGTTTTAGAAGAAAGGATGGCTTCTGTAATTCCCACTTCCAGGGGCAGTGACTGGAAACAAAGCGTTTCAGGAATTTGTTTTCACCCCTAAAAAGGGATACATCTTCTATAAGCTTTCATCAGTTTTATTTTGTTTATGTTTTGTTTCTCTTACCTAAAATATATGAAAGCAATAAATCTTCAAAAGACAAGCAAATTTCTTTGGATTAATAAAATTTTCTACCAACGCTGAACTGAAAATTGAAAGGAGCAGAGTGAGCCGAACGCAGCAAAACCCGTAGAACAGGCAAACATAGCAGCATCTCCACAACACGTGAAAGGCTGTTTGCTTGCAGTGTGATCCGTGGCTGTTTTTCGCGTTGATGGTGACATTTCAAGCCTAGAGAGGTTTTTGCCCATCTTTGGGTGGCTTGGAAGTGTCACTAGTGGCTGGTGTGCCTGGTAGTTGATGTGGCACTGACATCTGGTGGCAAGAGGCAATGTGAGCGCCAGGCTGCAGTCCAGAAAGACGGGCTGCAACAATCCTCGTGCTCTTCTCGTTCGTAGCGTTTCCATCTATTTTCCGATAAATGCGGCACGTTGGAAAAATCGTGGAAGATTTGGGACTTATTTATCCTGTGGCAGCATTAATATTAAGTAATAATTAAAAGCTGGTGGTAATAAAAGTCAAGTAGCAGTGGTTATGTGGTAATTAAAGTTTGGGGCCTGAACAAAAATTAAATGAAGATGCAAATTTCAGCTCTGTCATCTTTGCAAAGTAATTTTCAAGAAAAAAAATTATTTTTATGTCCTAATAAAATTATTAAACACTCAGCCACACAACTTTTGGAAATGCTGTAAGGGAGAATTCTCTTATGCTCTTTCCCTCTTCTAGCTAGGAGTCAAAATTAAGAGGTTCATCATCTTTCTTTCCTTACCCCTGGTTTTATCCTCCGCTTTTCTGCCTCCAGTGGGAGTTTCAGGTTTGCAGCTGGCTGTTGTCAGCACCCTTTGATGGTTCCGATCGCAGTGCCAAAACCAAGAGCTTAAAATCGTGGGACATCCCCTAAGAGACCATGAAACTTCCTGAGGTGTTTTTAAATTAAATTTGCTAGTGCTTTCTATTGACGCTCTAAAGTTTGAGATGCGAGGGCTCACATCTTCAAGGCTGGCTGTACAGTTCCAAAGACTAAGGGTTTGATTTCTGTGCTTTCATTTTTTTTCTTCGATAAAATCTGGTCCTGACGTGCTCACCTGGTTCCATGAGCTGGGACATTACTTACAGCCGGAGTATAAAAGGGACTTTTATTAGCATCTCACTTTTCTTGAGTGTATGCATTAAGATATTTCAAGAAATTATTCACAGGATGATGTTTCTTTTTATTAGTCTCGATAAGCAATAGCTTAACCTCTCTGTGAACTTGACAGATTTTGATGAGGGAAAGAAAAGCTGTTTCTTGGCAGGCAGAGCTTGTAATTCCTTGATATCGGCTAGAGGGCAACATCTGTTAAATAATATCCTTTTCCTTGTGACAAAGGCTAAGCTCTGTAACAGATACAGTCAGGAGGCACATAATAATTACATACGGAATTTCTGTGTTTGTAGGAGGTAAATAATAAGTGACACTGAGATGCACAGAAAGCAAAAGAACAGCAATGGTCGGAGATGCTGATTGTATTTAGATAAGAAGATGCTAGCTTATAGCTTCACATAGGCAAGTGTTCACCTGGTGGGTGTATGCACAGACAAGTGTTTAACTCCATCAGACAGAGTGCAAACAGACCATGAGGTAAGTCAGATTCTGCCCAAATCCCCTCTCCGTGCCACAGACATCGCAGTTACACTGCTGTGCTGCTGCTGCTTGGTGAAGCCAGGTGACTAAATAGCAAAGTCTTCTGCAGAAATTTAGTCTCTTTGCACTGGGTCTCGTAGTAGTTTGAAGGAGTAAAATAATTGATTGTAAATGGTTCTAATGGTTAAAGTAGGACACCAGAAAATACCTGTTCTGTGCAAGTAAAAAGGTGTTTTGTGTTTATTGGCCAACCTGTAGAGAGAAAAAGGATTTGTAGCCAGGTTTAGCAAAAATATAGGTCTGATTACAAGTTCAAGATCGAAATAAAAAAGACTGCAAGTCTCTTCACAGTTCATAAACTTTACACACAGTAGGGCACAATAAATGCATGTTAGGTAATGTACTTAATGGTCAAAGATGCTTATAAAGATAGAAAATTATCTTATGCCAAGCCTGTTCTTATGTTCAGGTGATTTCAGCAGTTACAGTATGGCAGATTACCTTCCTACTCATGCTGAACTCCAGTGCATTTCACTTTAGGAGAAACTCATAGATGAGAAATTTCTTTGCAGTCATTAGATAGCATTGCTTTTATAATATTTGATAATTTATGAAATTCGGGAACACAGATTCACATAGTTGTTCTAGGACAAGCTCACGTGCTGGCAGATGGTTAGTATACCCACCAGGAACACACATTTTATGAACGCTAAACGGGATTTGCAAGAAAGAAATTCACTGTGGAAATAATTCAAGAGAGAAATGGTAGAAATAATTCAGTTTCTTTTATTAAAAAACATTTATCACCACCATATCCTTTTAAAAATAGTATATGCGTGGGTGTATTTAGCAGAGCATGAATTTTATAAAATGCGAAACAGGCACAGACATAAGCAAGTGAGTTCTTCTACTTACCCGAGTAGCCCAATTGAATTCTTTACAGGATGCAGGCCTTGGGGAGTGTGATGAGTGGTTTAATTAGTTTTAAACTATCATATTCAATCAAGCACTGTGCATTTTTAAACTGCTACTTTCATTCCACTTCTAGGAAGGCTGTTTCAGATCTTTTTATCATTAGTCGTTTATGAGACTTTGGAGTTCTGGATTCAGTGTGAAGCAAATCTCTTTAATTGACGTGACCATGCTCTAAAACTAAATGATTAGTCTCAAAGTCGAACCTTAAACTTAAACTCATTCTACAAGAAGGAAGAGCCATTAGATATGTCTGAGCAGAAATTTTAATTGGGATATGGTTCATCTGCAAAGCAACCAGAGTCCATTTCATTTATCCCTATGATAAGAAGCTCTAACAGGCATACATGATAGAACGGGGGGGGGGGGGGGGGGGGGGGAAGGAAATGTACTCATAGCAATTAATTTTACTTTGCTCAACAAATTTTTGAATCAGAGCTGCTATGGGACAACCAAAATGTTTGGGTTTTTTTTTTTTTATAACTTCATTTACTGAGTTTTATAACTTCATTAACTGTCAAAGTAAAATAACAACATATTAATCTCTTACAGTTGTACTAAATAAGCTTAGACCAATTTAAAGGGATGAAAAAAGAAGGATAAAGGCTCATGCCTATGTTGTGATATTTTTTTTTATTAGCCACAAAGAAAAATACATAAATTACAGCTTTCTTGACTTTCTGTATGGAAGCAGCATGCTTGCAAGCAAAGAAGCCAGTTTGGGCTGTATTTTTTTGCTGTGTTAAGCAGGTTTGAATTTTGCTGAGGCTATAAAGCCAGTGGGGGCAAAGTCTGATTCTTATTTGGATACAGGGGCTCCACTAGAGGCTCCCCACCACCCTCCTCCTCACAAGGTGCTTAGAGGATCTGGAGCAGGTTCTGTGTGCAAGATTAGGCCGTAGCTGTGTGGGGACAAGCAGCCCAGCACCCCCACAGACCTGCTGGCTTCCTTCTTTAGTGTGTTAGTTCTTCAGCCCTGCTGCGTGGCATCCCTTGGGGCAGCTCTGGGTCCTGGAAATAACCTCTCACTGAAATGATCCAGACACATCACGTCTCTTAGTCCACTGTTGTGCTTGTTCACGGATTCAAAAAAATGCACTGGACACCTGAGGTCAGTTTTGATATTCTCCTCTGAAACTGCATTGGCAAAATGCTTGCTTCTTTAAGAAGCATGAAGTTGATCTTAAAAATCACTTAGTCTGCCTTTTTCACAAAATGTTTGTATAGTGGATTCCAGGAAAAAGTCTTTCGAGGGTGTCTCTCCTTGTTAAACAAGAACTGTCATGGAATCTTGAAGCATGATATCTTACAGGTTTTAAAAGGGGTTTTGGTTTTGTTTTGTTTTTTTTCCTTCATATTTATAACAAATTTAAAGAGAAAGTGCAGATGCTTTAAAACTAATTTGCTATTTAAGAGAAAACTAGATACAGCTGTTTTTCTTTGCCTGGTAGACAGCATCGCCATGCCTAAGTCTTTGGACTAACATATGGTTATCAGCCTTCGGTCTTTATTAATTGCAGCGGTAATATTATGATAAAATGTAGAAGTTCTGGCAAAATGGAGCCTTTTTAAATAGCCCTAGTGCAAGCACGGCCCTTGCCTTAAAAAGTTTACAATCTAAATAGCCAAGGTGGCCAAGGAGGTGAAGGGAAGTGCTTGCTGAGGGGAAGGTAAAGTAACTTGCACAAAATCACCCAGCCCATTTATAATGGAGCTAAAAATGTACTTCTCGGTGCCCTCAGAACTAGGTGAAGGTTTTCTAGCCAGTGACAGATTTAAGGTTTGCTGTTTCACAGTCCTGATTTAATCTCAGGATTCACAACACTGCAGTAAAATTTATAGTGATTGCTTCTTACCCCTGGAAGGACTTAAGGTATCGGATCTGAAAACTGCAGGAATTTATATATGGGAAAGCTGCACTGGGTCACTTTTAGGTGATTCTAAAATTGTATCAGTCGATTTTTGACCTAGTACATAAAACAGGATGAGTAATTTCCTCCCCCAAAACTCTTAAGCCACTTTGGGCTTTCTGTATATGTGAAATATCCAGTACATGATGGTATGCCTGTGGGCTAAATGTTTTACTGACTTTTGTTAAAAGAAATACACAGTGAAAGCATCCCAGGCTCATGACTTCACGATAGACTAGTGATAAGCTCTCTAGCAAAATGGTTTCTTTTTTTCTACCTGCAAATGCCGATTCATCAGAATTACAATGATGTTCTTTGGAAAGAATTCAAAACAGACAAGAAAGCAAGCAAACTTCTGCTGCAAATCTCTCTGGTTTCCTTTGCATGGTTTCTTGGCATCCTGTGGTCTGTCTTTTAAAGGAGGGGAGAGTGTGGGGCGCTGGCAGTGCTGCTTCCCCTGCTCCCGGGCAGGCACCACCTCTGTTAGTACCATGCAGGCAACGGGTGGACCCCCTGGCTGGGGGTAGAGGGGTGTCACTTGCCTATAAATGTGTCTGTAGACAAGAGGATACAGAAGGGCACAGCAAAATTCTGGCCTGAGATCCTTTTTTAGTTTTCCTGAGTCACCTACGTTCAGTAATGCAGAACACCTTCAATGCTTCTTTTTTGTGTGGATTGTGCTTTGGGAGAATGAAATGCTGGGGTTTTTTCCTTCCATGGCACAACAAAAACATATGTAAGAAACCTCCACAAGTTGAAATTAGCTTTTCCCTCCCTGTACCTGCTGGGGCTCTACTCGGTGATGAACTTCCATGTTAGAACTAGAGGAAGAGATGGCACTCCAATATGCTTCACTCAGATGCAATTCTGATAAATGTTGGCTGGGGGAAGACTTTCAGTGTAAAAGATGCTCAGCATTGGGAAGGTCTGGGTCTTACTGCCAACCACAGACCAGTGCAGACTTCTGGAGAACCCAAAGTCTCCAGGATGAGGCCCAGATGTTTCATGCTGGCTGTGGAAGGAGCTGAAGTACAGGCATTGTGGAGCACAGCTAGACAGCATTATGTCCTAATGAGCCTGTCTGAAGCCCTGACCAAAAGGTCATAAAGGCTTGCTGAGACCAAGGCTAAAGTTTGCAGTGCTGCAGAGACTTCAAGATAAAAGAAGCCAGGTTTCTGCTGCTGTGAGCTCTCCATACCCTGCTATGGACTTGCATTAACCTCTCTTCCTTCTTAACTGGACAATCTACCCTATGCCTCTTTGAGGCACAGTACAGAACCTGAAACCTTTTTGATGTGGTTTTCTTTGTAGTCCCTTAATTTTATTTCTCTTTGAATGAAAAGGTAGAGGCATTTTTTTTCTTTATCTATTTTTCCTCTCCCAGGTACTGTGGTATGATAATTTTCTATTTCACAGTTTTGGCAACCACCCTGGAATATGTATCATTTCTGCTGTTAAGAAAAAAATAAATCTCTTTTATTTGTAACAAAGTGATCTTGTAGCAATAAGGTAAGTACAAGGATTCATAAGGCTGAAGTTTTTCTGTGATGGAAGGGAGGTGACTTTTAGGGTTGATGTGATTGCAGAAGCAACCTCATCGAGCACAGAGCTCCAGGTTCTCAGTAGCAAATGTATAGAAGAAGGGTGGAGGATGGGAGCTGGGGCCATTAACAGATTTGTGTTTTGCCAAAAGGACAAATAACTCACCACTCTTTTTTGACTTTTGAGTGTTCTTGAAGGGCTGCTTTAAAGGATTTGAGAGTCTGTTTTCCTGTTGTGGCTGAATGTGTGTCAAGGTTGCCAGGCAAGATCCTTCTCTAAGACAAGACCTCAAAGGCCAAAGTCCTTATCTTCATGGTTAGAGATGTTACTGCTTTTTAAAACAGGAGTTCTGTACATCTCAAATTCTTGTTTTGTTTGATTTGTCTGGTTGGTTGGTTTAATTTGACTTCCCTCTTGCCTTAATAATTGTGGCTTCTTTCTTTGGTCATAGGCTGGGATTCAACCTGGGAGGGCTAGTGCACGAGGAGCTTTGATCTGTTCAGTAGCAGCTACTGGTGCCTCACACAGTTCTACATTGTGTGAAAAAACCCTTCAGAGTAGAATGAAATGCTGTGGAGATCCCTGCAGAGAGGTTCCTACATCTCCATGCACCTCCTATAGAGGTGTGACCTTTTTTCATTGACTTTTTGGGAATTGTTCATATGTGTTGTCATTGATTTGTGGTGTATTAGACATAAGCTCTGCAGCTGAATTTAGCTGAGTGGCTATTTTTGTGCAACTTTAGTTTGAGTTTGGAATATTTTTTTATTTCTTTGAGTAAATGTAAGAAACCAAAAACCTTAGTGTAACCAGTAAGAGAACACTTGGGGTTTTTTTGCTTGTTTGTTTGACTGGGAACATTATTTCTTTAAATTTGAGATTAAAGAAGTGAAAAGGCTGCTAATTATCTGGATATAGAAGACAGGATGGTCTCATTGCATTGTAAAGTTAGCTTTATGGACAAATCAATCAAGTGTGAGTATTGGTCAATTAGCCAGCTTTGACATTTTCCCAAGTGTTGTGCTGATCGTGAGGGTGATCCTTGATGTGATGAGCAGGGGCCCACTGATGCTGGAGCAATAAATGCTTTTCGATACAGTATTTCAAAGGAGTCACAGTAGCAGGCTGTGGATTGTGCTTTGTCTGATTTACATAGCAGGTAAGGGATGTCGGGTGGCATAGCATCATTGAACCATAGAATGGTTTGTGTTGGAATGGACCTTCAAGGTCATCTAGTCCAACCCCTGCAGTGAGCAGGGACATCTTCAGCTAGATCAGGTTGCTCAGCCCTTTCCAACCTGACCTTGAATGTTTCCAGGGATGGGGCATCTACCACCTCTCTGGGCAACCTGTGCCAGTGTTTCACCACCCTCATCATAAAAAGCTTCTTCCTTACATTTAGTCTAAATCTGCCCTCTTTTAGTTTAAAGCCATTACCCCTTGTCCTATCGCTGCAGGCCCTACGAAGAAGTCTGTCCCCATCTTTCTTACAAGCCCCATTAAGTACTGAACGGCTGCAGTACGGTCTCCCCGGAGCCTTCTCCTCTCCAGGCTGAACAGCCCCAGCTCTCTCAGCCTTTCCCCACAGGAGAGGTGTCCATCCCTCTGACCATTTCCGTGGTCCCTCCTCCGGACCCGCTCCAACAGGTCCGTGTGTTTCCTGTGCTGAGGACGCCAGAGCTGGACGCAGCCACTCCAGGTGGGGTCTCACCCGAGCGGAGTAGAGGGGCACAATCCCCTCCCTCGCCCTGCTGGCCACACTGCTGCTGCTGCAGCCCAGGACACGGGTGGCTGGCTGGGCTGCAAGCGCGCATTGCCGGCTCATGTCCAGCTTTTCGTCCACCAGTACCCTCCAGTCCTTCTCTGCAGGGCTGCTCTCCACCTCTTCACCCCCCAGCCTGTATCGATACTGGGGGTTCATACAATTTAAAGAGTGTGGCTGCAAATCTCAAAGGGTAACAGATCAAAGGAAAACATGTTAGAGCCGGACAAGAGAGGAACATCACCTCCCATTAGCTCTAGTGGGGTTCTCAAAAGCAGTACTCCATGTCCTTGAGGCGGTCCCCAAATGCATGAGAAGATGACATCTTTTTGTAAAGTTGATACCTCCAGCATGGATTACATCATCTACCTTGCATTAATCTTAAGCAAGCTCTTGGTATTGTGTCAGGGCTTTGTATTTACTGGGGAAAAAAATTTGTGTGTTTCTTTGAACATTACTTCTGAAGCGTGCAAATGGGTTTTTTCATTAACTCTGTGGAAGGACTGCAAGTCTGTGCTCTCTCAGACGTTAAATAAAAAAATAAAAGCATTTATCTGAAAAGTTAGAAAGCAGAGATATATTAAAGATGTTGCAGGAACTCTGAAAGATCAAAAGTTTCATTTTCTTCTTCGTATTGGCAATTGCTGGCTCAGCCTCTTTCACCTGTTGTCTTCAGGATTTACTCTCTTTTTTTTAACATTTTTCCATCTCTTTCACAATCCACGGCACATGGCTGAACAGGGTTTGTTGAATGATTATTAGTTTTGATGTCCTTATGGTAGTTTAAGGAAGTCTTGTATAGTTTCCTGCTTTTTCTTCTTTGCTCATATAGTAAATTACAGTAAGTGGCAGTATGCTTATTCCTTTCATAGATGAGCCTTTCAGATGGCCCTTTGGTGGGCGTTAAGATGAAAAGTACGTGCTTAATGTTACACTGAATGTAGCAGAGATTACTTATAAGCATTTTATTGTGTTTTCTTAGGCATAATCCCTACAGCTAAAGAGGCGCATAAGCTGAAAATAGCAAGAAGTGTACTAGGATGTAGATTTTGCTTGAAGGAATTGAAGCCAACTAAGTAAGGTGACAGAAGAGCCTGCGGGCATATTTCAAAACCCCACTTACGTACCTTTTCCTTCTGCATATGGATTCAGGTCTGGGATCAGACCTGGCTTCTGGAATTATGTATGAGTCAAATTCATACTTCCAGAAACTAGAGTTCGGATCCAGCCCTTTGAGTTTGTAACAAACTCAGGCAGTGCAGTGCTCAATTGCATTTCCATTCATTACATCTATTCCAAAGGCGAGACTCTCCCACAGAGTGGCTTTCCAAAATCTCCCTTTTGTAGTGTTCAGATGCCTGTTTTTGTCCAGTTGATGGTTGCCGGCTTTTGGTACTGGGGGGGGGGGGGGGAAGCTTCTGTTCATGAATTTGCTAGAAGGAAGAAAAAACAATTGTTTGCATAAACACTCCTTGCCGACAGTCTGGCTGTCCCTGGGTACTTTCTTTTGTTTAAGAAGTTCAGAGCGGTTGGAGTGAGGCACCTGCTGCGCACGTCTCCTGGCAGTCTTCTTAAATGGGGGGTCAGAAAAGATTATTCCTTTGGTCTCTTTCAGTCCTTAAAAAAACCCAAAAGAATTATAATATCTAAGGTGTTTTGCTGCTGCACCCACCTGATTCCAGCTCTGTGAAACACTGACCCTCTCAATACTCACAGCTCTTTGTCAGGTCACTCAGGCCAGGATTCACAAACACTTAATTCTCCCCAGGGGCATGAGAAGTAGGCAGGTGCTGAATGTTAAGGGTTTGCCTGAGCACCACACTAAGCACAGAAATTAAAACCCTGTATTTTGAGGTTTATTTGTCTCTGCAACTTCCTAAACCCTCAGGAACCAGCCCGCTCTAACACACAAGGGGGGGTGCTTCACAGGCATGTGTTGTGCAGCTCTCCTCCCTGTTGCGCAGTCAGGGTGTAAGGGAAGACCCAGGGAACTGCAGACCTGTTAGTCTAACTTCAGTTCCTGGCAAAATTATTATGGAGAAAATTATGCTGGGTACTATTGCAAGGCATTTAAAGAATAATGCAATCATCAGGCACAGTAGTCATGGGCTCACAAAAGGAAAGACCTGTCTATCTAATTTGATTAGATAGACCCACAGTAAGGTCACCTGCTTGGTGCGTGAAGGGGTGGTGGATATAGTGTTCTGGACTGTAGTAAGGCTTTTGGTACCGTCCCTCACAGCATCCTTCTGGACAAGCTGTCCAGCTGTGGATGAGCAGGTACGTGGTGTGCTGGGTGAAGAACTGACGGAACGGCTGAGTGCAAGGGGGCTATGTCTGGCTGGCGACCAGTCATGAGCAGTGGTCCTCAGGGCTCAGTGGTAGGGCCAGTGCTGGTCAATGTATTTCTCAATGGTCTGGGTGCAGGAGCCAAATTCACCACTAACAAGTTTGATGATACCAAACTGGGAGGTGCTGTTGGCTCTCTTGAGGAACAGGAGGACTTGCAGAGATATCTAGAGGGATTGGAGCATTGAGCTGTGATTAATGGGATGGAATTTAACAAGTCCAAGTGCTAGATTCTGCAACTGGGATGGGTAATGCCAGGCACAGGTATAAACTGGGAGAGGAGTGCTGGAGAGCAGCCCTGCAGCAGGGGGTGGGGGTGCTGGCTGGCAGCAGGCTCAGTGCGAGTCAGCAGTGCCCTGGCAGCCCAGGGGGCAAACCGTGTCCTGGGGTGCAGCCAACACAGCGTAACCAGCCGGTCCGAAGAGGTGGTTCTCCTGCTGTACCCAGCGTCGGTGCGGCCTCGCCTCGGGTGCTGTGGGCAGCTCTGGGCCCCGCAGCGTGAGGAGGATGTGAAGGTCCTCGAGTGCATCCAGAGGAGGGCAACAAAGCTGGTGATGGGGCTGGAAGGCACGTCCTGTGAGGAGTGGCTGAGGACACTGGGTTCGTCTGGTCTGGAGAGGAGGAGGTTGAGGGGTGACCTCGTTACTCTCTACAGCTTCCTGGGAAGCGGAGAGGGAAGTGCTGATCTCTCCTGGAACCAGTGAGAGGACACGTGGCTCAAAGCTGCATCAGTCAGAGGAGGGTTCAGACTTGACATAAAGAAGCATTTCATCACTGAGAGGGTGCTCAGACACTGGAACAGGCTTTCTGGAGAGGTGGTTGATGCCCTGAGTCTGCTGAGTAATTAAGAGGCATTTGGACAATGCCCATATTACCATGCTTTAGCTTTTGGTCAGCCCTGAGCTGGTCAGACAGTTGGACTAGGTGATTGTTGTAGGTCCCTTCCAACTGAAATAGTCTATTCTATTCTGTCACTAGGAATAGCATGAAAGTCTATTCTGTTCGTCTTCAAGAGAGCTGTACCAGGCAAAATGTGGGCCCTGCATGATATTTTCTTTACTCTGTATTGGCCATTTAGTTTCCCATTCTCATCTGTTCCCAGTAGTTTGCATTCTGAAGTATACTATTTTCACCTGGGTTGCGTTACCCCTATCTAAAAGTGAGAGCACCTTTCTTCAGCTGCTTTGTTTTACCCTTGATCCCATTTAAAACCTCCCTTGTTTAACTTGCAGCAAATTCTAAAAATATGTGTATCTTGAAAAGATGTGAGAGAGACTGCTGTTTGAAAACTACCAGTGGTGGCATTTGAGATGCTTCAGATGACCCCTACATCCACCTCCGCACCAAAGCCAGGCAATATATTCGTTGTGGTAATGCTGCTTTGCCATTCCCTCACCCGCCCACTCACTACCTTGATAGCCCAAAATTTGGTGGAACTATTTGCAAGCCAAGGTGAGATAATCAAACCCAGGTTTTTACATAGGCAGTTCCAGACTTTAAATGAGATGAGAACAAATTAGTCTGGCCTATGGTTAGTTTCACTGTTATGGTAATGTGGATTTTCTTGAACTCCTTCTCATTACAGGGAGCTTTTAAAGAAATGTATTCAGTAAAGACACCATGCAAGTCAGTAGATCTACAAAGGGTTAAATTTGGCTCCCAGCTGCTGGCCTGAATTCCTAGCCAAGGTATGGAGAATACCCACAGAATAATGAATTCTCCATCTGGCTTGAGCTCCTTTTCTACCATTGTTTTTAGATTTGACTTTGAAGCCAAACCTCATCATGTTTGCTTCTTCCTCCTGTTCTGTCCAACTTGCTCACTCCTTGTGTCTATAGCCTATCTTTTTATAGTGGTCACAGAGCTATTGATCACACTTGACAACCTTCTCTCAAAGGATACAGAGGACCAGCAGTTTTCATTCTCCTGCTTTTGTTGTGGCTCTGGCTACAGCATCCAGATTGATTGGTTGGGGAGAGACTCATACATCGTCAAGCCAAGCAACTCTACCTGTACTTCTGCCCTAATATAGCTGTCTGTGTATTAAAAAGCATGTCATGCACGTTTATGGTTGAACTATGTACTTACTCCTCACATAGATGCATAGTTACTTCTCCCAGAATCGCGTGGCACTTCAATATAGAGAGCTACTGCCTTCCTTGTTGGGAAGGATTTGGACCAAGCTTGCATTTTTAAGGACTACTAGAATACGCGATAGTGAAAGTAACTAGTTTGGAAGTGAGACTGCTTGTACAAAAGGTGTGTGCCGTACAGAATTTATACTTTGCATGGTCTGCTACGGCACAGCATGCAGATGCCTTCTGCACAGTATCGTGTCTCTGAACGGATAGCTGAAACAGCGCGAGGCTGTGGAAAGTTTCATTTCTATTCATTTATACTACCCTTTGCAAGAAGGTCTTTGCTAAATTAGTTGTACTCAAGCACTGCCTAATAGCGGTGGGAATGGGGCTGCAGTGCGGGAGGTGCTGCACGGAGAGCCAGCGGGTGGAGAGCACCGCCAAACCCCATCCCAGTCACCAGCCCTGTAACAGCACTTCAGTGTGGACTTCTTAAAAATGATGGATTATTCATGAATAATTAAGACGTGGGTCTGAAAACATGTTAGCTGTCAATACTCTGGTTTTGGGCCTTAGCTTTCCCTGTGGCTTTAGCCAAATAATTTTACTATCCTACCTATCTCTAAAAGGAGAGTTTGTAAGGATTCAGAGGAGCGTTGCAAGGATTAATTGGTTACTCCTTCTGTTGAATGTTTTGGAAAATGAAAAGATGCTGTATACGTATTGCAGTTGTTTCCAAAGCTTTTTTGTTTTGTGAATTTTCTCTGAAATATAGCATTTTAATGCTGGGAATATTTATATTATGGACTTCTTTTTCCTTTTTGTTTTCTAACATACATTTAAGTTGATACGTGGAACACTACATGATATGAACTGTATCAGTAAGCTGCTCAAAGTATTGCAAGCAAAAGACTGAATTGAGAAACTCCCTCGCTATCTTATAGTCCTCTGAAATGCCTCATTACTTAGCGATACTTAATCAAATTTAATCTGCAGTAAATCTCTCTGTGTCATTAAAATTCTGCTAGGCATTACTTTCACATTATTTCCAGGGAATTTGAAGTAGACAAGCTTTTAGATTTTTTTTTGTTTTTTTAAACATTATACTGAGGAAAGCCAAAGTAATTTGATGGACTTGCTTCGCAGAGATACAGCATTAAAAATAAGTCTGTCTAGCAAAACTGGGGTAAAGTATTGCTGTCTCCATTTCACATATGTTCTGCTTGACACCAGATTGTTTTGCCCATTTTCCCCTTAGGTATGTCCTAACGGTTTTTTAGCATTTTGATGAAATGGGTTTTATTTTTTGTGTTTATTTCTGCCATGCAGAAACAAAAGACAGTTGGGTTGGACACACTGTACTGAGTTCAGTGAACCCAGTGGAGCCGCACTAAGGATGATGGCTCCCCAAAATGTTCAGCCTTTCTGTGTGGAGCACAGCATGAAACTTCATTCTACGCTGTCGTTTCTCATGGAACCCCAGCTCCCAAAGTCAAGTGAGGGTGCTGGAATCACAGCTGTTTGATGAGGTTTATTTTTAAGGCACAAAAAGTAAAAAAAAAAACCAACAACAACAAAACAAACAAACAAAAAAAAAAACAAACAAAAAACCCACAAACAAACAAAAAAAACTCCAACCAAACAAAAACTAACAACAAAACCCAACAAAAACAAACAAATAAAAGAACACCAATAAACAAAAAAAGCAATTGCACATAGTGAAGATGTTGCTTCCCTAACTGCTCAGAAAATACTCAGTAGTGCTAGTCCGTTTGACTTGCTGCTGCTTCTTCAGCTAGTGATTTACAGGGGGCAGCTGTGGTACATGCTGCTCTCTTTTTCATGAGACAGGTAATAGATTTTGATTCAGATCCCCATTATATGGATTTCACTCTGGTTTTAAGCTCCCCCTTTTCTCTTTATTGTAAAGGTTTCTGTGCCAAAGCAAGATACAAAGTTAAACAAGTGCTATGTGTTCCTCCCAGAGGTCAATAGTTTTAGGACAGTAAAATCGCAGAAATCGGTGTATTTGTCAGCTTCCTGCTTTAAGCCTTTTCATATGTGCCACTTTTCATTTGGAGTCCAACACCAAATCCATCCCATCGCTGAGTCCCCCCTGAATTTGGGAACTCCCACACCACTCCTGCAATGGAAGCATTTTGTTTTTTCCATTTTCATTGCAAATGTGAATTTCCTGTAGGTTTCCTTGCGCATGCTTTGCAGAAAGTAAGTGGAGTGGATAAGGAAGAGACAGATTGCTGGAGAGATGAGAGTGTCAGGGTGGTGGCGTACCTGAAGCAGAAAGGTTTTTGGAGAGGAAAAAGGTGCAGAAACCACAAGAGACAGCTGTCTGCTGGGAAATCAACGTACATTTCTATCGCTCTGACTGCAAACGTGACCAGCTCAGAATAAGCAAAAAGGTCATGTAAATGGCAGGGTCAGGTATGCACTTTTCCCTTCCATAGCACCTCCTTTTCCTGAGCTTGCTTTCCAGTGCACTGATGTCTGGTGGTCACAGCCATCAGCCGCCCCTCGGCTCCCTCCTCAGTAGAGGATGGCCGTACAGAGTGCTCCGGCTGCACTTGGGAAAGCTGAAAGATTTAAATTTGAAAATCCTCCGGGCTGAATCAGATCAGAAGGAAAGTTTCAGAGAGTCAGGTGCCACAGCCTAGAGGAGGGGCAAAGTGCAGAGGAGCTGCCCCTTCCCGCTGTGGGTGCTTGTACCTTCGCTAGTGCCTCCTCCAGCAAGATTCTGGTCTTTGGCTGGCTCTTGGATACGTTCTGGCAGCACCAGTACTACCCCTGGCTGTAAAGAGAATTATCAATAGTGTTGTGCAGGGACTTGAGTAGAGATAAGGCTGCTGGTAGCAATATGTATTTGGTGTGGGGAATGGGGGAAGGGACATTCTGGGAAAAGAAAATGGAACAATTACACAAATCTGTAAAATAAGTGAATTGGTAAAAATGAAACTGGCTACCTCATTACGCAACTTAAATAGAAAGGATACAATTAATAAGCAAAACTGTGATCAGGGAAGCAATAGTACAAGCAATTTGTGAAAGAAGTTGAATGTCAGCCAGAAGCTATCTATCAACTGAAGCAAGCGTGGTCCTGAGGGGCAAGGGGAACCTAAAGAGTATGCCCAGCTGCATGTGGACAGGCAGGGCATGACAGCATTCACTGGGGCTGGAGGTCTTTTCACTGGGTCTCACATCCTAGCACCACGCCTGGCTGTGCTGATGGACTCCTGCGGCTGTGGGCTGGACATCCCGTTACGGTCAGATGTACCCCAGCCATGAATGCAAGTGCTCCTTAAGTTTGGGCAGTGGGAAGAACCGGCTTGGGCTCGGTTCTAAATCAGACACAAACTCCATGGTTGATCCCACCATGGTGAAGGCCCGGAGGTTTGTGTGCTGTGCTCGCATTTATAGACAACTCCATGTTAATTTTATTGTGTTCTGCTGTTGTGGTTTAACCCCAGCCAGCGACCAAGCAGCACGCAGCCGGTCGCTTGCTCCCCCCAACCTGGGGAGGGGATGAGAATGGGAAAGGAAGGAAAACTCGAGGGTTGAGATAAGAACAATTTCATAATTTAAACAGAACAAAAATGAAAGGACAATAATAATAATGCAACAACAACAGGTTATAACAGAAAGGTGGGGGAAAGGATAAAATCCGAAGGGAAGGGAGAAAGAAAAACAAGTGAGGCACAATCCAGCTGCTCACCAACTGCTGACTGGTGCCCAGCCGGTCCCTGAGCAGCGATCGGCACAGCCTGGCCAACCCCCCCCCCCCCAGTTTATATACCCAGCATGATGTCCCATGGTATGGAATACCACCTTGGCTGCTTCAGATCAGCTGTCCTGGCTGTGTCCCCTCCCAACTCCTTGTGTCCCTTCCAGCCCTCTCGCTGGCAAAGCCCAAGAAACTGAGAAGTCCTTGACTTAGTTGTTACCAGGTAATATTTATACTAAAACCGTCAGTGTGTTATCAACATTATTCTCACACCAAAGCCAAAACGCAGCACTGCACCAGCTACTAAGATGAAAATTAACTCCATCCCAGCCAAACCCAGGACATCTGCCCAATAAAGACATTCCAGAGCATTGTGAGGGAGCTGGTCTAACCCAAAATCGCAGCTCCAAATATTTTTATCCGGTCACTTTAGACTTCATGAAACCCCCAAATGTTCTCCTGGTTGTTAACAACTTTGAACCTTGGGGAAAACTCGTATGGGACTCGAATCTGAATTTAAAAGTTTCAACTTTTTTTATACTATGGAAACTTCTGGTTCCCCCAAATCTGATAAACTCACATTTATACGTATCGTCTTCTCCCCAGCAGCTATTCATTTACCAAGGTCATGTTGCAGCCTGTTTGCCTGCTTATTTCAAACTTCAGATGCTAATGTGTTCCTTTCTAACTTAGGTGAGGTTTACACTACTACATAACTCACTTTGTCTGTGACAGCAGGCCCTGCGTGAGCGCAGACTGGGAGCCTTGTAAACTGCTAATTGCACAAAGATAGTAGTTCCTCCTCACCCTCTGGTTTTATTTATCTCCTCACCCCATATGATTTCCAGACCAAAACCCTGAAGAGCTTAGCAGGTTTGAATCCTCTAATTGTGCTGCTGCAGCCATGTGACTGCCTGGCTGAGTAATTCCCTGCAGAAGGAGTCAAACTGCATGTTACAAAGCTCAACAAACAGTGTTTAAAACATGAACGAGTGGCGGTAGTATACAATACCCATGCCACTGCCTGAAACCACCTACCGCTGCAGCTGCATGGAGGCTTGATTTATGGTGGCAAGCCTAGCCATCTGAAGGGAAGAGCATGGCTGGGGAGGGAAGGCTAGCTGGACCTTGGCTTGTTTTGTCTCCCCTTTGACCACCCTCTGTCTCCAGAACTGGTTTCATCTATCATCTGTCAGAATGAATGATTCCTTGGAGGCCTCAGTGAGGAGGTAGGAATCCATGCCTTGTGGAGGTATGGAGCAGTCACCTTCCCCGCCGCTGGGGAGCCTAAATCTGTTCTTGCTGTTTTGCAGTGGTGTAAGAATGAAAGGGAGAGAGTAGCTGGCATAAAACATGCAGGGATCTGCTAAAGGCCTTCTTTATTTGTAGGTAATATATGGGAGGGGGGGAAAGGGCAGATAAAACCCAATTGTTCCTATTTTACAAAAAGCATCATGCTGTTTTCGGGACGGTTAATTGCATTGATTGTTCCGACCTCTGTATCTTCCTTTCATATGGGAGCTCGTCATTGAATTGCAACTTGTTTTTTGACTGGCTGACGGCAGAGGAGAAGGGGCTGTCTGGCACGGCGAGGCTGGATGGGTGTGTGTAGCGTGTGCGTTTTCAGAGCACAACACTTGGGAAGGCTGTTGCTCACTTGCCGAAAGCACAGCTGTTGCAGAGCGAGGGAGGGAGCCTGGCAGCAGTCTCGTAATCTCTATCAGGTAGGCAAATGCTCAAACCATATGCTTATTCCCGACTAATTTTATTTCTCAAAGTGGTGGCGTTATTAGCGGGTAGCGCTTGGGTTCACAGAGCCCTCTTTTCTGCTCGTGGCAGTCAGACGGGGTTGATGATAGCAGCTGGGCGTGTTTGCCCAGAAGCTGGTATGTATAAATGAGGAGATCAATAGCTGTGCTAAAAATCACTGAGCCATCTGGGATTTACAGATAGAGGATTGACTTGCAAATCCTACTGAAACTGAGATCTGCAGTAGCTGCTGAATAACAGCACGCGCGATGGAGGTGGTGCAGAAAGTTCTCTAGAAGACCTGAAATGGCCTAGTGGCACTTTCCTCAGCCCTCTGTTGCCAAGAAGCTTTAGGAAAGGCTGAGAAAATGCTGAGGTAGGGGGAAAAAATGTTCCGCTGCTGATTTATTCTTTTTTTAACTCCGTTATTGACATGTAATTTTGAACGTACTGCAAGATGACAGAAAATGCAGCTGCGTTGTGGCAGTACCTGGTGGCTACCAAACCCAGTCTCTTTACATCTGCCTATAAACTGGGCAAGCCTGTAACCAAGGGGGAGAACACAGGCGGAGAGAGGAGAAAAGGCTCCTTCAGAAAGATAGAAGAGGATGCACTTGAAAACAGAGTTTAGATTTTGAGTCAGTGTGGTGCTTATTCCGTGCTCTGTGATTATGCAGAGCTACAGCAGCTGCCAGGCTGCAAAGAGGAGCTGGGGACAAACCAAGATCTGAGACTGGGAAGAAGTGCAGAAAGAGTCTGCCACGGTGAAGGCGGTGATGCGTTCATAGCAGAGACTGGCCGTCGCTCTTGTACCTTTCAGCGTGGGTTTTAAGTATGGAACTTGTTTTCTATTGATTGGCACAGACATTTGCCTGGTTTACTTCACGTGAAGAAACTGAGATATGGGAAGGTGTTGGGCGGGCTTTTGGTCAAGCTGTTCTAAACCATGGCCAGGAACGGAGAGGCTGGTTGCTGGCCCAGGATGCTGTGATTATAGACCTGCATAATGGTCAGGTAAACAGGTACCTGTTCATGGTATGGAGCAAAATGGGTATTCTGCTCTGTGTGCTTCTCTGCTGTCTTTCACCATGGACAAAAACAGATGTGGAAACTCAGCCATCCAGCACCATGCTAGGCATCTAAGCAGGGAATAATAACATTTGGAGCCTACAAAGACTAAACAACTAGGTGATGTGGAAGAAAGTTTGGAAAAGAACTGGAAATGCAAACCGAATCCCCCAGTATTTCATCCACTAACCCATTCTAGTAAAGCAAAATAATGTTTTTTCTCTTTTAATTGTTTCTTTTTTCCCTCTCATGGCATGACCTGACCTTACGTTAGCTTATATAGTTGCACTATCCTGTGCTATTCTAGTCTCTAGCTTTAAGAGGTATTTCTAGTATCTATTTTATGGAGTTGCTGTGTTTAAACCTACATGAGAGAGGGGAGATTTGGTGGTGGTTGATGTTATCTCTGAACTACATATAAGCTAGTTTATAAATAAATGGGGGAACACAAAATAAAACATGGTACATGATTCTTAGTTCTCCCTCATAGTGCTATTGGTAACTGCTGCGTGTTCGCAGTATTTGCCAAATCTTTTCTCTGAATTGATTTCTCAGTGGAGATATTCACAGTGAAAAGGCTTCAGGTAAAACTTTGATAAGAAGAAAGCATTCTTCATATCTGTAGTTGTCGCTAGCATAACGTAACAGATGCAGTGGTGTGACCTAGCTCCGCTGCCTGTGCTGATGTGTTGGCAGAGCTACACTTACTGTGCTGGCCTTCCCAAGAAGCAGAGCTGGACCTCTGTAAATTCATCTCTTTCACTGAGACATCAACCCTGTTTGTTCTGCTCCCCAAATACAGACAGTGGTCAGCTGAAACGGAGAAGCAGTGTGTCTTGTCCTTCATCTCCTTGAGGCGCAGCTACTGAAGAACATCTCTCCTCCTGTGACCTAGACCACCGCGTGGCATCACTCTGCAGGGCACCTAGACCCTCGTGTAATGCCATCGCTCAGTGAAATTACAGGGGGCACCTCTGTAGTCAAGTGTGTTCACAGCTGTCAGGGAAGCTCACTAGGTAGTCCTGTAGGTAGCTAACAGCGTACCACTACAGTATCTTTCAAAGACAGTGAAGAAGAAGGAAAAAAAAAAAAATTACTGTCATCTTACAAAATCTTTCTCCGTGCTCTCCACTCCCAGAAGATCAGGAGTTGAATGATATGAAGCTTCTTTCAGCATAGTCACGCTTAATTACCTCCACTGAGGGCAGCAAGAGCTAGGAGTAGATAGCTAGGGAAGCGGAGACCTGTTAATTTTCCTAAGGGGTAGCTGGTCTAACTGAAGATTAGACTGTTAATCTTTGAAGGAGTCAGCGTGTTTTATTGGATAAATGATCTACAAATGAGAACTTTTCCAAGGAAACTGGATGTGATAGGTGACAAAGGACAAAAACGGTCCAACACAATCTTTCATATATTGATTAGAAGAAAAATTCTGGCTCAACAGGGAAGCTAGGATCTGATAAATCAGATTGCGAAACGAACTAGAGTTCATTCCTTTTTTGCCTTCATCTTCAAGCAGTAGGCTGCTATAAAGAGTAAAGTCCAGATTCCTCAAACTTTATAATCCTGCCACTATCAGATAGTGGAACAGAAGCTGTCTTAAGTGGTTTTAACAGCCTATCAAGTTGGTAAAGGAGCAAATGCGCCTGTTGGAAAGTCTGTGGTTTAGTATTAACCTGAGAGGGTAAAACAAAAAAAAAGAAAAAGACCCCAACAAACACAGAGAAAAATCTGTGTAGAGTTGTATTTATGAGGTAGAATGAGTAAGAGAATCACAGAATCCACTTAGAGGTGAAGTGCAGAGCAAGCTGTAGCTGTGACTCTGACCAGCATTGCAGTATTTCTGCCTCTAAGTAATTCTTGTTTCACCCAGTCTTGGTCTCGTGAACCTATGTAAAATGTCTGTAAAAAATGGCAAACTATACCTGGTTTTCTGGTTCTGTTAACCAGTTGTCAGACCCCTGTAGATTCATAGTGTTGACAATTTAAGAGAGTGCTAGGAACTTTTTTGAGCCCCACTGTAGTGAAAAAAGCTGTTTGTGGGAAGAGAGCACGTTTTTTGAGAGATTAGCGTTGTTTAATAGTTGTTTCCCCTCCTTTGTGAAAGATGCAAAGAACAGGAAAGATGAGCAGAAACCTACACTATGGAATAAGTAATATTCTTTCTTGAAAATAATTTTTGTCATGCTTTGAATTGTTTCAGAACAGTGAAATAGGAAAAAAGTCCCATGTGATTGCCCAGACTTTGCTCAGTACCAAAATAAATTGAAGCATTTACTCTCAATTTTTCATGTGGTTTTTCTAAATCTAGTTTTTTAGGGATCTTCAATTTGAGGTAGACAACTTCTCCCAAAGTTATTTTCCAACTTACCAGAATTTAGTTTTGAGTCAACCAACACTACTTACCATCACAGAGTAATTTAGGTCAGAAGGGGCTCCAGGATGTCAGGTCACTGGGTTTAGCAGTTTAATGTTAAAACGGTCCTTGATTCTGTAGCAGTTCCATGTAACAGTAGGCAAGACTTAACTTTGGAAAATATAGATTTTGAGTCTTCAAAGCTGTGGAAGAGATCTGGGAGATCCCCTGTGAAGAGGAACTTTATGCAAAACTTTTGGGTTGGTTTTTTTTTTTTTGGTTGGTTGGTTGTTTTGGTTTTTTTATTTTTAACTTATGCAGTGGGAAGATCAGTTTTGCTGAGCACTGCAAGGCCATGCATTCCTACAGAAATTATGTCTTTTTCAAAATACCTTGCCTTTTCTGGATGTAACGGCAGGCTGGGCTGCAAGCTTGCCCTCGGGCACTTAAGTCTGACTGTTAAGCATGAATCCAACTCAAAATGTTTTGAAGTAATGGAGCATTTGTCTTTTTCATTTTGATAGTTTATGTCTGCTTAGAAATATATTGGGAAAACACTTAAAAACCAAAAACTCTTCAACATCCTGCTGGAAAATGATGATCAGGAGAAGCCCTCAGAGCCTGCATAGACTTGACATCAAGTCAGAGCCTTCCCAAGAATGAAAGGGATCTCCTTTTAGAGTCGGCGCAATTACTCGGGGAATGAAACTGTTTCCCCCTGTGCCTTTTCCACCTTTTGCTTAATGCGGTGCAGTGAACTCAAACTTGAAACTTGTAGAGCACCATTCCCACTAATAGAAATATCTGCAGATTAATCAGGCTGTGGTACTTAACATTAAATCTTGCTTATTATAATTGACTGTTATGTCACACTAATGAGATTTCTTTCATTTTTACTGTCTGCATGCTGCTGATCCAGACAGCCAAGAGTCTTGGTATTATTTTATGATCAACTATGCCTTACTGTCTTGCTTTTTTTCTTTTTTTTTTTTTTTTTTTTTGAGGGGGGCATAGGGAACAGTAGATGACTTCCCTGCTGAATATTTTATCTGTATCTGAAAGAGGTGAATAGGAAAGGTGTGTGTTTAAGCATATGAGGCTTCTGAGATATCTTAGTTTTGATTAACAAAGAACAAAAAGAACTTGAAAGTAGTGTTGTATCTTTGTTAAATATCCAAAATAAAAAATGACTGAGAATAAGGATGGGGAATGGAGGAGGGGAAGGATCTACACTTTTAGAGAAGAAAGAAAATAAAGAAGCAATGGCTTTTCTCCTTTCCTTTCTGCTACCATAAGCAGTTCTATAGAGTAGAGTGAATGCTGTACCTAACCAAGTGTACTTTCTGTTTCCCAAAGGCCAAGCTAATCGACTCACTGGAGATCTGACCCAGATGAGTTATATCTCCCGGGGAAAAATTCAGGTCTTGAAATAAGCATTGAAGGAAGATTGGTGGGATCATTAGTATAGAGGGGCCAGTCCACACTCTGCCACTGTGCCCGAGCCATGGCCACCCATACTTTAAATTTGCCTGTTTTGCTCTAGTTTTTCATGGACATAATATGACTGCTCACCCCACAGCAAGCAAATGACCCTGGGGCAATTTCATCTGTGCAGGCACCCTGATGCTTAGGATGTGAAGTGAGCGTAGTTCTTTGAGGGGAAAGATGGGCTTAGCTTAGTGACTATTATTTGTTATTCCTTTTTTTAAAAACAGATCTCAAGCAAGAGTAAACGATTTAGCGATGTTGAACTCGATAGACTTACACTGTCTTACACTGGCAGTGTATCAAGCTAATTAGTATGGTGTTCTGCATATTTATCTCAGCGTGAAGGAAGCTTTGTCCCATTCACAAGCCCTGTAGATGCAGTAGCTCCAGGAGCGACTGACCCTCACTTAAGAAACGTCCTTTAGGCATGAGATGGTGGTTTTCTCCCTTCTGCCGAAACAATAAACCAGCTGCAATGATGAGTAAGTGCTGATGTCCTTATCAGTTATTTACAGATGCCTTAAATAGGAGAAGCACTGAGAGTTGTTCACTCTGGACACCATGGTGTTGAATGGTGATTTGTTGGGGTTTTCACTTTAAAAAAAAAAAGAAGAAGAAGAAAGAAAGAAAATGAACCCACCACCACCAGTCTAGAGTGGGCTGTAAGGCACCTGGCCTTGGAGAACTGGCAGGCTAAGGAGGGTGAGGAGGAACAATCTTGCTAAAATCAAATTGTCAGTACTAGCAGTTAGAAGGGCTGAACAGAGAAATTTCTTGCGGGGACCAAAGCAGTTTGAAGGATCCATATTTTGAGTTTCTGCTAGCCTTCATGGTAGGCACTACAACTCTTACCAAGTCCACAGGCTGCCCTAAGGGATGGAGTGCGAGTGGGGGGCAGCAAATTCACGCTCAGTTGTGGCACAGACTGCGCTGTCTGCCAGACCCTTTCCTAGTTAGAGCAGGATTGTGTCCATCCATTGGGTAGGTTGCCCAGGAACTTGTTTTGTAGAAGTGATTTAACTAGCAATCAGCCCTGCATGCGTTCATCCTTTTATTTCTGAGGCATAACTTTTCAGGAGAACAGTGGTTTTTCGTGTTGTGTTTTTTTTTTTTTTTTTTTTACAGCCATTAAAATTGAACTGTTATTTTGAAGTCTTTGAGACCTCTTGAGTCATTTTGGAGTGGTTTTGACCTGTTTTGTATCCGAGCTTTCTTGCTTACAAGCTGTTTTTCCCAGAAGAGGTGCTGTTATAATTGCTGCACTTGCAACCCCGCTTCTGTCGCTTGTGTGACTCTGTGTCTCCAGGAGTCACGCTCTGCTGAAATAGAGCTGTTTCTCTGCTGTCTGGTCATAAAGGCCGTGGTTTCAGCAATTGTATTTAAAAAATGGGATTAAAATTGGTGCGGTTTAGGCTTAATTTTACCAAACAATTGCTGTTTTGTTTGCTAATGTGGCCAGCGGGACACATCTTAAAGGGGTCTGCCTTTTAGAAAATTCTCACCCCTTGCTCTTGAAAATCTGTAGTGTGCTTCAAGTTAGGCCCCCATGTTGCTAGTCGTATTTGAAGACTTGGACCTTCAGGGTGGCCTTTTTTATTAGTTTTCTTTTTTAAATGATCTTTCTTTGAGACCTCAAGGGAGAGGCAAATTAATCATAATCTGGTGACATTCCATTAGGGAAATAAAATTCTTTTTGAAGTGTCTATGCAATCATTACAGGGAAACTTCCATTTTGTCAACACCTCAGAGATTAAACGTGGTAAGACGGTGAAAGACATTATCCTTTTCAAGAATGCAACAAAATATTAACTTTGTGCTATGAATTAGTTTGAGATATACCTTACTCTCCTTAAAACAGATGCAAATTATATAGAACGGAATATTGCATCAGTAGACATAAGGTGCGCGTCTCTGTTTCTCAGGACAACTTTTGTGTTATGTGAATGTCCATGGTTGCAGAAGAACATAGGTATGGTGCCTTCTCTGTGCTCCCAGCATCTGTCTGTAGGGTGTAACTGGCAAAGCAGTTGAAGAGGTAACTGGTTACATGTGGGAAACTAAAACGGCAGCTCAGGGGAGCGGGATATTGAGTTCGGCACTGAAGGTAGGCAGGGACGTAGTGAGCGTGGCTGGCGCTGAGTGTTTGAAGGGAGGGGACAGGTTGCTGCTGGCTTGCTTTCATCTCATTCCCCCGAGCTGGCAGTAGCATACCTGATAGCCATCTCCAAAGGAGAGTGATAACATGCCATTACTCAGCCTTATTTAGGGCTAGGGAGAGAGAAATTGTGTATTTATAGCTTTCCTAATACCTGCCTGTTCTTTTCCATGTGTTGGCTTGTCTTTTTTTTGAAAGACTTGGAGAATATGTGTTTTCTGAGCTGCATGCTTGCCATTTGGGGTGCCAAAATTGGATGCATTCCCTGCATCTTAGTGGGGTGGCTGTTCCCTCAGTGAAGGCTCTCGCTCCAACCAGCCTGGAAAAGGAGAGTCAGGAATGCGTGTAAGCTGTTGCGTTTTTCTCAAAGCAGTGGTGATCTTCTGACAGCTGTAGGCTGACCCTTTGCATGCGTCCCAGCAACGCAAATTTCTGCCACTTGTAGTGAAACGCCCAGTTGCCAGAGGAAGGAGGAACTGGACACCAGTTGAAATTCAACAGGAATATTTTCGTTGGCTTTACTGGGCAGGATCTAGAAGTCTACCGTCATTACTTGAAACTGAAATTGCATTCTGGCAACATGTAATTGAATGCAGACCTGAGCACTCTTGAGATGATAATGAACCACAGAAGCTCAAGGTACTAGATTATGATGCCAGCTCTTATGGTAGGCATCAATTTTTCAATTGTCTTGATACAAATGAGTATCTCACACCATGCTAAAATTGTGTTTCTGCAGCAAATCAAAACTGAACAATAGGATTTATGTATAGATAGATAAATCGTAGCTATGCTTAGCAGTGCTTCCCCCACATTTTTCCCCGTTTCACAGGGACGGTAAAGTCATTAATCTTTGCTAGTAAGAAGCTTTAAAAAAAAAGAGAGACAAAAAGCTGAGGGAAGTATCAACAATCCAGTGTTCAGAGTTGAAAACAGTTCCTGACAGGAGCCCTGCCTTATTTAAGCCACTTCAGAACACGTTACCAAGAGTAAGAGAGGCGTGGATGGGCAATGGTACCGCTAGATTGCACCTGCTGGACCCCAGAGCATGCTTTTCAGCTGGTCAGGTGAGATTCTGTGTGCAGGAAAAGATACACGCTGAGCCCAATTGGGGCTTCAGGTCTCTTTTTGTGAGAAAAAGTGTTCCTGCGCAGGGGAAAGAGGCGCTCTGCAGGGCCAAGCCTGCTCCGGAGGGGCTGGGCAGCCGCTGGCGCTGCAGGGAGCAGCGCTGCTGGCAAGTCATGCAGGTCTCAGGCATACACTGCTTTCCCTGCTATTGTTTCTGCTTGGCTTTTAAAATGAAAGCACTGCTTTACGGTTTCTCATGTCCCCCACCACTTAATATATTCCCTGTGAAATGTAATGGAAAGTTACTGCTGTAATTAACTCATTGATTGTTTAAAACAATTGCTAATTGTACAGGGCTGGAAAGCTGGGAGGATCTCACTGTCACTAATGTGACTGGATAATTATAAATTTTTTTATTTTTTTTTTTTTCTTTAAAGCATGTTTTCTTTGCAGGAACTTTTATTTCTGGCCAGCTAACTTTCAGTTCCCACAAATGGCAGATGCAGGCAGGCAATCAGCCCTGGGGCAGTAAATGGGATGAAGATATTTCAGACCTCAATAACTCTGCTCCCTTAGGGACACTCTAGACGAACAATGTATTCATTTTTGTATGTAATACATGCAGGCTAGCAAAAAGGTCCTTATACCACTGGAAGCAGCGTATTTGGGAGGCTTCTTCTGAGTGCCAGAATATGGTTCACTTGTTCTTTTTTAGAAAAGGAAAGAAATGAAAGAAAACAAACATCCTGAAAAGCCACCTCTGAGATGCTGCTTCTGCGTCTTGGCATAAAAGCCTGTACACAGCCTGCCACAGCCCACACACGCTCAGTATTTCTTTGCAATAGGCAGCACAGTTGTTAACCACTACCACAAATCCTGGGGAAGCTGGCACACGTCAGCTCTTCCATCTTCTGCTTCTCACAGCCACTTAACAGTACGTCTGCATGGCACAATGTGGTAGCACAGTACTTCATCCAGATAATACGTTATTCTCCATGCATCCCTGTGCAGCACTGCATTGCTGTCTGTGAGTATGTCTCTTAAAGCAAATGCAGGTCCTGAGGCCTCGGAGTAGTAGCAATTCGCAGCCACTTCTTGCAAAGGTGTTGGGAGTCTTCCAAAGTGAATTGTCTACAAGGACTGACTGGAGCCACCAGAAAAAGCAAGCTACTCTCTTCTGATGTCTATCTTGCAGCTACAAGACAGCAGACATCCCCATCAATCTATGCAAACCATTTCTGTATCTCAGTTATTTATCTACAAAACAAGTACCTGTTTGTCTGTAATGGGACAAGGACTCTTTCTGAGTCTTTACTGTAGCGACTAACCCTCCGATCTTTCCTGAGGCTTCCAGGATATATTGTGGTACAATTATAAATGGCAAGACTTTCTTCGGGGGCTTGGTCTTCATGCAGTTTAGCTATGCTTTAGGTATTGGTGTACCTTGAGAGATTTTTGCCATTTCAGTGATGCCCTAATAATCACCATGTAATGGGCTCATGCTATCTAAGGACTGTATTCAGCTATCCTTGCTAGAACAGAGTAGTACCTTTTCCTCATTCTGCATCCATCAAGTAATACCAGTGTCTAAAGCAAGATGTATAGAAGGCCTTCTTTATGTGATATAAATTTCAAGAAAATCAAACATCCTCTTTGAATTGAACTTCTAGTGTGGCTGGAGAGCTTGAGTGTGTTTTTTCTTTGAAAATGACATCTGTAGTCATGGGTTCACTTGCCTCATACTGAGCAATGCAAAAGGCATTATACAGCAATATTTGCATATATTTGCATCCAGCTTAAGATGACAGGTGAGTTTAATTATGCATTAGTCTGGGCATTAACTTTATAGTAGTTATTTCATAGCTTTATGGGGAAAGGCAATGCTGCTGAAGAGTATACCCAGATTCAGTAGGATGTTCTTCCCGTAGGGAAGGGTCAAAGTGAAATTTCAGTGTATACAGAAGGAGTTTCCAAACAGAAGTCAGTCTGGGACATCTGTTTGAGGAACGGCCTCAAAGTATTGTGGTAAAGGAGCACGTTTTTTAGGAATGAATTGTGCCTAGCTGGTTGGTTTTCTTTTCACGGCAAATGCACTGATGGTGTAGCCTTGGAGCTATTGACACTCTCAGACTTAAGGCTGGGAATGCAGTGGCAGACGGGGACTTGGGGACAGGAGAAATGTTCCTTGGTTGTGCTTTTTTCATGAGAGGAAGGACAGGGGGTTTGCTTGTATAGTATCTTATGGCCCGAAATTGGTAGTATTAGGTTTTTGCAAAGAAAGTGTATTCTCCATAGATGTCCAGTTTGACTAGTTGAATGCATGTAAAAGACAAAATTTGTTGAATGCTTATTTGAATAATTCTTTACCAGCTTAGCGGGTTGGAAGTACTCCTCCCATTTCCATTTCAATTCTGGTATCAATGACTCCCTTTAAAAAAGCCTAAAAAGCAATGAAGATTCATTTCATTAGCCTAGATCTGAACCTAGCCTTGAATACTATGTCCTAGCCTTGAATACTATGTTTGTTTCCATATAGTTTTGAGAAGAAAAAAGTAGAGGAAGGAACGAATAAATTCTAAAACTTTCTGAACATATACCAACATGTAAATTCTATATTTGAATCAAAAATTGGTGCTAGTGACCAGAAATTAAGATTTTAATGCTCTGATCTGAGAAACTACCTTGAGTATGATGAGAGAAAAAAAATAATAATTTTAATTGTTAATGGGGGAAGTAGTGCAGGAAATGGTTTTGCAAAGTGGCATTGATCTAGACTGTAATTAAATGACGTCCTAAAGAAATGAAGAGAAGCTCAGCATAGATTTAGTTTTTAAAGAAAGCTGGATTTAGAGTGCTCCAGATGTTTTGCTTAGAATAAGCTTCATTGACTTGGAATATCAAAGTGTGCCAGTGTACTCACTGGAGCATTGTTAATGTCTCTGGTTGGGTTTGTTTTAGGCTCTTTGGTTTGAATTTCAATGTAATTAATTTTGTGAGCACAGTGATCTACAGAGAATGTTTAATCTATGGAGATTAAAATTATAAAGGTGTACCAAGCATCCAAACGCAAAGCTTTGCATTGTGACTTTTCCCTATTCTGTTTTGGGTTTAACTAAGTCATCCCAACTGTGTAGATCCATTGTTTCCTGAAAACCTATTTTTGCAAGGCTTGCATTATCAACAGTCTCCATTAGGACAACTGTGTTTGACAAATGTTTTCCCTTTTTTAAAAGGCCTGTGTCTTATCTGATGTGTCATACAGGCACCTTTTTTAACCAAAGTTATCAGAAGGTGATGCCTGAAACTATTGAATAATTACCAAAAAACGTCTGTAGTCATCATTAAAACCGTAGTTAAACAATATTTGGTTTGTGTTCAGCCTATGTGGGTTTTTTTGCCACCCATCCTCCCAACCAGTAGGCAATGGGAAGTTATTCATTTACAGAATGTTGGCAAACCGTTTTACAGTGTCTCTCATCTCAAACAGTACCGTGCTGCTTGTCAACAGAGGCAAAGGAGTTGGGCTCACC